>NW_006383006.1:5276653-5277385 GCF_000327345.1 Myotis davidii
TATATAACTGTAAGTAATATAAAAATATTAAAAATTAATTTTAAACAAATTTCTTTACACATTAGTTATTCTTTCACAATGCAGTCATTTTGACGGCTTTTGGGCAATATAGGTATATACTAAATTTCAGTCTTTCTAGTGTTAAGTGATTTTAAAATGGCTATGTGCTATTTGTCAATTATACCTCAATAAAGCTGGAAAAAAATAAAAATAAAATGGCTATACATTACTTGAAGTAAATCAATACCTAAAAATACATTAGCTTTACCATTTATCTGCACTGTCTTCCTGCCTTTTTATGTATATTATTTTATTGTTCTAATTTCTTAAAGTATTAATAATTCCTTTATTGTTATTCTTTTTAAAAATCTTCATTGTTGAAAGCATTATGTATGCCCCTTTTTACCCCATCAACCCCCTCCAGCCCACCCTCCCCCCCCATCCCAGGCTCTTACCACCCCACTGTCTGCATCCATGGGTTATGCATATATGCATACAAGGTCTTTGGTTGATTACCTCCCACCCACCCACCCTCCCCTGCCTTCCCTCTGAGATTCGTCAGTCTGTTCCATGCTTCGAGTCTCTGGATCCACTCTGTTCATCAGTTTATTTCGTTCATTAGATTCCACATATAAGTGAGAGAATGTGATACTTTTCTTTCTCTGACTGGCTTATTTCGATTAGCCTAGTACTCTCCATCTTGTCTCAAAGGGTAAGATGTCTTTCTTTTTT
>NW_006383006.1:5277435-5278262 GCF_000327345.1 Myotis davidii
GTCACATGCCCTTGACCAGAATCGAACCTGGGACCCTTGAGTCCGCAGGCTGATGCTCTATCCATTGAGCCAAACCGGTTAGGGCAACCAGAGCCTTTTTATCCACTCATCTACTGATGGGCATTTGGGCTGTTTCCAGATCTTAGTTATTGTAAATTGTGCTGCTATGAACATATTTCCTTTATTTTTAGACTCTCTTCTATAACTAGAGGCCCAGTGCACAAATTCATGCACGAGTTGGGTCCCGAGGCCTGGCTGGCGATCAGGGCCAGCTTGGGGGAGGGACTGTGGGAGGATGCTGGACGGCCATGGGGAGGGACAGCAGGAAGCTGCTGGCCAGTGTGGGGAGGGACTGTAGGAGGTTGGCTGCTGGCCCAATCTGGGCTGATTGGAGGCCGGTTGGCCAGAGGCGGAGGAGGGACCACAGGAGGTTAGACAGCCACAGAAGGTTGTCTGTGGGAGAGTACTGACCACCAGGGGTGCAGCTCCTGCGTTGAGCGTCTGCTCCCTGGTGGTCAGTGAGCGTCACAGTGATGGGTCGACCGGCTGTTCAGTTTAAAGGTCGCTTAGGCTTGTGTGGAGATATATATACATATATATATATGGCAACTGGTCATTCGGTTGTAAAGGTCGCTTAGGCTTGTATATACATAGCCTAGAGGCCCAGTGAACGAAATTCGTGCACTGGTGGGGGTAGGGTACCTCAGCCCAGCCTGCGCCCTCTTGCAGTCCGAGACCCCTCAGGGGATGTCTGACTGCCAGCTTAGGCCCAATATCTGGGGATCGGGCCTAAGCTGGCAGTCGGACATCCCCCCTCCCAGTCTGGG
>NW_006383006.1:5278340-5286076 GCF_000327345.1 Myotis davidii
GACTTTTAATTTCCTGCTAAGCTTAATTTTTGCTGTATGTTCCATAGATTTGGTATTAAATGTACTCCCTTTGCTTTCGAAATAGTTTTGATTGCCTCTTTGATATAAGAATTATTTAGCCCAGCCAGCATGGTTCAGTGGTTGAGCAGCAACACATGAACCAGAAGGTCATGGTTCGATTCCCGGTCAGGGCACATGCCCAAATTGCAGGCTCAATCCCCAGTGTGGGGCGTACAGGAGGCAGCTGATCAATGATTCTCTCTCTTCACTAATGTTTCTCTCTCTCTCTCTACCTTCCTCTATAAAATTAATTTAAATATCTATTTTTTAAAAAGAATTATTTAGAAGTGTTTCTTAATTTTTAAGAACCTAAAGAATGTTTAGTCCTTTTATTAGTACTAATTTTATTGGATTAAGTTCAGATGACAAGGTCCATAAAATCTCCATTTTTTTCAGTTTGTTAATGTTGTCTTTGTTGCAAGGGCATAACTAATTTTTATAAATGTTCAACAGACTAAAAGGAAAAAATTCTTATGAAAGAGTTACAAGTTTTTCTATTAATCTTTTTTAGTTTGTTGATTGTATTGTTCAAATATTCTATGATCTTACATATTTATTTTGAAAAATGTTTATTAAAAACTGCTATTTTTAACATGATCTCACTCATTCATGGATAATAGAGCCCATTATAAACTTTTGAACAATAATAGATACAGAGGCAGAGCTGCCTCAAACAGATTGTCAAACTGCAGTGGGAAGGCCGGGGAGGGTTGGGGGGGCAGGAGGGAGGGGGGTAAGAGATCAACCAAAGGACTTGTATGCATGCATATAAGCATAACCAATGGACATAAGACACTGGGGGATAGGGGAGTCTAGGGGACTGTCTAGGGCGGGGGGAAAAATGGACACATATGTAATACCCTTTGTAATACTTTAAGCAATAAAAAAAAAAACACTGCTATTTTTAGATTTGTTTAATTGTGGGAAAGAGCATATGTTCAGGAAAAAGTATCAAAAACAAAATAGGCCGAAACTGGTTTGGCTCAGTGGATAGAGCGTCGGCCTGCGGACTGAAAGGTCCCAGGTTCGATGCCGGTCAAGGGCATGTACCTGGGTTGCGGGCACATCCCCAGTAGGAGATGTGCAGGAGGCAGCTAATCAATGTCTCTCTCTCATCGATGTTTCTGACTCTCTCTCTCCTTCTCTCTCCCCCTTCCTCTCTGTAAAAAATCAATAAAATATATTTTTTAAAAAAACAAACTAGATTGCAAGGAATGAGAAAATAAAATTTCACCTTATGAAAATCCATGACATAAAAAATACCAGTTTTTATGCTAACCAAAAATGTATCTATTACAGGAAAACTTCTATAGGAAATTTTGCTTCCTTAGATTTTCTTTTTGTTGCTGAATAAATGCTTACTTTGATGCAGTTTAGTAAATAAGTACAATATATTCTAACTGAGGCAACTATTTTGCCAAGAAATTGCACTTACTTTGGTTGGGAGAGTGCTCTGTCGGGGTTTCTGTATCAAAATGTGGACTTGAAGAAGAATAAAGAATTCCTTTATTGTTATTCTCCCATCTTTGAGTTTCTGAGGGAAGAAAAAAAAAGTTTGCATAACCATGTAAGGCAGTGGTTCTCAACCTTCCTAATGTTGTGACCCCCAACCATAACATTATTTTCGTTGCTACTTCATAACTGTAATTTTGCTACTGTTATGAATCTTAATGTAAATATCTGATATGCAGGATGTATTTTTGTTACAAATTGAACATAATTAAAGCATAGTAATTAATCACAAAAACAATATGTAATTTATATATGTGTTTTCTGATGGTCTTAGGCGACACCTGTGAAAGGGTCGTTCGACCCCAAAGGGGTCGCAACCCACAGGTTGAGAACCGCTGATTTAAGGTGAGCTCATTTTGATTTTAATCACCTCATTTGTTTCTAAACAGCTTAAAGTATTTTGCATATATTTGTGGAATACTATCCAGCTATTTGTAAGCTGTACATGAACAGATTTTATCTAAAATTTATTTCTTAAGGTTATTCAATAACAGTAGAATTGGGAAAAAATAACAAAACCGAGTTCTTCTAATCATTATTTCTACTTCATATTCATATAATTAACTGCCATGTTGGGTCAACAGAGAAAAGAAAACTCCTCTTCTATATATTTAAAACATTTAATAACCTGGCTGGTATATTCAGTGGCTAGAGTGTCGACCCTCAGACTAAAGGGTCTCAGGTTCGATTCCATCAAGGGCACATAACTTGGTTGCAGGTTTGAGAAGCAACCAATTTAATGTCTCTCTCAGTCGATGTTTCTCTCTCTTTCCCTCCTCCCTCCCTTCCACTGTCTCTAAATATCAATGGGAAAAATATCCTCAGGTGAGGATTAAAAATAAATGAACATTTCATAATTTTTTAAAAATTAAAAAAGAAAAAACAAAACTAGGAAATTAGTTGCATTAGAAATGAGAAATACTTAACATACCTCCTTCAAGCTCTCTTCACAATCAGCGTCTGTGAGAAACTGTGGTTCCATTTGACTATTGCGGTATGCTGGAAAGTAAGGCATTCAGGTGATGAACAAGTCAAAATTAAACTGTAAACTTAATTTTTTAGTTATCAATTAGGTGTATGTTAGGTTCATGCTTTTGAAGCTATCCATTAGGATCTTGTTGGGAAGACAGTCATTTGTAGGGCAAAGTATATTACAGTTTTAAAGCTCATTCAATGTTTCTCTACTGAGTTTATAAGCCTCTTAAGGAAATCACTACCCCATGTTGTATTTCACTTCTCCATTTATTAAAATAACTAAGAATTAAATATGAAGTATTATTTTATTTATAAACTACTTATATCCCCCCAAAAGCTTACACAAATTTCAAACATCTCTGAATTGAAATAAAGTTTTTATTAGTCAAGTCAATAAATAACTTCTATTAAAATTAACTTTCATGAACATCATCTTACTGCTGAAGTCCAGAGAAGTCCCATCAGCCTTGATTGAATCCAGAGAACTGCTACAACTAGATGGGGTCCTGCCCAGGCTTTTTATCAATACACTGTTAGCATTTTTATCTGTATCTCCTTCAGCATGATAAAAAGTCTGAAATTATCAATTAAGAAACAACATCAGGATAAAGGTATAACACTGTACACTTATAATGACTGTTTGTTGAACAGTAACAGAAATACTTCTAACATAAAATTTACGTATAATATAATGCTTATGAGATCCCTTAGCAAAGAATTCAAATAATTAATATAAAACTAAAGCCTTTAGAGTTAAAAGTAATTTTATTTTAAAATACAAAGAACTAACTTTTTGCAATACACTGTATAAACAAATTATTTCTCAGCTGTATCTAAGTTATAGCTAGATCCTATGAGCTACCAAATGTTGACCTACCCAATTATTCAACTACTAGCCAACAGAGTCAGGTCTACCACACTACAGAAAACCAGAACAGAATACTGGCTGTACAAGGTAGTCCTGGCTAGTGTATAGAAAATAAACATTTCCAGGCTTCAGTGCTTTCTACACTTGATGACCAAGACTCATTTGGCTGAAGTCAAATACAGTGTAAATCATGTGGTCCTGTTTCTATCATTTTAATCATTTGATTTTACAGCCTTAAATGTCATTTTCATCTGCCTACTTACATATATTTTTGAGGACATTATATTCTTTGTCTAAATGCTAGAATGTAAGTTCCATGAGAGGAGATTCTTGTCTATCAATTCCCACTGAGGCATTCCTAGCAACCTAAACAGTACCTAGGATATGGCTGATATTCAATATTGAACAAAATAGTACTAATTTTCATAGAATCTATTCAGTTATCTATATATATAAAAGCCCAGCAACTGGAATGGCGGAATGACCAGAACGACTGGTGGCTATGACACACACTACGGCAGCCAACCAGCCTGATCAAGGGCCCGATCGGCCCCCCACAATCCCCAGCTGGCTCTACCCCTCATCAGCCCCCAACACCCAGATCGGGGGCGGGGCTGGCCAGCCAACCATATGTGGCCTCTCCCCCCCAGCCAGCCCAATTGGAGCAGGCCCGCCAGATCCCACCCATGCACAAATTTGTGCACCAGGCCTATAGTACATTTTATATTACTGCTAGTACTTTCTCAAAACTTCATAGACAAACCATTTCCTCAACACCTCCTCTCATAGAACCACTGAAATCACCTTCTAAGCTTACATATTTCTTAAGAGTTTAAACTTTGTTTTCTATGAACCTCCAATCTATTTTTTTTCAATATATATTTTATTGATTTTTTACAGAGAGGAAGGGAGAGGGATAGAGAGTTAGAAACATCGATGAGAGAGAAACAACGATCTGCCTCTGCACACTCCCCACTGGGGATGTGCCCGCAACCAAGGTACATGCCCTTGACCGGAATGGAAACTGGGACCCTTGAGTCCGCAGGTCAATGCTCTATCCACTGAGCCAAACCAGTTAGGGCTAACCTCCAATATTTTTAATCTTTATCTCTCCAGCTATAAAACTCAGTTTGAGTGACAGGTTATTCAAATCAGTGTCCCTCAGCTTTAATATTTACGACTTTCTTTCATAAATACAAAATCTCACTTACTTCACTTTGAGATACTGGACTTGACCTAGGTATTTCCCCATCCACTAAAGATATGTACTTTCAGTTTCTACATATCCTCATTTGCCAAGAAATTCTGTCAAGCTTTTCTTTATGCATAATAAAGACTTTTTACCCTCCCAAGTATTTATAACACTGAAGATGACTTTTAAAATTACATGTAGCCCTAGCTGGTTTGGCTCAGTGGATAGAGTATTGGCCTGTGGACTAAAGGGTCCTGGGTTTGATTCTGGTCAAGGGCACATGCCCAGATTACCAGCTTGATACCCAGTAGGGGGCATGCAGGAGGCAGCCAATCAATGCTTCTCTCTGATCATTGATGTTTCTAGCTCCCTCTCCCTTCCTCTCTGAAATCAATAAAAACAATTAATTAAAATTACATATACCCTGCCTAGAAATCGTCATATGCAAAACCACAACAAATCACCAAAGGTGACAGAATATTTAGAATTACACAATTTCAACATTAACTTTTGTAATACTTTCCATTTCATTTTTTGTGACCATTTGTCACTTCAAATAATTTTTAAGGCTCTAACCAGTTTGGCTCAGTGGACAGAGCATCGGCCTGCGGACTCAAGGGTCCCAGGTTCGATTCTGGTCAAGAGCATGTACCTTGATTGTGGGCACATCCCTAGTAGGAGGTGTGCAGGAGGCAGCTGATCGATGTTTCTCTCCCATCAATGTTTCTAACTCTCTATCCCTCTCCCTTCCTCCCTGTAAAAAAATCAATAAAATATATTTTTTAAAAAATCATTTTTAAGTCCGTTTATTAATTCCTTAAGATTCTACAAAGAAATGTTTCTTCAGCCCCATAACTAAGAATAATAAGTTCCTGCTTATCCAAGACTAAAATTAAAATTCAAGAATACTCATAATTTTTAAAAAATCAAGAACATTCCTCAGTTCAAGACAGAGCTCACCTGCTGATCTTGTGTGGTATCACTAAACTTAATCTCACTTTTTCTGATTTTTTTCTCATTCTGAGAATCATCATCTTCTTCTTGTACCCAGGTTCTTTTCTGGCTATTGCAGGTTTCTTTCATTTTATTTTCAGATGGTGAAATCTCTTCCTGGTATGTCTCCATCAAAGACTTTCCCTCAGTTTCTATGATAATAGAGTCTGAGGAATTAATCTCACCTGGATATATAGGAAGATTTTCCTCATTTATATATTGAGATGGACTTGAGTTCAGTTTAGCTGCAATAAATCCAATGCCTGAATCCTTACTGGAGACTGGCTGAGTTTCTAAGTTACTTAAATCAGTTGTATTTGAGGGAATCTGTTCCAGGTCATCTATACCAGTGACACTACAATTTCTCTTGTTTGGCAATCTGGGCAAAAATATTCCTAAAGAACATCTCCTTATTTTATCTTTTACAACTGGTACTGAGTTGGTTTCAGCTCCATTATGAAAAATTTTATTTTCTTCATCTCTATCATCTTTAACATTGTTGGACACTGTGTTAATATTATTTCTTTCTGTAGCTTGCACTATACTCATATCACTGTCTGCCTTATTTACTAACTCAAGTAGTTGTTCTGGAAAAGGTGATATATGAAAAGCTTGGATATCTAAAAATTCTTCAGTTTTCCCATTCAAATTATTCAGATTTTGTTTGCCACTACTAAAACTTGCAGCATTAGATGCAATTACAGGATTTGATGTTTCTTTAGGCTTGGCATGAGTTTGAATAACATGCTTAGTCAAGTCTGAGTTACTCTGGAAATCTATGACTGTATTACATTTAGCAGTTTGGATATTTTTCTCCAGTTCTTTTTCACAGGCTACAGTCAACTGTTTCTCATTATTGAGCACTTTGGACTCATTTTCACATCTGGGTACAGAGGAATTTCTTAGAATATTTAAATTCTTACTTGCAGCTTGAGACAATATTGCTTCACCTTTATTAACAATACTCTGTCCTTGTTGAGGTAATGGAGATAGCTGAGCTGAGAGATGAAGTGGGGAATCAACACAAACATCATCAACAAAGGTCTGCTTTAAACTATGTTCTGTATTATGAACAAAGTCCTCCATTTGATCCTCTGGAAACTTAAAAGATACTTGCTTTGAATCAAGTTTAGTCATGTTTCCCAAATCCTGACCATATACTAAAGTTTGATTAGCTAATAGATTTGGGGACTCCTTAATCAGATCTTGATCTTTGAGCACTGTTATGACACAGTCATTTAGCTGTCCTTGGATATTCGTTTGAATAACTTTTTCCTTCTCTAACACAGAACAAGGAGCAGAGAGAGGCAGTGCCTCAGATTTCAAGTAATATTCACTGGCTAAATCATTTGCATAAGCAAGATCATTTTGCACTGGGCAATTACTGGCTTTCTCATCTTTATCACATAAGGACATGACATTCCCCTCCAAATTATCAACACAGGAAATAACATTTGGTGGAAAGGAATAATTGTCGCTGGATCCACAAATAGCAGGTGCATGATTGTTTGTAAAATCCACATTTCTTCTACCTGTGCTATTTAAGTGGCAGCTTTCAAGTTTGGCTTTTTCCAATGTAGAGGCCTTATCTACAACTTTTGCCATGACCTTTTCATCGACAGCAGTACTATGGAATTTGATGATTTCTATCTGAGCTTGATCCCCAGACAATGTATTAGAACAGGGTATCACATGGTGCTCTTGCTCAGTCTGAAGAACAATTTTGTTTTCTATAGCCTGTGCTTGTTGTTTAGTGATTTCTTGAACAGAGCTTCCATCCTTAGGAAAAGAAACACCCAAGGTTTTTCTTTTTACTATTCCAAATTTAGGGCACTCTTGAAGTATTTTTTCTGTGGCTTGACAATCAATGAAAGCAGTATTGGACTTGGTGACTTCCAGATCACTGTGATTATCTATAAACAATACAGTATTGTCCATTGGCCTAGTGGTTATTTTGACTGGTGAGACAGTTTTATATTCTAAGGCAGTTGTGTGAATTCTAGTGATCTCCATGTCATCCTGCCCACATGTATACAAAACAGTTTTAGAAGTTCCTGCCAAAGGCACCAACAGAGAATCTTTTCTATCTTCTAGGGCATTTTTGTTATTTATTTCCATTGTACAACTCTGGATGAT
>NW_006383006.1:5286380-5297267 GCF_000327345.1 Myotis davidii
CTTCAGAAGGAAAAAATCCAATGACAACAGTGTGACTCTTGGTTAGATCCATATTTTGCTCCACTTCTGAACAAGTAATTATCTTGTCACGAGAACAGTCAAGGGTGGGATTACCTAAACTTTTCCTCAGTGGCTCAGGCAGTTTAGAATTCTGGTCTGGTACAGATTTAACTATATGACTGTTAACACCAGTATTAGGATTTTCCATGGCAGATTGGCCTTCTGAAGACTGTTTAGTGATTGGAAACAAAGCTTGCTCACATGAAACTGTATTTCTATTCTTTCCCAGTGCTACTTGTTTATGAAGATCTCCACGAGAGTATACTATATTATAGCTTGTTGCTTTGTCCTGGTTAATATCCACTGGCTGAGGAGAAACTTTATCAAGATAGGGTGAAATCTTCAAAACTTGATCTATTTCTTTGCCCCAGGCATCAGTTAGGATGTTTGTAGATATTATTTTTGGTTGTCGGGAGAGTTCATTATGAGTTTTGGTCTTTTTTCCCCATTCATCTAAAAGGCTTTTGCTGTCAGAGTGAGATGTACTGGCATCCTTGAATGCTAGATTATAAGATGCAAAAGGAGCTTGACTTCCTAAATTAGTTGTATGACTTTTAGTCAAACCCTCATCTTCACCTGTGAAGATTACAGTCTTTTTACCAGCCAATGAAGTAGACAAAGGATCTGCCTGGGTCTGTTTTAATCTTTCCTTAGATACATGAGAAACTGAGATACAATTTACATTCATTTCCTCATCCTTTGACATAGTTATGTGATTTTTGAGCATCATTTCTTTTTCAGATATTGGTTTGGCTGTTATCTGGACATTTGTCTGATCTTCTTTAAAAATTTGATTTTCTATTACAAGTGTCTGACTCTTGGTAATGTCCATGCTATCCTCTCCTGAGTAAATCGTTTTCTCCATGAGAAGAGAGCTGGTATCTGGATTATGACACATTTTGGCATAATTACGGTCATCCTTTAGCAAATTTTCTTCCTCTTTCATACTTGAGAGACACTTGGTCAGTTCCATGGCATCATTACAAGTAGAATACAAAAATGTTTTATAATCTTGAATTGCTGGACTGAAACATACAGATTCCGGGACCATGGCCAATGTTCTGACGTCTTGGTTAGAAGTCTGTGTGACCATGTGAGTTTCTGTCCCCATAATATGACCTCTGGTAATATGTATGTCACCTTTAGGATTTAAGGGAGAGTCTGGAAAAGCAGCATTTGGTTTATTCTCAAAGACTGTCGTCTTTGCTGGAGCTTTAGTTCTATAACCTGTTGTAACATCCATCATGATAGTCTGAGTTTGATTTTCTATTTCAGATAAATTATCTGCAGAGGGTAAAATTTGTATAGTGCGGTTTATTATCAAGTCATTACCATAAACTGTAATATCACTTTTAAATTCCCTTAAGTTGGCTTCAGGTGATATGGGAACCAAAGTTTGAATATTGGATGTATAACACTTGGTGAAATTCATCCCATCATCTTCTTCTATAAAGATTCTAGTCATATTACTGTTATTTTCATCTACATTAAGGGATACATGCTTTTGATGTATGGAAGAAGCCTTATTTGATTCTATGGAATGAATAGGTATCTCAGAATTTTCTTTATCAGGTCCTATAGAAGAATTAGATTTCCCTGTTTTCAATCTTTTTATGAAGTCATTGAAATTTATTTTCTTTTCTGAATTAGTGTTTTGATCCATGGAAAAATTCAATTCTTTTTTCATTCTTGAATCCTCAGTGTGAAGTTTTAAGTTAGCCACAAATGATGTGGTATCTGTCTTGGTGGACTTTTCACTTTTTGTACAATCTAAAAGGCCTTTTGTAATCATCACGGTGTGACTTGCTGTCAGGTCCATCTGATTTTCATCTGAAAAGATAACTGTCTGGTCATTTGAATGTGTCTCTTCATGGTTGTATTCTGTAACTGAAATCTATAATGAAAGCAAAATATTTTAAAAAATCAAATACAATAAAAACTTTAAAAATGTATTTTACAACATGTACTGTAAAAATAATTGTCCATGATTGGTTTGTTTGAATCAATGGTGTGCTGTGTAGTACATAATTTGTTATTAAATTTTTTTCTAGCCTGGCAGGTGTAGCTCAGTGGTTAAGCATTGACCTATGAACCAGGAGGACATGGTTGGATTCCCAGTCAGGGCACATGCCTGGGTTGCAGGCTCGATCCCCAGTAGGGGGCATGTAAGAAGCAGCCAATCAATGATTCTCTCTCATCATTGATGTTTCTATCTTTCTCTCCTTGAAATACTTTTAGTATTTTTGGACAAATTAAAAGTTCAAGGTTAATTCTACACCCATTAGAATGACTAAACATAAAAAGGACTGACAATTCCAAATGCAAATATAATGAAAATTATAATTACTGATAGGTCATTCTCTTTTTAAATAAAAGACTCAGAAAGGGATAAGTGCATAGCTGACTACTTTATAGAATACTTCTGAACCCTTGGAAGTTGGATTCTCTTTGAATCTTAATGCAGTGATTTTATTTGTAAGGATATGGTCAAACTCCTTGCTACTCAAAGTATGGTCTATAGACCAGGGCACTAGTAAGACCCAGGAGATTGATAGTATAGAATCTCAGGGCCCACGCTAGATCTACTGGATGAAAAATCTATATTTTTAAACAAAATACTGTGATGATTCATATGCCCATTAAAGTGTAAGAAGTCCTGATATAACTAATATATTTCCCTATTATTTAAACTGGCAGTGATTTAACTTTCCTTAGTTAACTCGAAAGGTAGGAAGTTTTCCCAGTCTACAGGTCCATTTTGATTGATAACCCCTAAATCATGCCATTACCATTAAATTTTGACTTCTTAAAATGTTTCAACTGTCAAGGGAAATTAAATATGAAGGCACTTGCATGAACTCATACCTCTCTCTGTTGCATCTGGGTCTGAATGGGAGCACAAAGCAACGTGTTCATTCCTATTAAGAAAAAAAAAATAGTCAATGACAAAAATATGTATCACCAAGGGCCTTTTGTTAGATTCTTCATCGGTTACAAGTACAGTAGTACCTTATCAGCGGCTTTGCTTTTTTCAGTCTCATTTATTCGTGGTCAACCATGATCTAAAAATATTAAGTGGAAAATTCATGGAACATATTCCCTATTGATAAGGGGGGCTACTGTATTTACTAAAGTTTTACTAGTTACTAAGCCCTTTATAAGGACTTAGGTATTAAATTTCATTGACTTAATTGTCCCATGTTAGACAGAAACAGTTATTGTATTCTCTGTGTGACTAAAATGTTTTTAGAATGTGGCACAAATTTTAAACATGGAAAGTTTGGACCACATTTTCCCCCCTTTACTTCTCCATTTTTATTACCTGGATAGTAGAAGTTACATGATAAGATTTGAATCACCTTTTATTCTATGTTAAGGAATCTAGACATTCCCATGATGAAATGTGCATTTTATAAAAATAACTAGTGGCCCAGTGAACGAAATTCGTGCACATTAAAAGGGAATTAATTAGAGGAAATATTTTTTAATATATATTTTTTATTGATCTTTAATATTGCTATTTGCCTTTTCTCTATAATAGAAGTGTCAGAGATGAAAGAAAATTAGTAAAATGTATTATGAAAATCTTCCTTCTGTCAGAGTATGGGGCATGCCGTGGGACCCAGAGTCAAGTCCCCGCCCAGCTGCGTGCACCTCGAAATCACGTGAGACCCGGACCTGGCCGGCCCTACCCCCATTGGGCAAGATCCAGACCTGACCAGCCCCACCGTTGTCAAGCCCTGCCAGTTGGGGGGGTGCAGGCTCAGGTCCCCCGGCCTGGGGCGGGGGGCGTGGCCTGAGGTCCCCCGTCCAGCCTTGTTGGGTGTGGGGCACAGCCTCAGGTCCCCTGCCCCAGCCTGGTGCCACACAGCCTCAGGTCCCTGATGATCACTCGTTACGGCTCGTTACAGGAACCCCACCTCCACTGTGGGCATAGCCATCTTGTGATGGCATGAGGGTTAATTTGCATATTACCTCTTTATTATATAGGATTATTTCTAGTCTCCACACCAGACTCCTCCCTCAGAGGTATCTAGAGAAGGAGCATGAAGTAGACTCAAGAAAAAGAAGAACCAATAAGAAAACTACTGTAGCCCTGACCAGTTTGGCTCAGTGGCTAGATCAAGAGCATGTGCCTTGGTTGCGGGCACATCCCCAGTAGGGGGGTGCAGGAGGCAGCTAATGGATGTTTCTCTCTCATGGATGTTTCTAACTCTCTATCCCTCTCCCTTCCTCTCTATAAAAAATCAATAAAATATATTTTTTTAAAAAAAAGAATACTGTAATAATTCAAACACAACTTGATGAGATTTTATGTTAGAGCAAGATACAATGAGAATGGAAATAAGGAACTAGAGTCAAGACATTTTAGAACTTATAATAAAAAAAGCGTAACATGCTAATTAGACCGGACGTCCTTCCGGACAACCTTCCAGACGAAGCTGGGGCTGCGAGGGAAACCCAGGTCCCAGGTGCCAGAGGGAAGCCGGTGCCGGCAGCTGGGGGAAGGAAGGCCTACTCTTGCACGAATTTCATACATCGGGCCTCTAGTTAAAATATAAAGGTTTACGTAACAAACTGGACTTTAGAAATACAGGATTGAAGATGCTATAATAAAAAAGGAAATATTTTTTAAATACTTAAGTTAAAAAGTAAATCTTTAGCCCTGGCTGGTGTGGTTCAGTTGGTTGGAGCATCATCCTATACACCTGCATATAAGAGGCAACCGATTTATGTTTCTCTCTCTCTCTCTCTCTCTCTTTTCTCTCTCCCTCTAAAATCAATAAAAACATATACTCTGGTGAGGATTTAAAAAGAGCATGTTGCCCAGCTAGTTTGTGTCATGGACAGAGTTCTATAATAGCCCTAGCTGGTTTGAATAGAGCATTGGCCTGTGGGCTGAAAAGTCCTGGGTTCGATTCCAGTCAAGGGCACATGCCCAGGTTGCAGGCTCAATCCCTAGTAGGGGGAATGCAGGAGGCAGCCAATCAATTCTCATCATTGATGTTTCTATCTCTCTCTTCCTCTCCCTTCCTTTCTGAAATCAATAAAAAAAAATTTTTTAAAAAATCTACAATAATAAAAGCATAATATGCTAATTAGACTGGACCTCCTTCCAGATGACCTTGTGGAAGAAGCCAGAGATGTGAGGGAAGCCTGGGTCCTGGGTGCCAAAAGGAAGCTGGTGCCAGCAGCCAGGGGAAGGAAGGCCTACTCTTGTAAAAATTTCGTGCATCAGGTCTCTAGTAATAACAATAGGTAAAAATAGGCTCTGGCCAGTGTGATTCAGTTAGTTGGACTGTCATCGCATGCACTGAAGAGTTTTGGGTTTGATTCCAGGTCAGGGCACATACCCAGGTAGTGGGTTCAATCCTGATCAGGGTACATATGGGAGGTAAACAATCCATGTTTCTCTCTCTCCATCTCCCTTTTTCTCTCTCTAAAATCAATAAAAATTAAAATAAATAAAAATAATGGCAAATCTTTAGAAGAGTTTAAAGAGTTTACAGAAACCTTGATTAAACATAGGGAAGTAATTATAGGCTTTTTGTTATAAGCCTTATTTATTTATTAAGTTTCCACTCATTTATTCAACAAATACTGCTTCAGAACCTATTATGATCCCCAAAACAACTGTCTACTAAAGTACAAAGTGAAGACAAAATTTTTGGACTCAAAAAAATTTCGTTTAACAAAAGAGCCAAAAATAAATACCAAACTACAATGTGATAAATTCTACAAGAGACTGAGAAACAGAAGGAGTGTTGTCAAAACACAGGACAGAGTGATTAACTTATTGGCTTTGCCAAAAAACAACTCCATTTAAGCCAGTACTACTTAGTGTATGGTGCCAGTCTGTGAACTGCTAAATCAAAAGCATTTCCATTACTAAGAAAAAATGTCAGCTAAACAAAATAATAGCTTACAGCCACAGTTGATTTACATTCCAGAGTAACTTCGTCTCAGTCATGGATTGTAATAGTTTGTGGACTGGTTACTTTGAAAAGCACGAAAGTTATGCTATGTGAAAAATGAGAAGAATGCTAGGCAAATTGGAGAGCACTTTAGGTAGAGAAAATAGCATTTACAATGGATATAAGCAGGAAAAAAGTCCACATGAGGAATTGCAAATAGTTCTTCATGGTCTAGCAGGGATGGGGAATGTCTGGCCCGTAGGCCAAAATCATTTTGTCTGGCCTTGCCAAAGCATTAGGGGCGAGTTAAATGTTTGACCAAATATTGCGGGCTAATTTTTAAGTTGATAAATTTGTATGGCCTGTGAATTATGTTACAAATGTTATTTATAACATCATTTATAGAATCATTTATACAAACCCTTGGCAAAAGAAAAAAAGGTTCCCCATCCCTGGCTAGAGGAAAAGATGCCTATAAAGGAAAGGAAATAAGGTTGGAGAAGACGACAAGCGAAATCATAAAGGGCTTTCTAAGTCTATGCTGAGGAGTGTGCGTTTTATCCTGCAAGCAAAAAAGTGTCATCGAACAATTTTTAGCTGGAAGGTAATATGATCAGATTTAGAAATACATAGAATAGATTCGAAGGATAAGAAACTATTTAGAGTAACCCAAGAAAGAATAATAGGAACTTGAATTCAAACAGTGGCAGAAGGAATAGAGAAACAGTAAGAGATCTGCAAGATATTTAAGAGACAGGATAGAAAGAGTATAGCCAAATAGATATAGAAAATGAAGCAAATATTAAAAAATGACTCAATTCCTGACTTGAGTGAATAAATATAAATGAGTAAGACCCAGCTGGCGTGGCTCAGTGGTTGAGCGTTGACCAGGTCACGATTCAATTCCTGGTCAGGGCACAGGCCCATGTTTTGGGCTCAATCCCCAGTGGGGGACTTTCAGGAGGCAGCAGATCAATGATTCTCATCATTGATGTTTCTATTTCTTTCTCCCTTTCCCTTCCTCTCTGAAATCAATAAAAATATTTTTTTAAATTAAATAAAAATAAATGAGTGAGAGTCAAAAATAGAGGAAACAAGAGGAACAGCAGTTTTGGAAGAAGTAAATTTGTGAAATTTTAAACTAAAAATTTTGTGTAACACACAGAGCTCTCTTCACACTCTTTTTTTCACTGTTCTTTTAGATTTTTTTAAAATATATTTTATTGATTTTTTTACAGAGAGGAAGGGAGAGGGATAGAGAGTTAGAAACATCGATGAGAGAGAAACATCAATCAGTTGCCTCCTGCACACTCCCTACTGGGTATGTGCCCGCAACCAAGGTACATGCCCTTGACCGGAATCGAACCCGGGACCCTTGAGTCCGCAGGCCGACGTTCTATCCACTGAGCCAAACTGGTTAGGGCTGTTCTTTTAGATATTACTTATCAAGGAATCTGGATGAAGAGAAAGGTATATGATAAGAAAAGCACTCTGATCATACTCACCAGTAATTTCACAGTAATTATCTTCTGAAGTCTTATTCCTAAAATATAAAAAAATATTTTAAAAATCTGTATCACAATTACCAAGAATTATAACAGTTGAATAATAATGCCAATTGCCTTCTACAATTTATACCCACTAGCAATGAGTGATGTTTTACCTATGTTCTTAGCTAATTAGATGAAAAATTATATCTCAATAGTCTTTATTTCTCTTCTGAAGATAAGCATCTTTTCATGTATTCAAAAGCTACTGGTATTTACTTTTCTATGTATTAATATTATAAAAATAAACTTAATTAAAAAATCTGAAGATTGGTATTTATTTTACTAGAAGCCTGGTGCATGAAATTCATGCACTTGAAGGGGGAGGGGGTCCTCAGCCTGACCTGCACCCTCTTGCAGTCCAGGAGCCCTCAGGGGATGTCCGACTGCCGGCTTAGCGCTATCGTGGAGACAGGAGAGGCTCCTGCCACCACTGCTATGCTTGCCAGCTGTGAGCCTGGCTTCTGGCTGAGCAATGCTCCCCATGTGGGAGCACACTGACCGCCATGGGGCAGGTCCTGTGTTAAGCATCTACCCCCTGGTGGTCAGTGCATGTCATAGCGACCTATCATTCCACCGTTTGGTCGATCTGCATATTAACCTTTTATTATATAGGATACCAGCTGATGTATTTAAGGATTTATAAATGAAAGAGTATTTCATCACTTTATTAAAAGAATAAGCCTTACAATGCACATACTTATCCTACATAATAAAAAGCTAATCTGCTAATTAGACCACACAGAAGAACGACCTTCCGGAACAACCAGTGGGCAGGGACTGTGGGGCCACAGGGCCATGAGGCAGCCAGGGCTGTGAGGCAGCTGGGGCCAGGAGGGCCAAGGCAGCTGGGGCCCCAAAAGCCTACTCTTGCATGAATTTCGTGCATCAGGCCTCTAGACCTACATAATAAAAGGGTAATATGCAAATTGACCAAAAGGCAGAACGACTAGTCGCTATAACACACACTGACCACCAGTGGGCAGGCACTCAATGCAGGAGCTCTTGCAGTGCTCACAGGGGGAGTGATGCTCAGCCAGAGGCCAAGTTCACAGCTGGTGAGCACAGCAGCGGTGGCAGGAGCCTCTTCTGCCTCTGCTGCAGTGTTAAGTATGTCCGAATGATAACAGTGGGACATCCCCGAGGACTCCCAGATTGTGAGAGGGTGCAGGCCGGGCTGAGGAACCGCCCCCCCCCCATGTGCCCTTGACTGGAATCAAACCTGGGACCCTTCAGTCCACAGGCCAACCCTCTATCCACTGAGCCAAACCAGCTAGGGCAACAATTTGTTTTTTAAATTATTCCTAAATATTCCACAAAAGGGATACAAAAATAAAAAACTAAAAAGATATTAACTTAGTGTGGCTGGTGTTGCTCAGTGATTAAGCAACAACCTATGAACGGTGTGATTCCTGGTCAGGGTACATCCCTGGCTTTTGGGCTCAGTCCCCAATAGGGGGCATGCAGAAGGCCACCGATCAAGAATTCTCTATCATCAATAATGTTTCTCTCCTCTCTCTCCCTCTCTCTGAAATCAATAAAAACATATTTTTTAAAAAGGACACTAATTTAAAAAGTACTTTATTAGTAGGAATAAATAACTTTAAAATATAATTTGAATCACATTTTTCTTACTTACTGTATAAACAGAACATTTTCTCTTGTTTCTGTTTCTAAAAATTAAAAAAAATTAAAGTTTTCAAAGATACTCTGATAAAGCATTAGAAAAATTAACAAGAATAAAAAAATACTGCCCTCCCCCGACACAAGATATACTTTTCAACCAATAAAATAAAGAATAAGTTATACCAATTATCTGGTTAGATAACCACAGTAAATTTTTATACAAAACAGACTCGAAGGAATTGCATTAATATGTTACCTGCAATTTCTGACTTTCTCTCTATTTTCATATGAGATTCTGTCTGATATACCCTAGAAAAGAAAGTAAAGATTAATGAAAATCTGTCATTTTGAATTAGAACACTATGATATTAATTCATACTGTTTTTATTTAAACATAATAAAGGTCATATATGACAAACCCACAGCTAACATCATACTCAATAGGGAAAAACTAAAAGCATTTCCCTTTAGGTCAGAACAACAAAGGAATGTCCACTTTCTTATTGAACATAGTACTAGAAGTCCTAGCTATAGTAATCAGACAAAAAGAAGAAATAAAAGGCATCTAAACAGGAAAGGAAGAAGTAAAACTGTCACTGTTTGCAGATGATATGATACTATATATAGAGAACCCTAAAAAACCCACCAAAAAACTACTAGAAGTGATAAATTCAGTAAAGTAGCAGGATACAAAGTAAATATCCAGAAATCGATTGCATGTTTATACACCAACTAGAGGCCTGGTGCACGGATTCAGCCTGGCCTGCGGGGATCAGGCTGAAACTGGCTCTCCAACATCCCCCGTGGGGTCCCGGATTGCAAGAGGGCACAGGTCAAGCTGACGGACCCCACCGGTGCACAATCGGGGTCGGGGAGGGACTGTGAGAGAGCTCCAGGATGTGTCCAGCCCATCTCGCCCAGTCCCAATCAGCTGGACACCAGCAGCAAGCTAACCTACCAGTTGGAGTGTCTGCCCTCTGGTGGTCAGTGCGTGTCATAGCGACTGGTCAAACCATTGGACACTTAGCATATTAGGCTTTTATTATATAAGATAATAAACTATCAGAAAGGGAAACTAAGATAACAATCCCATTTAAAATTGCATAAAAAAATCTAAAAATAAATTTAACCCTTTGCAGTCGTTTGTCTACTCTCAGCCACCAAAGCTTTTTTACTGTTCCGGTCTTATGTCTGCTCTCAGCCATCACAGCAAGGAACCGTACGAATCTTAACTCTATTCATTCATGTATCAGTTCATAATTTCTCTGAAAGCTCTTAAGTGTCTAAGCGACCTTGTCACGAACCAAAACATTGCCCCGACAAGTCAGAGATATCGAAACTCAATATAAACAAACGCGGTCGTTCCACACTCACCATGCAAAACACCGTGGCGAGTCAGTCGCCTTTTGAGAGTGAAGAAATCGACAAGCTTTGGAGATACTTCGCAGAATTTCAAATAAAGCTTTACAAATTACGTTTAACTGTAATTAGGCATTCTTGCTTGTTAAGATATTTCAAAATAATACTCCAAAGTGGCAAAAAGAAAGTTACTGAAAGAAGTGTACTGCGAATCTGAAAGTAACGATGAAGAGTTTTATTTTGGCACCTTGAATACTGACTCTGACGTAGAAAGTGATAACGTTTGTAGTGATTCTACTAGTAGTGACGTAGTTCCAAAAAAGAATTAATAAATCTTGTTTATCCTTCATAATCTTGCATGTTATGTATAACTGCTCTTT
>NW_006383006.1:5297458-5299064 GCF_000327345.1 Myotis davidii
GCTCTGTATGTTCAAACAGAGAGATTAGGGGCGGAAGACGCCAAACTAATTATTTTTGCAATACATGTAGTCGAAAACCAGGACTGCATATTGGAGACTGCTTTCAAAGATACCACACAATGGAGAAATATAAAATATAATTTTTATATAAAAACATGTTATTGAAACACATTATTGTCTAAACATACATCTAATGTTCAAAACAGAATTAATAAATCTTGTTTATCCTTCATAATCTTGCATGTTATGTATCACTGCTCTTTCAATGGAAATTAATTCCTACCAGTCCGACACCCATATCCAAATTTAATACGACCACAAAGGGTTAATAGGTTCTTTAAAAATATTTTGTCTTTTAAAGGCATAACTAATGAAATACATCTGGGATTCACATGAAAATAATTCAGTAGGACAGGAAAAGGAACTAAGTGGGGGTGTAGTGAAACAAGAGTGGCCATCGTTGAGACTGTAGCTGAAAATGAATACTTGAGTTTTCATGATACTATTTTCTCTATGTTATAACTTTTAATCATAAAATAGAAGAAAAAAAAAGGAGGAGTAAATTGGAAGTCTTTTTTTTTAAACTTCCCATAACCTTTTTTTATACCTCCACTTCCTTTAGAGTTGTGTGTGTAACCCAGACCTTTGCACCATCTCTCTCAGTAGTAAAACTTAGTAGTTTTATTCCTAACTTTAGAGGAAACACTTTCAATGTTTTCCTTTTAAGTATATTTTTACTGATTTCAGAGAGGAAGGGAACGAGAGAGAGAGTGAAAGAGAGATAGAAACATCAATGATGAGAGAGAATCATGGATCGGCTGCCTCCTGCATACTCCACACTGGGGACCGAGCCTGCAACCCTGGCATGTGCCCTTGACCAGAATCAAACCCCGGACCCTTCAGTCTGCAGGCTGACGCTCTAGAGCTCAATGTTTTTCTTTTAAGCATAATGCTAAATAACAACCTCTTAAATAACAATTCTCTAATGCTTATCTAATAGAAACACAGGTTATCTAAGGCAGCAGTAACATACTTAGTTTGACACACAGCAAAGCACTACTATCATTTAAAAGTATTTCTCCTTTCAACTTACTTTATAGTATCTGCAAAGCTGACTCGGCGAGAGCTTTTCTTATTTCTCGAAGCATTGGGTTCCTAAGGGCAGAGAATATTTGGTATGATTCTTAATGAAACCACTCTTAATTAGGTATCCAGAGTACTACATATAGACCAAGTCTTATTCTGAAATAATTTTATATTATTATTAATTTTGATTATTATTAGTCTCCAAGATATCCCAAGGTAGAAACACTTAATATACACAAATATAATTTTCAATGTGAATGACACTAAGTATACTGACATAAACAACATAGATTTAAGGAGATACTGCCCCTTATCTTCTCTTTTAAGTGAATGGCTATTTTACTATCAAGAAAAAAGACAGAGGGGAAACCAAGATGGTGGCATAGGTAAACACCGGAGTTTGCTGCCTCGAACAACCACTTCAAAAATACAACTAAAAGGCCGAAACCGGTTTGGCTCAGTGGATAGAGCGTCGGCCTGTGGACTGAAAGGTCCCAGGTTCGATTCCGGTCAAGGGCAT
>NW_006383006.1:5300352-5303873 GCF_000327345.1 Myotis davidii
TGCACCTATGGATGAGGACAGTGGGTGGGGAGTGAGGGTGGAGGGTGGGGTGGGAACTGGGAGGAGGGGAGTTATGGGGGGAAAAAAGAGGAGCAAATGTAATAATCTGAACAATAAAGATTTAATTTAAAAAAAAGAAAAAAGACAAAGGATAAAGCAAATGATATGTTGCCTATTATGGTAAACTTACTATACTATTTTGAAGATTTAAAAAAATTTAATTGTAGTAAAATACACATAAATAAAACTTACCACCTTAACCCTTTCGAACATGTATTTTTATTTTATTGTGGTAAGAACACTCTACAAGGAATCTACCCTCTGAACAGATTTCTAAAGGCACAGTATGATATTGTTAACTATAGGCAGTATTGTACAAATCTCTAGAACATATTCATCTTGCATAATTGAAATTTTATACTTGTTAATTAGCAACTCCCCATTTCCCCATCCTCTCTGCCCCTGGCAACCACTTATCCTTCTGCTCTCTGCTTTTATGAGTTTGACTATTTTAGATACCTCAAGTAAGTGGAATCATATAGTATTTGTCCTTCTGTGACTGGTTTATTTCACTTAGCATAATGTACTCAAGCATCTTAACCATTTTTAAGTGTATAGTTCAGTTAGGTGTATCTAGGTTGTTATGCAACCAATCTCCAGAACTCTTTTCATCTTGCAAAACTGAAATTCTATATCCATTAAACAATTCCCCTAACCTTTACATAGCCACCATTCTATTTTCTGTCTCTATAAATTTGCATATCACCTTCCCCAGCTTCTGCCCTAACTGAATTTTCTTTCTCTACTCTATACCCTAGGTACTTCACAAGTGGAATCATAAAAGTTTTTTTTTCCTTTTGTGCCTGGTTTATTTCACTTAGCACAATGGTTTCAAGGTTCACCCATTCTAAAGATTATTTTTAATTGATTTTTTTTTAAGAAAGAGGGAAAGGGAAAAAAATGGATGTGCCTTCTGCACACCCCCTACCATGAATCAAACCTGCAACCAGTGCATGTGCACGGACAGGGACTCAAACCAACAAGCACTCAGTCCACAGGGCGATGCCCAACCAACTGAGCCACACCGGCCAGAGCCAGAATCCCCTTCTTTTTTAAGGTTGAATAATGATCCATTGATAACACATTTTGTTTATCCATTCATCAGTCATTGGACACTGGGTGCTTCCTCCCTCTGACTATTGTGAGTAACGATGCTATGAACAGTGGTGTACATTTCTTAAGATCTTTCTTTCAGTTCTTTTGAATATATACCCAGGAGTGGAATTGCTAGATCATATGGTAATTCTATTATTTTTTTAGGAATTGCAATACTGTTTTTTCCATAGCAGCTGCACCATTTTACATTCCCACAACAGGACACAAAGGTTCTAATTACTCCACATACCAGCCAACATTGTTATTTTCTAAGTTTTTGATGGTAGTCATTCTAATGGGTATGAGGTGACATCTCATTGTGGTTATAATATGCATTTCTCTAATAATTAGTGATGTTGAGCATCTTTCATTATAATATACAGTTTTTACTTTTCCTCATATTCCTTAACAAGAGCAAACATTTTTACTCTCATGGATACCAAACACAAAAAGCAAGACAGAGAAACAAACAACATCCACAGATAATTTTACAGCGATAATTCTGAATACCTGAATATCTGAACGTAAGTCTTATTATAACAAAGAATCAGGAATGTTCATCCTGGCAGATGCTATAGGTGACCTCAAGCTTAATATGATAATAATACTGACACAGTAAATAAATACTGGGACTAAAAGAGATCAATACCTTTCTTCCTTTTTTTTCTTTTTTTCTACAACTTTAACATGTGTCTTTTTATGCTAGAAAGGCTTTCTGTACATAAGTCTTTGAAGATCTAAAGTGAAGTTTTCTGCATGAAAAGGCTTTCTAATGCTCTTCAACACTATTCTCAGATCCAAATACTAGCATATTTCTTACTAAAAAAGAAAAACAAATTTGTGTGGTATATTTGAAATAAGATTAGAGCTCTAATTTGAAGTCTGTTACTAAGTAGGTGTGTGGGCTTAGACAAAACATTTAACTTCTCTGGACCTCATATTTCTCATCTATAAAATGGGGAAAAAATAGATTCAAGATTACTCTGGTTTCTCTTCAGATGGCATAAATCTTTTTTGCCTTTTACTGAAGATTTCCATGGAGAGGAACAACAAAAAAGATTACTGGTGAGGTCCTATTGATTTTAAAGCTCTATGAATCTATGAATCTGTCATTTAATCATTTAAAGTTCATTAAAAACATTTTTTGTCCTAGCCAGTATGGCTAAGTGGTTGGAATGTCAGCCCACGCACTGAAGGGTTGAAGGTTCAATTCCCAGTCAAGGACATGTACCTGGATTGCAAAGGAATCCCCCACATGCGGGAGGCAACCAAACGATGTGTCTCACATCAATGTCTGTTTGTCTGTCTGTCTCTCTCTCTCTCCTTTCCCCCCCCCCCCCTTACTTCCTCTCTCTCTCTAAAAAAAAAAATCATTGAAAAATAAATTCGCAGGTGAGGATTAATCAAAAACAAAACAAAATATTTTCTTAAAAGGGGGTGAGGGGTAGGTAGGAGAGGATAAAGGGGGAAGGAAACTTGACTGGGGGTGGTGAACACACAATACAATCTACAGATGACGTATTATTTATGTATTATAGAATTATACCCCTGAAACCTATATAATTTTATTAATCAATGTCACCCCAATAAATTAAATAAAAAACAAAATAAACAAAAACACATTTTAAAAAAATACACACATTCTAGCCAGGCCAGTGTGGCTCAATGGTTGAGCACTAACCCATGCACCAAGAGGTCACTGGTTAAATTTCAAACAAGGCACATGTGGTTTTGGGTTCAATCCCCAGCAAGGGTCATGTAGGACGCAGCCAATTGATGTTGATGTTTCTCTCACATTGATGTTTCTATCTCTCTCCCCCTCTCCCTTCCTCCCTCTCTAAAATCAATTTAGCCCTAGCTGGTTTGGCTCAGTGGATAGAGCACTGGCCTGCAGAACAAAGGGTCCCGGGTTGGATTCTGGTCAAGGGCACATACCTTGGTTACAGGTTCCTCCCCGGCCCAGGCCCTGGTCAGGGCTCGTGTAGGAGGCAACTCAATCAATGTGTTTCTCTCACCTTGATGTTTCTCACTGTCTTTCCCTCTCTCTTCCACTCTCCCTAAAAATCAATGGAAAAATATCCTCAGGTGAGGATTTAAAAAAATAAATAAACATATTTAGAAATACACACACATTCTAGATCCCATGCTGAGTGATAGAAAAATAGTGGTAAAGAATATATATTGTCCTGGCCCTAACCGGTTTGGCTCAGTGGATAAAGCATCGGCCTGCAGACTGAAGGGTCCCAGGTTCGATTCCAGTCAAGGGCATGTACCTGGGTTGCGGGCACATCCCCAGTAGGAGGTGTGCAGGAGGCAGCTGATCGATGTTTCTCTCTCATTGATGTTTCTAACTCTCTATCCCTCTC
>NW_006383006.1:5303884-5307463 GCF_000327345.1 Myotis davidii
CCTACTCTACTAGAAATTAATGGTAAAATTGACATTTTTTAGAAGTTATTTTATTTTTTTAATATATTTTTATTAGTTTCAGAGATGAAGGTAGAGGGAGAGAAAGAAACATCAACGATGAGAGAGAACTATTGATCAGCTGCCTCCTGCAATCCCCCTATTGGGATCAAGCCCGCAACCCATGCATGTGCCCTTGATTGGAATCAAACCTGGGACCCTTCAGTCTGCAGGCAAACACTCTATCCACTGAGCCAAACCAGCCAGGACGAAACTGAGATTTTTAAAACAAAAATCCATACAAACATAAACCTCAAAATATGGCAAGTGATAAGAAGGAAAACTACATAAAAAACTAATTTAGGCCGAACCGGTTTGGCTCAGTGGATAGAGCATCGGCCTGCGGACTGAAGGGTCCCAGGTTCGATTCCGGTCGGGGGCATGTGCCTTGGTTGCAGGCACATCCCCACTAGGGGGTGTGCAGGAGGCAGCTGATTGATCTCTCTCATCGATGTTTCTAACTCTCTGTCCCTCTCCCTTCTTCTCTGTAAAAAATCAATAAAATATATTTTTAAAAAAACTAATTTAGCCTGAGAATTAGGGAAGATCTCTTTCAGAGAGTACATTTAAGTTGAAACCTAAACTTTATTTGTATAAGTATTATTTGTCTGATGAAGGGTTGGGAACAGGGAAAGCATTCCAGGCAGAATATGTACAGGAGCTCTAATGCAGAAAAAAGCTTAATGTATTTGAAAAATAAAAAGACTGGACATCAATAAAAAGAAAAAACAACCTATTGTATGGAAGAACACATTTGCCAAAGATACATCTGATAAGAGGTTACTACCCAAAATTTGTAAAGAACTCATACAACTCAACACCAAAAATATAAAATCCAATTAAAAAATGGGAATGGGCAAAAGATCTGAATAGACACTTCTCCAAAGAGGGCATACGATGGCCAATAGACATATAAAAAGATGCTCAAAATCATCTAGAGCCGAAACCGGTTTGGCTCAGTGGATAGAGCGTCGGCCTGCGGACTGAAGGGTCCCAGGTTCGATTCCGGTCAAGGGCATGTACCTGGGTTGCGGGCACATCTCCAGTGGGAGATGGGAGATGTGCAGGAGGCGGCTGATCGATGTTTCTCTCTCATTGATGTTTCTAACTCTCTATCTCTCTCCCTTCCTCTCTGTAAAAAATCAATAAAATATATTTAAAAAAAAAAAAAATCATCTAGAGAAAGGCAAATTAAAACCACAATGAATCATCACCTCACACCTGTCAGAATGGCTATCATCAATAAATCCACAAACAAGTGTTGGGAAGGATAAGGAGAAAAGGGAACTCTCATGCACTGTTGGTGGGGATGCAGATTGGTGCAGCCACTACAGAAAACAGTATGAAGGTTCCTCAAAAAGTTAAAAACGACCCTAGCTGGTTTGGCTCAGTGGATAAAGCATCGACCTGCGACTAAAGGGTCCCAGGTTCGATTCTGGTCAAGGGCACATGCCCGGTTGCAGGCTCGATCCCCAGTGGGGGGCATGCAGGAGGCAGCTAATCAATGATTCTCTCTTATCATTGATGTTTCTCTCTCTCTCTCTCTCTCTCTCCCTCTTCCTTCCTCTCTGAAATCAATAAAAATATATTTTTTTAAAAAGTTAAAAATGGAACTGCCTTATGACCCAGCAATTCCATTTCTGAGTATATAACCTAAGAAACTTAAAACACTAATTCAAAAGAATATATGCACCACTGTGTTTATCGCAACATTACTTATAACTAGAGGCCTGATGTACAAAATATGTGCAAGAGTAGGCCTTCACAGCCGTGGCTGCCTTGGCCCTCGCAGCCCTGGCTTCATCCAGAAGGTCATTGGATGGTTGTTCCACTGTGCGGTCGTTTGGTCAATTTGCATATTACGCTTTTATTATTATAGAACAGTGATGGGAAACCTTTTGAGCCCGACGTGTCAGCATTTTGAAAAACCCTAATTTAACTCTGGTGCCATGTCACATATAGAAATTTTTTGATATTTGCAACCATAGTAAAACAAAGATTTATATTTTTGATATTTATTTTATATATCTAAATGCCATTTAACAAAGAAAAATCAACCAAAAACATGAGTTCACGTGTCACCTCTGACACGCATGTCATAGGTTCGCCATCACTGTTATAGAAGATAGTCAAGATATGGAAGCAACCCAGGAGCCCATCAAGAGATGAATGTATAAAAAAGCTGTGGTATGCCCTGGCCAGTGGTTAGAGCATCATCCCATAGACCAAAGGGTGTTGGGTTCAATTCCTGGTCAAGGGCATGAACCTCGGTTGCAGGCTCAATCCCCAGCCCCAGTTGGGGTGTGTGCGGGAGACAACCAATCGATATGTCTCTCTCTCATTGATGTTTTGCTCCCCCTCCTTCCCATCCATTCTGTCTAAAAAGAAATCACTGGAAATCCTCAGGTGAGGATTAATAAACAAATAAACAAACAAGCAAGCAAGCAAGCTATGGAATAGCACTCAGCAATAAAAAAGAAAGAAATCTTACCATTTGTGACAGAATGGATGGACCTGGAGGGTATTTTGCTTAGTGAAATAAGTCAAACACAGAAAGACAAATACCATATGATTTCACTTATATGTAAAATCTAAAGAACAAAATGAATAAACAAACAAAACAGAAACAGACTCACGAATACAGAGAACAGATTGATAGTTGCCAGGGGATAGGCATTGAGGAACTGGGTGAAAAATGAAGGAATTAAGAATTACTGATAGTTACAAAACATTCACAGAGATGTAAAGTACAGCATAGGGAATCCTATCTAATAAAAGAGAAACATGGTAATTAGCCATACCTCCGCTACCCTTCCCATTGGCTAATCAGGGCGATATGCAAATTAACTGCCAGCCAAGATGGTGGCCGGCAGCCAGGCAGCTTGAAGCGAACATGAGGCTTGCTTGCTTCAGTGATGGAGGAAGGCAACGTTCCCTGCCTACCGCTGCTGGCCTCTGAGCTTGCAGTTTGAAACATTGTTACAAATATAGAAGCTAAACAAAACCCCAGAAACCTGCTTTCAGCCAGCCAGGATCTCAGAGCTGGAGTTGAAACAGTGTTTCGATTATAGAACCCAAACAAACCAGATACCTGCTTTCAGCAGCCGAGGCCTCAGGGCTGGAGCGAAGCCTCAGAGCTAAAGCTGGCCCAGAATAAAAAAAAAGAAAAAGAAAAAAAGGAGCGGTTGGAAGCTTCAGTCACCCACCAGCCTGAAAACAGCCCTCAGCCCCTCACCCAGACTGGCCAGGCACCCCAGTGGGGACCCCCACCCTGAAGGGGGTGTGACCAGCTGCAAACAGCTCTGTGGGTGATCGAGGGCGGCGCCCCCTCCCCCCAATGGGCCCTGCTCTGTGTGTGACGGGGTAGAGCCATAACCTCCCCATCGGCCCTGCCCTGAGTGTGACAGGGTGCAGTGCCCCAACCCCCTGGTCCGCCCTGCTCTGTGTGTGACGGGGGCAGTCCCCCAACACCCCTATAGGCCCTACTCTGAGACAGGGGGGAGCTCCTCAACCCCCTGATTG
>NW_006383006.1:5308276-5311705 GCF_000327345.1 Myotis davidii
CCAGAAAGGGCTGCTGGCTGTGCTGTTTTCTGCTTTAACATTGTCCAATCAACTATGTAGTCATATCGGTAGTTCAGGGTTCTGATAAGAATGTGGATGTGCCCTAGCTGGTGTGTCAGTGGATAGAGCATCAGCCTGTGGACTAAAGGGTCACAGGTTTGATTCCGGTCAAGGGCACATGCCCAGGTTGCAGGCTCGATTTCCAATAGGGGGCATGCAGGAGGCAGCCGATCAGTGATTCTCTCCCATCATTGATGTTTCTCTCTCTCTCTCTCTCTCCCTCTCCCTTCATCTCTGAAATCAATAAAAAATCCTATATAATAGGCTAATATGCAAATTGTTCCCAACTGAGAGTTCAACTGCGAGTTAAACCGGGAGTTCGACCAGAGGGCAGGGCCAGCGGCCAACCGCCCATGCATGAATTCATGCACTGGGCCTCTGGTCCTATATAATAAAAGCCTATTATGCTAAGTGTCCAGTTGTCTGGTGACTGGTCGACTGTTCAACCAATCAAACATAATATGCTAATGATATGCTAAGGCTGCTCAATCGCTTGCTATGATGTGCACTGACCACCAGGGGTCAGACAGTTGACCAGTCAACCAGTTGCTATGATGTGCACTGACTACCAGGGATAGATGCACCCGACCGGTAGGTTAGCTTGCTGCTGGGGTCCGGCCAATCGGGACTGAACAAGATGGGCCGGACACGCCCTGGAGCCCTCCTGCGGTCTTCCTTGGCTGGCCAACCTTCCGCGTCCCTCCCCGGCCAGCCGGCCCCGATTGGCCCCAATTGGGACTGGGCAAGACGGGGCCAGACACACCCTGGAGCCCTCCCACGGTCCCTTCCCAGCCCAATCGTGCACTGGTGGGGTCCCTTGGCCTGGTCTGTGCCCTCTCGCAATCTGGGACTCTTCGGAGGGTGTCAGTGAGCCGGTTTAGGCCCGATCCTGCAGGCCACTCCCCCTGGGAGGGCACCAGACCCAGAAGTCACAGCTGGCAAGTGCTACTGCAGCAGCATGAGCCTCGACCCATCGGGACTGATAGGGTGCGAGCCCGCGGCAGGTGCAGTGGGGCCAGGATGAGCGGGAGCAGCAGGTAGGAGCTGCAGGCGGTGTTGGACTGCGGGTTTCGGCCTGATCCCCGCAGGCCACCCTGAGGGACCCCACCCATGCACAAATTTGTGCACCGGGCCTCAAGTATATATATATTTAAAAAAGAAACCCCGCCGAAACCGGTTTGACTCAGTGGATAGAGCGTCGGGCTGCGGACTGAAAGGTCCCAGGTTCGATTCTGGTCAAGGGCATGTACCTGGGTTGCGGGCACATCCCCAGTGGGAGATGTGCGGGAGGCAGCTGATCGATGTTTCTCTCTCATCAATGTTTCTAACTCTCTATCTCTCTCCCTTTCTCTCTGTAAAAAATCAATAAAATATATTAAAAAAGGAAACCCAAAACACTAATTGAAAAGATTTTTTTATAAGTGAAAGTAAAAAAGGAAGAAAGATTAAAGAAGCCAAGGTAGAATGAGCACTCAGAATTGTATGTTCTCCAAAACTATTTGCATTGCATCCATCAACAAAATGTACTAGAAGCCATTATTTACTGAGCACAATATTTTTGGTTTTTTCCAGAGAGGACGGGAAAAGTTAGCTTGCTGCTGGGGTCCGGCCAATCGGGACTGAGCAAGATGGGCCGGACACGCCCTGGAGCCCTCCTGCAGTCTTCCTTGGCTGGCCAACCTTCCGCGTCCCTCCCCGGCCAGCCGCCCCGATTGGCCCCAATTGGGACTGGGCACAATATATTTAAAAAACGCATGATAAAGTTCTTGCCTTTAGGGAGCTCTCAATTTAGAAAGGACATTAGTAAATAATTACAATAGAAGGTATAGAGCAGGGGTGGGCAAACTTTTTGACTCGAGGGCCACAATGGGTTCTTAAACTGGACCAGAGGGCCGGAACCAAAGCATGGATGGAGTGTTTGTGTGAACTAATATAAATCCAAAGTAAACATCATTAGATAAAAGGGTATGGTCTTTTTTCTTTTTTAGTTTTATTCATTTCAAACAGGCCGCATCCAGCCCGCGGGCCGTAGTTTGCCTACGGCTGGTATAGAGGGATGATTTTTCTGAGACAAGTGATTCCAAACTTGAGTCTTGAAAGACAAATAGGAATTACCAAATAAAGAGGGCTACAGATTTATGATAAAGCAAGTATGATAGAATATTAATTCTAGAATCTAGTTGATGACTATATGAGCATTCACTGTAAAACTATTCCTACTTTCAGTATATTTTTTAAAAATTTTTAATAAAACAAAAAAGAAGAATGAGAACTAGCTGTCTAGGCAGCGGGAACATCATATGTAAATACTTGCAGGTACCAGAGTTCATGTCTTGCTTGGGGAATAGTAAGCAATTCTAATTGGTGAGATATATGTGTGAGAGTAGCAAGAAAGAAGGCTGCAAAGTAATTAGGGGTTAAAAATCATGAGTGCCAGCTTACTCAAGTGTTTGGATTTTAATCTGAAAACCATGGCATGCTTACTTGTTCATATTCAATAGAGAATCATTTATGATGTTCTCTCTTCATATGGCTAACAAAGTTCCTTACTATTAACAATATCATGAAAATAGTCATCTATAAAGCATTTATACTAGAAACTTACCTGAACTATTTCATTCCCATCTCTCAGATCCCGAAGAGGACTCCTTGGGGGTTTCAAAATCTAGAAGTAAGAGAATTGTTGAAGAAAATCTGGCATATCTATTAATAATCAGTTCATTTCAAGTTATACCATAAGTAGAAAGGTAGAGATGCTAAAATTCCTGTAAAAACCTCTCATATTCCTCAAAATCATACTGTTCAGTGCTATGCTTTGTGGCTCATGTAAATATTTGGTATCAATAGGAATATCTTCTCCCTCCTGCCTACCTTCCCCAATTATTTTTCCAACTCTGATCCCACATGGTCTGGGTAAAGCTCATTTCAACCTAGGGTACAACATGTAGCCCTGGTCTAGAATAATCTACACATGATATTCTCTCGGCAATAGTGATTGCTTCAGGAATGAGGTCTTGACCCATATCAAAATAATTAAGCCAAATGATTCAACCCTGAGTTGTTTTTATCTTGAGGATATACACAATATTTTTCCATGTAGGACTTGAACCCAGAAGTAGTAAGCACACAGAACCTGTCTAATAATGGAGATTACCCAGAGAAAGCAGTCAGAGTAGAAAAAGTGAAAGATTATCCCAGTACTGATTATACTGTTGGAACCCCTTGTCAGTAAATCATGCCTAAAGTCATTCCTATCTTTGGATTTTTCAATTACATAACTCAATAAATTTTTAGCTCAAATCAGTTTAAGTTGGATATTTTTGGGTCTTGCTATAGCTTTGTATATCAGTTTAAAAAAAAAATATATAT
>NW_006383006.1:5313270-5316285 GCF_000327345.1 Myotis davidii
AGGACTTCCTTCCGGTTGGTCGCACTTCTGGCTGTGATGTTACACCCAGGGTTTTTATATAAGTAGATAATTTATATAGCATACAATTCATAAAATTACCATGAAATTAATGAAATAAAAAATTTTAATGTATTTATAAGAATTGTGAATCAGGTTAAATATTTGAGTCTATCCAGAAAGCAATAGAAGCCAGTGGGGTGGGATGGTGATGCCACAGTCAAAATTACTGTTGTATATAGTCTCATTCAAAAAATGTTAACAATTAACTTAAATATAAGTATTTCTTACTGAGGAATGTCGTCTTCTAACAGGTCTCTCTGTATTGTCACTGAAAGAGAAAAAAAATTTTATATAGACACTGAAAGAAGAATGAATTTTCCAAAGTCTACATTATCCCTTACATGCTTATAAATTGGCCATCACTTTCACTTAACAAACTTGGCACTACTTTCACTTAGCAAAATTTATAACACTAAATTCAATATTTATAGTCAGTGTTTTAACCCTTTGTACACCATAAGCATCTATAGACACAAGCAGTGGACCTTCCCCACATGCTACATGCGCCTATAGCTGCAAACTTCGCATATCAACTCTGGTTGCCCAATTTTAAAATCAGACTTGTTAGTGACATCTCTGGGTTTGTAAAGAAAATTATGGTAACTTAAATTTGTAAATATTCCAGCGCATATGGAAGAAATTTCAATATAGATATATAGGGCTGTCATTCAGACGTGCAAGAGATAAACACTGAGTCACTTGAGAATTTTTTTTTGTTCACTGTGACACTTGAGATTTGTTTGTGTTATCATGAATTTCATGCCTAAAATGGTAAACATGGTGTGCATTCTTCATTATTTTTTTATAGATTTGGTCTTTGGAGCATCAACAAAATTTAGTGTTTTTGAGGCTTTTCATGTCGATGGTTTATTTTTATTTTACGCTCACTTTTGCTGATATTTCCATAGAATTGAAAATTATTATTTTATTACTGAATTTATCACTGTAATATATTATATTGTGCAAATAAAATTCAATTCCCATAAACAGCATCAGATGAAGAAATAATTGAACCAAGCACCTCGCAAGAAGAAGATGACATCCTTTATTCAACTTCAGAGTCAGATAATTTTTTTAATTACATTCAAAATATTGTGGCATGTGGGGATGGTTTCCATTTTGGACGTGTGGTAGTTAACTGGTTAAAATACATACTGTATACTATTATACTATCTCTTAAAACACAGTACAACATAATTTAAAATATTTACAAAGGTACAATTATAAGATAAATGGGCTATAAATCAAGAGATTCTAGTTCTCGTTTTACTATTGTGTGATTTTTTTAGAACAGGTTGTAAACATTCAAATGCCTATGAAGGCAAAACATATACTTTAGTAAGTGCAAGAAAAATAGGTGGGATGGAGACTATAATGGAGAGTTCCTGACTAGTCTGAAGGTCATAGCCATTATTCCACCCAGGTTAATTGTTGCCAAGCATAAATATAAACCCAGTGTAGCCACAGCTGATTTTTCAAGAGAAGCTGAAATTAGATTTAATTGTTATATGAAATTTTGAAATTTGGCAACTAATTCAAAAATTAAAAAACCCAACTTAAGGAAAAAAAATTATGTCTCTGATTGTGGCCACCAGTTTGTGATGCCAACTTTAGACAAATCCTTTCATTTCTTTATGCCTCAATTTTCTCATCCTTAAATTGAAGAGATGAGACACGGTCTCTAAAGCCTATCTCAGTGTTGACTCTAGAAGAGTTTATATAAAGATATAGCAAGGAAGACCTATTAATAACTTCTGAAATCTTTTTCCATTCTCTTCCAGGGGAAAAAAATAAATGTTACAAAGTCAATAGGTCTTACTAGTTGAAGAAGTATCTTTTCTCTGATAAAGTTTAACACTTTTAGAGGCATTAAATGAACTTACTTTTCTTCATTAGTCTCTGAAGACATCCCATCCATTTTTGAAGAAAACCTTTTCTGTAACAAACACAATATTAGAAAAGTGAGAAAGAAGAGAAAGTACAACCCATGAAGAGATTAAGAGCAGATATTTTTGTTGTTAATCCTCACCCAAGGATATGTTTTTCCATTGATTTTCAAAGAGAGTGGAAGGGGAGAAAGAGAGAAACACCTATGTGAGAGAGACACATGGATTAGTTGCCTCTGGCACACACCCTGATGGGGGCTGGGGACTGAGTCTGCAACTGAGGTACATGCCCTTGACTGGAGTGCCCTTGACTGGAATCGAACCCACTCTTTGGGCTGACACTCTAACCACTGAGCAATCAGCTAAGGTTAAGAACAGAATTTTTTTTTTTTTCAGAATTTTAACTTCAGTATTACTTTCTGGGGAAAAACAGAAGGAAAAAAAAAAAGGATGAAAAGCTACACTATGGGGCCATAAGACCAGAAATTTTGAGGAGTTTAAATAATATACTCTATTATTTTTTAAATATATTTTATTGATTTTTTACAGAGAGGAAGGGAGAAGAGAGGGATAGAGAGTTAGAAACATCAATCAGCTGCCTCCTGCACACTCCCCACTGGTTATGTGCCCGCAACTAAGGTACATGCTCTTGACCAGAATTGAACCTGGGACCCTTGAGTCCGCAGGCCGACGGTCTATCCACTGAGCCAAACTGGTTACGGCTATATACTCTATTATAATCAACACTGCTGGAAAATTATATGTAAAATTATCTATATATATAAAAAGCCAGTGACTGGAACGCTGTAACCACTGAAACGACCAGTTGCTATGATGTCCACTGCGGCCAGCGAACCGGCCCGATCAGCCTCTCCCACCCCGATCAAGGACGGGGCAGCTGGCCAACCCCCCCAACCCCTCCGCAGCCCCTTCCCTGGACAGCCCTGACCCTGATTGCCTCTCCCCTGCCCCCGACCCCAATAGGGTGCAGGGCTGGCCAGCCAACTTCCTGCAACCCCTCCCAAAGGCCGGCTCCGCCTCTGATGGGTCCTCACCACCCTGATTGGCC
>NW_006383006.1:5316375-5318493 GCF_000327345.1 Myotis davidii
TGCCCGCCCTACCCCAATAGGGTGTGGGGCCAGCTGGCCAACCTCCTGCAGCCCCTCCCCCAGGCTGGCCCTACCCCTAATGGGCTCCCCCACTCCGATTGGCCCGCAGCCCCTTCCCCAAGCCAGCCCTGTCCTGATGGGGCCCCAATAGGAGCGGGCTGGCCAGACCCCATGCATGCACGAATTTGTGCACTGGGCCTCTAGCATTTAAGATAAAATCAGTGACTAACTCTGAATGGGATGATATGGACTTTAGTGGTTAAAATAAAGGTTTGCCCTAGTTTATAAAAATTTATGGATTACATAATAATTCAATCCCAAAATAAAGTTAATTAGGTATCAAATTAGATTTGCATATTATGCATGTTGATCTTATGAAAATATAAATATTCAGCAAAACTATTTTAAGACACGAAAATAATGTTTTAAACAGTGCAGCTGATGCCCTAACTGGTTTGGCTTAGGGGATAGAGCTTCAGCCTGCGGACTCAAGGGTCCCAGGTTCGATTCCGGTCAAGGGCATGTACCTTGGTTGTGGGCACATCCCCAGTAGGGAGTGTGCAGGAGGCAGCTGATCGATGTTTCTCTCTCATCGATGTTTCTAACTCTCTATCCCTCTCCCTTCCTCTCTGTAAAAAAAATCAATAAAATATATTTAAAAAATAAAAATAAACAATGCAGCTGATTACACTTACAATTCCACTCAATGAGTGATTGTCTTGGAAAAAGTGTGAAATAAGAGGCATAACCTGATATTTCCTCAATTGGTCTTAGCTCTTCCCTAGCCATTACTATATGAGATTTTTACTTTATGCATTAACTTTTGAACCCCACCCCTGGGTAAGAAAAACTTCCATTAAAAAAAAAAAAAGAATACTAGAGATTTGACTCAACAATATTAACATTTCTATTACAACACTAAATGAATACATATACTCAAAACTGTTAGAATCCATGTTCTTATTTTTAGCAATAAATAAAAACCCTGCTATTTAAAAGATATCTTATTTTATATGCTTTCATCCTATGTAACAAAAGAACAATTTAGGAAATGATTCTTCATAATGCACCTGAAATTCAAACTGAAATAAAAACGTTTATTTTTTAATATCAACTTATTCAATCAGCTATACATATATATGAGGGCATTTATTAGGATTTGATCTCTGACTCTCTCATTTTGTCCTCCATTACTTTCTGCTCATCCATTCTTTTGGTATTACTTACCCCCTTGTTCACAGACAACACCCATATCTAGTCAAAGTAATATTTTTAAATTTTAGTTTTTTGTACATAGTATAAGAAGTTGATTGTACTAGTTTTTATAAAGCATCTTCAACTTCCTCATTTCCCCAAAGCAACCACTTTCACTACTTTTAGCTAACTATTTTGTATTTTAAAAAAGCTCTTTCCTTGCAATCACCTCCATCTAACATTCACAAGCATCCACCCTACCCCACCATACACAGATAAATACAATACAAGAAAAGTTGCCCAGCCGGTATGGCTCAGTGGTGGAGTGTCGACCTATGAACCAGGAGGTTCAGGTTTGATTCCGGTCAGGGCACACTGATGCCCGGGTTGCGGGCTTGATCCCAGGTGTGGGGCATGCAGGAGGTAGCAGATAAATGATTCTCTCTCATCATTGATGTTTCTATCTCTCTCTTCCTCTCTGAAATCAATTAAAAAATATTTTTTAAAAAAGAAAAGATTACACTACATTAATATAAAAATCCTAAATAAATAGCAAAAAGGAGCTAGCAATTTGTAAAAAGGATATATATCGTGGTCATGCTGGTTTTATTCCAGAAATGCAAAATTGATTTAACATTAGAAAATTAATTTTATAATTAATCATACTAACAGATTAAAATAAAAAAATCATATGATCATCTTAACCAATAAAAAAAGTTTGATGAACTTTAAACAACCTTTCATGTTTAAAACAAAAGAAAAACTTGAGGAGAAACCAAGATGGCGGCATAGGTAAACACTGGAGTTTGCTGCTTCGAACAACCACTTCAAAAATACAACTAGAAGAAGGAACAGACATCATCCAGAACCACAGGAAGGCTGGCTGAGTGGAAATTCTACAACTAGAAGGAAAGAGAAAAGCAT
>NW_006383006.1:5318923-5324016 GCF_000327345.1 Myotis davidii
GCTGAAAGGTATCCATGAAGAAGAGGAAGAAGAAGACAAGGGTAAAGATACAAATTTTGAACAACAAATACACACCTATCAACAAATGAATCTGAAAATCAAGTGAATAATCTGATGAACAGAATGAACTGGTGATTATAATAGAATCAGGGGCATAGAAAGGGAGTGGACTGACTATTCTTGCGGGGGAAAGGGGTGTGGGGGATGTGGGAAGAGACTGGACAAAAATCGTGCACCTCTGGATGAGGACAGTGGGTGGGGAGGGAGGGAGGAGGGTGGGGTGGGAACTGGGTGGAGGGGAGCTATGGGGGTAAAAAAGAGGAACAACTGTAATAATCTGAACAATAAAGATTTAATTAATCAAAAAAAAGAAAAATTTAGCAAACTAGGAATAGAAAGTAAATTTGTTAATCTAATAAACAATATCTATTTAAAAAACAATAGCAAACATCAATTAAATAGTGAAACTTTGAAAACTTTCCCTTTGAGACCAAACAAGGGTGCCCTAGCAGGTGTGGCTGAGTTAATTGAAGCATTGAGTGGTATGCTGAAAGGTGGAGGGCTTGATTCCAGTCAGGTCACATACCTACTAGTAGATACCTAGATTGAAGGATCGATCTCTCTCTCTCTCCCTCTCTCCCCTCCTTTCTCCCATCCTCTCTCTAAGACCAATAAAAGAGAAAAGAGAGAGAGATCAAACAAGCTTATTTCCACTTCTTATCCATCATCAAGTCTTAATAGTTCTATTTCCAATATATATTCCAAACCCATTCACTTCTATCATTAGTACTACCACTGTAGTTCAAGCTACCATTATCACTCGTGTACAATACTGCAATATCCACCTTACTGGTATCCCTGTTTTCACTCTTATCCTCCCCATTCCCCCACCCCTCGCCCATCCTTTTTCCACATATTAGGCAGTTATCTTCCCCTACTTAAAACTCTTCAATGGCTTCCCATCATACTGAGATAAACTTCACCAGGACCTACCAAAGCTCTACAATACCTGATCCCTATCTGTCCCTCAGATTTCATACTGTCTCTCATATCACTGTCTTCCTTATTCACCATGCTGGCCACACTAGCATTTCTATTCTTGCACACACAAAGCTCTTTCCTGAGTCATTAAATTTACATTCTCCCTTGTCAAGAAAGCCAAGAAAAGCATGCTTTGTAGCACTGCATATGTCTCCTTTGTAATATTACCACACTGTCATTTAAGTCTGTTATGTAAATTAATTTATTCCTGTTATCTCCCCAAACTATCCTTGCCCCAACAGTAAACTATTTTTTAAAAATATATTTCATTGATTTTTTACAGAGAGGAAGGGAGAGGGATAGAGAGTTAGAAACATCGATGAGAGAGAAACATCAATCAGCTGCCTCCTGCACACTCCCCACTGGAGATGTGCCCGCAACCAAGGTACATGCCCTTGATCGAAATCAAACCTGGGACTCTTGAGTCCGCAGGCTGATGCTCTATCCACTGAGCCAAACCGGTTAGGACTACAGTAAACTATTGAGAATAGGGCTGGTGTCTCTTAAGTTCAGAGTCCAGCATAGTACCAATTTGCTGAATGAGTAATTAATAAATAATTCTTAAAAGTTACTTTATGATCACTGACTTGCATATTTTTCTCTTTTTGAGAGTATTTTAAAATTCAGTAACATATTCAAATTCACAAATAATGATATTAAATACTATCTAATCAGAACCACCTAAACATCTTCACTGTTTAAAATTAGCGAGCATCATTCCTGTCTAATCTATAAACTAGCTGGCACTTATGTGGAGAGATTAAAAAATTATTTAAGTCTCCTTTTAAAATTATTCTATTTATCACATAACTATAAGTTCCAACTTCAACAGAATTAGGAGACCCTAGATTCCCATGTTAAGCCTCATTTATAAAATTCTGTTATGGCCTGGCGGGCTTGGCTCAGTAGTTGAGCGTCGACCTATGAACCAGAAGGTCATGGTTACACCTGGGGTGCTACTGTATACTCACAGAGGTGTCCTGAGATATTTTAAAGTTTGTGAGAAATGGCAGTTCCCAACATGTCAGGCACTGCATGAACTACTAGCTCAAAATAGTACCTATTTGTATTACATTAGTTTTGATAACATATAGGATGTCCCCCAAAAATGTATACACACTTTGAATGATTATAAATTCAGAATTTATTAACATACAGTTCATTTCCAAAATTTTAAAGAAGCTACATAAATGAATATATATATATATTTTTTTTTCTCAATGGCTGTTTTCAAACTGATGACCATTCTGGTCCAGGCACTGCTGAGAACTTGAAGCAATGGAATCACAAACATCAAAATCATTTCGTTGAGTATTTGTGTGTCCTCAATTCGTCGAATGTTGCCAGTATCCCCATAAAAAGTCTAATGGATAAATTTTTTGTTGTTGTTCAGAGCTTAGTCTAACTTCACCCTTTATTTCAAATCAGTTAAATCTGAAAAGGACTGAAAATTAAGTGTTAAAGTGTAATCAGCTGTTAAAATGTGAGTAAATTTTGAGGGGGCAACACCCTGTGAATAATTATAAAGGCAGTGTTTGTACTTCAACTGCGTTTTTAGACTTCCAGTAGCATTTTAGGATGAACTTCCTTTGTTCAAAGCTTAGTCTGGCTGAAAAGAAACACTAATTGAGCTATCAGCTGTTAAAGTGTGTATACATGGGGACACCCTGTATTATTGCAAAGCTGGGTCTTTGGCAGATGCTGTGATATAAAGCAGTTCTTTTAATCAATGTGGTACAGGAAATGAGGGAGGCAGTGGCGGATCTAACTCCAAGATTTGAAAAGCTGTGCAGTGCTCAACAGGCACACATATCCAATCTATAAAAATAAAAGTGTAATATGCTAATTAGACCAGACGTCCTTCCGGACCAAGCCACAGCGGGCAGCGGGTGGGGGGCAGCAGGTGGGGGCCAGGCAGAAGTGGCAGAGGCCTGAGGCCATCGTGGTGGTGGGGGCCAAGCCCCTTGCACGAATTTTGTGCATCAGGCCTCTAGTTAGTAAATAATTGTGATTATTAATAAAATTAAGCCCTAACTGGTTTGGCTCAGTGGATAGAGCATCGGCCTGCAGACTGAAGGGTCCCGATTCCGGTCAAGGGCATGTACCTTGGTTGTGGGCACATCCCCAGTAGGAGGTGTACAGGAGGCAGCTGATCGATGTGTCTCTCTCATCGATGTTTCTAACTCTCTATCCCTCTCCCTTCCTCTCTGTAAAAAACCAATAAAAATATTTTTTTAAAGAATAAAATTAAAATATATTTTCCTTTAATTTATGCATATTATTATTTTTAAAAGGCTACTATGTAGTTAGGAAATACATTTGTTTCAACTTAATAGCAACTCTTTAAGTTGTCTGGACCTAACTATTTAACAAATGGAACCCATAAGTATTTCTTTTGGCTGAAAATTTAGGAACTACGAGTCTAAATAACCCAGAGGTCTACAAACAAAGCTACTGGGCCAAATGAGGCCTTAAAAGTGGTGTGTGTGTGTGTGTGTGTGTGTTTGTTTTTTTTTACATTTTGAATGGGTTGTAGAAAACAAAACACAACAAATAAAAAAGAATATGTGACAGAGACCATGCCAGCGATCATATAGTCTGCAAAGCCTGAAATATTTACTTTCTGGCTCCCTGTCCACTCCTGTACTTACACTAGCAATTACTAGAGTTAATGTGTTCCATGGCGTCCACTGACAGGCTCCCTTCCAGTGCTGTCCAACACAGTAGCTATTTAAACCTAAGTTAATGAAAATAAAATTTAAAATTCCCTCCTTCAGTCACAGGGGCCACATTCCAGGTGCTCAATAGTCGCATGTGACTGCAGGGTGGCGAGCTGAACAATGCAGATGTAAAACACTACCATCATCACGGAGCCTTCTATTGGACAGCTGTCCCACCAGTATCCAGAGTGGCTAATACAGTCAGTTTCTTACTTCTCATCAAAAACACCATCAGTGCTACCAGGCCCAACATTTTTACTCAGTTTTCATCTCTTTGACATCTTGTACACATTCCCAGCCATCACACAGTCATGGAGAATCACACTGCTTTGAACTTGACCTTCAATTAGCAAAACCTTAGGGTACATTTACCTCCATGTCATTCCTCCAAGTTACAGCTCAGATGCCGCTTTCTCCGGGAGGCCTCCTTTCGTCTCCACAGTCAGAGGTATCAATCAGGCCCTCCTCCTCCGTGCCCCACACAACTGTGACTCGCTCTATGTTCCTTCACCTGGCTTGTACCCTAACCATTTGTGCACCCTGTTCCCTTTCTGGACTGTGGGCTCTTTTGGATTGGGGACTCTGAACCAGCGGCTCCCCGCCCTAGCCTAAGGCTATATGACACCTGATACATAATCTGAGGAATTTGATTGATCTAATTCAATTGAAATGAAAGCTTCAATCTTAATATCTAGAGCAGCGGTTCTCAACCTGTGGGTCGCGACCCCTTTGGGGGGGGAGTCAAACGACCCTTTCACAGGGGTCGCCTAAGACCTGCGGAAAACACACATATAATTACATATTGTTTTTGTGATTAATCACTATGCTTTAATGATGTTCAATTTGTAACAATGAAATTGGGGGTCACCACAACGTGCGGAACTGTATTAAAGGGTCGCGGCATTAGGAAGGTTGAGAACCGCTGATCTAGAGCGCAAGCTCTGCTTAGGCTTCTCTGACATGTCTGTGAACTTATGGGCAATTTTCAAAGATTTTTTTTTCTTCTTAAACTCTAGTATTAAGATAAACAAGCAAGAAAAAGGGGCTTTCACTCTGAGCTAATAATGGGCAGAGGAAAGGTTTGTGAAAGCTTATTTTTTGGAGGACTAATACCGGCCTATTTGCTAATATTTTATCTGCCGGAAACGGAGCGTCTGTTCGGTGCCGGTAGCACCCCAAACTCTGTAAATAAACCACGACAGGCCGAGAGTGTGAAATCACTCGCTGCTGTCAGGTCATTTACAGCAAAGAACAGACGGGGTCGGAAACACGAACCGCGGGAGCCCCGCAGGGAAGAAGAGCGGCGGGCGCGAGGACGGGCGGGGGAGCGCG
>NW_006383006.1:5324036-5325536 GCF_000327345.1 Myotis davidii
GCCCCGGACTTTCAGGGCCCCCAGACAATCCCAACTTCGCCCCCTCCGTCCCCGCCGGGAGCCCGGAACGAAAGCCGTTCTCCTTACCTGCCGAGCCTCCCGTTTGACAAATTCTCCTCAGACCTTTTGGGGTCCGTGGTCATTAGCCAGGAGTTCTCCACGGCTTCGGTGTCTCCGCGCAGCGCCGGGCGGCCTCCGGGCCGCTTTCAAATCTAACCGCCCAGATGCTGCGCAAGCGCAAAGCCGCTCTATGCGTCGGCTCCGCCCCTTAGGCGCCGGGGCAGCCCCCTTCCGAAGGCTCCTTTAACCCAGCTTCCTTTCCAGCCTGCACGCCCATTTTCTCTCCTTCGGGGTTTCTCGTTGTCTACCAATTTTTTTTGTTGTTTCCCTCATTGCAGACCTCCCATATCGTGGGAGCAGCCATCTTCTTCTGATTACTTGGTATAAAAAAGGTTCGCGCTTTGCTTCCGTACAAAATGGCTGCCATCATAATATTGCGTCACAGCCCCTAGTATTACTCCCTATAGCTACCAGGAAGAGGTAGGCTTCTGGGACGAGGTGGCCGAGTGGTTAAGGCGATGGACTGCTAATCCATTGTGCTCTGCACGCGTGGGTTCGAATCCCATCCTCGTCGGTAGTCATTTTTGCCTTAGATTTGAATAGATGTATTTATTTGCGGAAATAAAATAGTTTAATAGATTCCAGTTGTGAGTTTACTAGTCCATTTACTTTAGCACCACTAATCTCAGGTTTGAGATATTTAAAAGACAGCTTTTGGAGCGTTCTGACTTCACAGGGGAAGAAAAGGGAAAGAACACCGACAATGCAGCTAAAAATGCAGAGCCGTTCATCAATCTGGATGTAAATAAACCTGATTTTAAGGCTGGTGTAATGGTTTTAGCTAACCTTCAGACTCAAAATCATAATGATTGCCTGGTAATGATTACGGCAATTCGCATTTTGGTGCAGGAGCGCCTGACACAGGATGCAGCTGCTAAAGCAAATCAAACAAAATAGCAATTGCCCGTTGCTTTAGATAAGCACATTCTTGGTTTTGATACAGGACATGCAGTTGTGTTTTTTTTTCTTAAATACATTTTCATTGATGTCAGAGAGGAAGGCAGAGGGAGAGAAAGGTAGAAACATCAACGATGAGAGAGAATCATTGATCGGGTGCCTCCTGCACACCCATTACTGGGGATCAAACCCCCACCCCGGGCATGTGCGTTGAGGGGAAATCTAACGGTGACATCATGGTTCATAGGTCCATGCTCAACCCACTGAGCGACACCAGCTGGGCGGGGGAGATGCAGCTCTCAATAAAGCTGCTGAAATTCTGCAAGTGCTTCCCTGGCCAGGTTGCTGAGGTGGTTAGAGCGCCCTCCCCCTACACCAAGGTTGCAAGTTCAATCCCCAGTCAGGGCACACAAGAATCAATGAATGTGTAAATAAGTGATAGACACTGATCTTAACCTTTCCCTGAAATAGGTCTCTCTCTCT
>NW_006383006.1:5325556-5342984 GCF_000327345.1 Myotis davidii
TCCTCTCTCTCTCTCTCTCTCTCTCTCTCTCTCTCTCTCTCTCTCTCTCTCTCTCTCTCTCTCTGACATTTGCAGATGCTGTCCTTACTTCTCTCAGGAGCAGGCACCCACTCACCAATACCTCTTTCCCATCTACCCCTGCCTGGCTGGCTCCTGCTCCTTCATCATCAAGCCTCCCCTAGTCCTGCAATCTAAAGCTTCCTCAGATTTCCTTTCAACTAGCCCATGTGTTCTCTCTTGCTTCAGGACCTTTGGTCCCCTTCTAGATGCTTCAGTAGTCCCTGGGTTTTCCCCAGCACTTGCCAGACAGTATTTAAATTGATCATTAGTGCTGCAGCCTCTAAAAACGGCATCATTTTTCTGAGTTTTGCCTGCTTCTTGCAGTGATAACTTCCTATAGAAAACTGATAGGCCGATCAATGTGCCGAGTCTCTACAAATAAAAAGTAAGTGGATTCTCTCCTCAAATGAAAATCTTCAGCTGTGGAAGTTCTAAAAAGACAAAGCACTGGAAGTATCTAGAGGTAAAAAAGAAAGGAGGGAGAGAGAGAGAGAGAGAGAGAGAGAGAGAAGAAAGGAGAGAGAGAAAGAGAGAGAGAGAGAGAGAGAAAATTTGAGTGAAAACTCGCTTTTCTATACCTCATTTCTGTACCTGTTTTTATGCTTAGTTCATTTGTGGTGTCTTTCATATGAATTGCAGTAAGACTTGCTCCAACAGTCCTTTTTTTTTTTTTTTTTTGCATTTATGGTCTCTTCATCTATGAGAACCATTTTACCTTTTTCTAAGAGAATCAAAAGAATCAACAACATACCAGATTATTTAAAAAGCCCCGGGGAGTGTGAGGGGAATACTTGAATTAGTAATGGAAAAAGCAATTTATAAACTAAGGCAATATGAGAGTTAGAGGCGCCATCTACTGGACAGCAGCAGCTATCTTATTTGCACAAGATAGTTCTATAGAAAGGGCTGCTAGGTTTGGAAAGATCTCCATTACCCTCCCAAATTTGTCAACAAACCGCAGCTCAAGGAAACCACTCTCCATCAACACCAGGGCTCTTCTCCCCACGTCCTATCCTGAACCACTGCAGGACCCCTCAACCTCTGGAAGGCCACTGGAGAAAAAAACATTGCAATCAAATGCATTACCAAGATACTGCAGCTCTCTTAACAAACACCCGGAAATAGTTCTTCATTATCCCAGTCCAGTTTCAGGAAGAAGACCCATTATGTTTGGAGAATGAGGAGCTCTGCTAAGAACTGTCCAGTATTTAGTTGATGATGGTCTGCAGCTGGGCAGGCCCTTAGGGCAGTGATGGCGAACCTTTTGAGCTCGGCGTGTCAGCATTTTGAAAAACCCTAACTTAACTCTGGTGCCGTGTCACATATAGAAATTTTTTGATATTTGCAACCATAGTAAAACAAGGATTTATATTTTTGATATTTACTTTATATATTTAAATGCCATTTAACAAAGAAAAATCAAACAAAAAAATGTGTTTGGGTGTCACCTCTGACACACGTGTCATAGGTTCGCCATCACTGCCTTAGGGTGTCAGAAGCCCTATATGACATAGCTCTGAAGGAAGAATTGAAATCAATGATTTTTATGTGTTTGTTTGTTTGTCTACAGTTTTATTTAATTCTTGCAAGAAAAACCCAGACTCCGCGCTGCAAGACTTGCAAAGATTGATTCTGAGAGGCAGGCAATGACAGAAGTGAGTTCAGTCTGTTTCTTACCATTAGTAAGTGTGGTCCCACTGGAGAACCAGCTCTGGGAAAACAGCCATGACAAGGCCTGGAGAGGTTCAAGAATGAATCCAGGCTTTCTTCTTTGAGTCTGCAAAACCAAACCGAAACATTTTTCTTTGCTCAATTCATTCCCTGAGCAGCATGCTATCATGTAAAAACATTCACCTTGCTAAAACAGCTTCTGGGAATGTCTACTGAGATAAAAATGAAATGATTTTTTTTTTCATATTGAAGACCAATAGAGCAAAAACTGGAATCTAGTTTGTAGTAACCTTGCTTAGGAAAGACAAAGTGAATAAACGCCAATAGGCTAGGGCAGTGGTCGGCAAACTGCGGCTCGCGAGCCACATGCGGCTCGTTGGTCCCTTGAGTGTGGCTCTTCCACAAAATACCGACTTCTGCGCATGGGCCACAAAGTTTCAATCTCACTGTACGTGCACGCCTGCACGTCATATTTTGTGGAAGAGCCACATTCAAGGGGCCAAAGAGCCGCATGTGGCTCTCGAGCCACAGTTTGTCGACCACTGGGCTAGGGGAAAAGGGGAATAACACTTCTGATATCCATGCTTTGTTTGCTGAGATAGCTATGGATAGTTAACAAGCAACAACCAATTACACCTTTCCTTCTCATCATTTTGAGGAGGAGCAATGCCCTACATTTTAAATGTCATAGTAATTTTTTTCATTTGAAATTTCCAGAATGAAGTAAAACTGGCTTAAACCCAACCCCATAGGGTGAAGTTAATGGATGAAGGCAAGGCCTGGGGGCATAATCTAATGATTCCATTGAGTTAGAAACAGAAGCAATAATTCCTTTTTTTATTGTGATACTATGAAGTAAGTTTTTCATATACCTCTTTGGACTAAATAAAATCCTTGACTCTTGAGTACTTTCCCCTCTCTGCCTTTCTCAAAGATGGTTATCTGAATGTTTTGACTTGTTTTTGTCAATTCTAGATCAGCTGCCCAGCCAGCGTGGCTCAATGGTTGAGCTCCGACTGATGAATCAGGAGGTCACCATTCGATTTCTGATCAGGGCACATGCCGGGGTTGCAGACTTAATCCCCAGTAAGGAGCCGTGCAGGAGGCAGCCAATCCATGATTCTCTCTCATCACTGTTGTTTCTATCTCCCTCTCCCTTCCTCTCTAAAAAAATCAGTAAAAACATATTAAAAAAATAAATCTGGAATTTTCCAGCCCATCTTGTGGAAGCTGTCCAACAAATATTCTGCATAACTGAATTGCGGCTTGGGTTCTTCATTGCCAGGATTCTCGGCGTTTTCTGCTTCTTCTGGAGGGAGGCATATATTCCAATAATTTATCAGTTTCCTTAGATTTGTTTCTAACCTTTCCATGTCACCACAAAATGAAATCGTCTCCATCAACAGTGTCAATGACTCCCAACTGTATATCGAGACTTTCCACTGGGGTAGTCAAGGACCTGAGGTCAGGGTGAACCTGCTCACAGAAGGCACAAACCTTGTAGAATGCACATTTTTAGAGAAGAGGGGTGCCGCCTGCCAAACACACTGTAAGAGCTGATCCATACAGTCAGGATCTGCTGGGTTGAAGGTCTGTTCTAGGTCAGTCTGTTCAGCTACCAACTCTACAAATTGCTGTATTCCTTTCACTGTTTATTAGCTTTTTAACCCAGATAGTATCTTCATGAAAAGGGCAAATTCTTCATGAGTCGCATCTTCTAGGACCTTTTTGGGTTCAGTTAGTATAAGTTCCTTTACTTCCTTTGTTAAGACTCCATCTGGTAAAGTCTTAAATTTTGTGGAAAAGATTATGATTGCTCATACTCTAAGAATGTCCTCTCCTTGAAGAATTAGGCTGAATAAGCCACCTAAAGTTCCTTTTGCATCCATCTTAAATAAAGTTAACAAGGCATGTTCACGAAGTTAAATTCTGCAGTCATCTGCAAAAGTCGTATTAGAATATCTGCCACTGGGGGAAGATTTTCTCTAGTGGCAAATTGAGGAAGCTCTTAACTGCTTGCCAGCAAATTGATACATCTTCATTCTCACAAAGGACTGTGCATTGATAGGAGAAGCAGCCAACTCTGAAAAATGCTTAAAGAAGTTTGATATAAACTGAGCTACTAATCTTTTTTCCTTGGCACCACCTTTTTTAAAAATATATATATTTTATTGATTTGTTACAGAGAGGAAGGGAGAGGGATAGTTAGAAACATCGATGAGAGAGAAACATCGATCAGCTGCCTCCTACACATCTCCTACTGGGGATGTGCCCACAACAAAGGTACATGCCCTTGACCCGAATCGAACCTGGGACCTTTCAGTCTGCAGGCAGACGCTCTAACCACTGAGCCAAACCGGTTAGGACCTTGGCACCACCTTTTACACCATCCAATATCACTTGATAGGTTTCCTTCCCCCATCCCTCCACCCTCAATCCTCACCCAAGGACATGCTTACTGATTTTAGAGAGAGAGAGAGATCAATTGGTTGCCTCCAGTACATGCCCAGATGGGGGATCGAACCCGAAACCTAGGTATGTACCCTGACCTGGAATCAACCTGCAACCTTTTGGTGTACGGGGTGATGCTCTAGCCAACTGAGCCGCCTGGCCCACGTGCTCTGTGCCATTGGCTAGGATGCCATAATCCTGGTAAACCTCTTCCAGTCAGAATGGTCAACAGGTCCTTGTCGTTGCAGTCCTCACCAGTGCCATCACTGCCTCTGATGAGCACATGAGCTGCCCTATTAAGCTTTCAGCTGCAGCCAGTCACTTTACCAGGCAATTCCTAATTGTTCTGATGTACTGAGTGATGATAAAAATGTTGCCGTTTTGAAAACATGAACAAGCTACAAATGAAAGGAAAAGAAGAGAGTATACAGAGTGTTTAGAGGAAAGGTAATATTATCTCTATTCTCAGAAGTCATGGGGAAAAAAATACACATACCTACTTTAAAAATCCACAAAAAAATAAAAAATTATTAAGCTAATAAATCAGCAAAGTTGCAGGATGTAAAATCAACACAAAATCAGTTGTAATCTGATACATTAGCAATGAACAATCCAAATATAAAATTAAGAAAACAATTCCATTTAAAATAGCATCAAAAAGAATAAAATATTTAGGAATAAATTTAACAAAGGAGGTATAACACATACACTGGAAATGACAAAACATTGCTAGAGGAAAATGGGACTACATCAAACTTAAAAACTTTTGTGTATCAAAGGGCATAATCAACAGAACAAAAAGAATGAGGATGGGAGAAAATATTTGCAAATCATATTTCTGTAAGGGTTGACATTCAGAACATGTAAAGAACATGGATGGAATTCAACAACAACAAAATCAAATAACTCTAGTAAAAAATGCACAAAGACTTGAATAGACATTTCTCTAAGATATACAAATGGCCTAGAAGCAAATGAAAAGATATTCAAGGTCACTAATCAAATCAAATCAAAACTATGATGAGATATTGCCTCACACACATTAGATCCCTACTATAAAAACAAAACAAAACAAAAACACAACCCCCCCCCCCCAGGAAATAATATGTTGGTGAGGATGTAGAGAAATTGGAAGCCTTGTGCATTGTTAGGATTATAAAATGATGCAGCTGCTATAGAAAACAGTGTGGAAATTTCCTCGAAAAATTACAAGTAGAACTATCACAGGATTCAGCAATCCATTTCTAGATATATACCCAAAAGAATTTAAAGTGGAATATTTAAGAGGTATTTGCACAGGCCTGGCCAGCGTGGCTCAATGGTTGGGCATTGACCTATGAACCAGGAGGTCATGGTTCGATTCCCGGTCAGGCCACATGCCCAGGTTGCGGGCTCAATCCTCAGTTGGAGGTGTGCAGGAGGCAGCTGAACAATGATTCTCTCTCATCATTGATGTTTCTCTTTCTCTCCCTCTTCCTTCCTCTCTGAAATGAATAAAAATATTTTTTAAAGGAAAGGGTGTATGGGAAATCCTATTTCTTAAATTAGAACTCATTTTTAAAATATATATATTTTATTGATTTTTTTACAGAGAGGAAGGGAGAGGGATAGAGTTAGAAACATCAATGAGGGAGAAACATCGATCAGCTGCCTCCTGCACACCTCCTACTGGGGATGTGCCCACAAGCAACCAAGGTACATGCCCTTGACCAGAATCAAACCTGGGACCTTTCAGTCCGCCAGCTGACGCTCTAGCCACTGAGCCAAACCGGTTAGGGCTAAAAAGTATTTTTTTAAAAAGAGGTATTTGCACACCCATGTTAACAGCAGCACTATTCACAATAACCAAGAGGTGGAAGCAACCTGTGTCCACAAATGGATGAAGGGATAAACAAGATGTGATATATACACACAATGGAGTATTATTCAGCATTAATAAATAAGGAATCCTGCCATGTTACAACATGGATGTACCTTGAGGACACTATGCTAAGTGAAATAAGCCAACCACAAAAAATTAAAGTGTATGATTCCACTTATATGAGGTATCCAAAGTAGTCAAATTCATAGAAACAGAAAGTAGAATGGTGGTTGCCAGGGCCTAGGGGCAGGAGAGGAAAGGGGAGTTGTAGAATTTCAGTCATGCAAGAGGAGAAAATTCTGGCGATGTTTCACAACAATGTGAATATACTCAACATTACTAAACTGTACATTTAAAAATGGCTAGAATGATAACATTTTTTTACCACAATAAAAAATTAAATTTAAAAAATCTCACCACCACCCTGGCTGGTGTGACTCAATTGGTTGGTGGTCATCCTGAGCACCAAAAGATTGCCGGTTCATTTCCTGATCAGGGCACATGCCCAGGTTGTGGGCTTGATCCCTGGTAGGGAGGGTGCAGGCGGCAGCCAATCAATCTCACATCGATGTTTTTCTTCTCTCTCTCTCTCTCTAAAAATCAATACAAACATTTTTTAAAGCATATTCATTTAATTTATGTATTTTTAAATCCTCACCCAAGGATATTTCTTCCATTGATTTTTAGAGAGTAAGGAGGGAGGGAGGGAGGGTTGGGGGGGAGAGCGAGAAAAACATCGATGTGAGACACATCAATTGGTTGCTTCCCACACACGCCCCAAGCCATGGCCGGGGATGGAACCTGCAACCGAGATATGTACCCTTGACTGGAATTGAACCCGACATTTTTAAAATATATTTTATTGATTTTTTACAGAGAGGGAGAGGGAGAGTCAGAAACATTCATGAGAGAGAAACATTGATCAGCTGCCTCCTGCACGCCCCCTACTGGGGATGTGCCCGCAACCAAGGTACATGCCCTTGACCGGAATCAAACCTGGGATCCCTCAGTCTGCAGGCCGAAGCTCTATCCGCTGAGCCAAACCGGTCAGGACGAACCCAAGACATTTTGGTGCACTGGCCAACGCTCTAACCACTGAGCACACCGGCCAAGACCAAATCGTATTTCTGATAAGGGGTTAATATTTAAAAATATAAGCCGAAACCGGTTTGACTCAGTGGATAGAGCGTCAGCCTGCAGACTGAAAGGTCCCAGGTTCAATTCCGGTCGATTCCGGTAGAGGGCATGTACTTTGGTTGCGGGCACATCCCCAACAGGAGGTGTGCAGGAGGCAGCTGATCGATGTTTCTCTCTCATCGATGTTTCTGGCTCTCTATCCCTCTTCCTTCCTCTCTGTAAAAAATCAATAAAATATATATTTTTAAAAAAACTAAAAAAATAAAAATATAAGGAAGTCAACTCTAGCAAAACAAACAAAACACCCAAATAAGCTGATTTAAAAGTGGGCAAAGGATTTAAATAGATGTTTCTCCACATAAGACATACAAATAACTAGGGTCAGAGAACTTTCAGGGTGGTGAACAAGAAGGCATCCAAATATACAGGGGGTGGCATACCCTGAGCAATATGGGGTCAGAAGCACCCGTGCTCAAGACCCTTCCAGACCTTATCCTATATATCTCTTCACCTGGCCATCGATTTGTATCCTTTAATATCCTTTGTATTAAATCAGTAAGCTAGCAAATAAACTATTTTCCTGAGTTCTGTGACCCATTCTAGTAAATGACTGAACCTGAGGAGAGGGTTGCGAGAATCTCTAGTTTATGGTTGGTCAGAAGCACAGGTGATAAGCTGAACTTAAGACTGGCAATGTAGGACTGACCCTCTCTCCAGGTAGACAGTGTCAGTATTGAGTTAAAACTATAGGTCACCTAGCTGTCTCAGAGAATTGCTTGGCGTAGGGAAACCACCACACGTTTGAAGTATAGAGTATTCTATGAGTAGTGAGTAAAGGAAAACAAGATGTTTTTAGGGATCTAACACAGTCAAACACATAGAAGCAGAGAGTAGAATATGATATCAGGGGCTGGGAGCAAGGGAAGTGGGGAATTGCTATTCAATAGGTATAAACTTTCAGTTATGCAAGATGATTACATTCTAGAGATCTGTTGTTCAACATTTGTGTTTATAGTTAACAATACTGTACTGTACACATAAAAGGGTATATCTCATGTGAAGTGTTATCACACAAAAAAGGAAATTAAAACTTTCATGAATGAAAGGACACTATCAATAAAATGTACAGAAAACCTATAAAATGGAAGAAAATATTTGCAAATCATATATCTATGGTCTCATATCCAAAATATATAAAGAACTCATAACTTAACAACAAAAGGGAAAACAACCTAATTCAAAAATGGGCAGTCCTAGCTGGTTTGGCTGTAGATAGAGTATCAGCCTGTAGACTGAGGGTCCCGGGCTCGATTCTGGTCAAGGGCACATACCTGGGTTGCAGGCTTTCAATCCCCAGTAGTGGGCATGCAGGATGCAGCCAACCAATGAGTCTCTCTCATCATTGATGTTTCTCTCTCTCTCTCCCTCCCCCTCTCCCTTCTTCTCTGAAATCAATAAAAATATATATTTTTAAAAAATGGGCAAAAAAGAGCCCTGGCCAATGTGGCCCAGTTGATTGAGCATCATCCCATATACCAAGAGGTCACTGGTTTGATTCCCGGTCAGGGCACATGTCCAGGTTTTAGGCTCAATCCCTGGAAGGGAGTGTGCAGGAGGCAGTCAATTGATGTTTCTTTCTCACATTGATCTTTGTTTTTCCCTCTCTCTTCCTCTCTCTCTAAAATCAATAAAAACATTTTTCAAATGGGCAAAAAACCTGAATAGACATTTCTCCAAAGATATATAAACGGCCAACAAGCACATGCAAAGATGCTAAACAGTATTAATCAATAGAGAAATGCAAATCAAACAAGATTAAGACTTCACTAGGTAAATGCAAATGAAACAAGATTGTAAGACTTCACTAGGCTAACTATAATTAGAACAACAGAAAATGAGAATTGGCCGAAACCGGTTTGGCTCAGTGGATAGAGCGTCGGCCTGCGGACTGAAAGGTCCCCGGTTCGATTCCGGTCAAGGGCATGTACCTGGGTTGCGCGCACATCTCCGGCGGGGGATGTGCAGGAGGCAGCTGATCGATGTTTCTCTCTCATCGATGTTTCTAACTCTCTATCTCTCTCCCTTTCTCTCTGTAAAAAATCAATAAAATATATTTAAAAAAAAAAAAAAGAAAATGAGAATTGGTGAGGATGTGGAGAAATTGGAAACCTGTGTTGTCGATGGGAATATAAAATGGCTCAGCCACTGTGGAAAAGTTTCATGACTCCTCAAAAACTTAAACATAGAATTACCATATACTCAGCAATTCTACTCCTTGGTACATACTAAAGAACGAACTAAAAATACAAATTCAACAAAAATTTGTACACAAATGTTCATAGCAGCACTATTCACAACAGCCAAAAGGTGGAAATAACCTAAATGTCCATTAACTGATGACATGTAGTGTACTCATACAATGGAATATTATTCAGCTATAAAAAGGATTGAGGTACAGATTCATACTATAAATTGGATGAGCCTTGAAAACATTATGCTAAGCAAAAGACATACACAAAAGATCTTTTATTGTATAATCCCATTTATTGTTTTATAATTTAAAAAAAGTTTTTATTAATTGCAGAGAGGAGGGGAAAGGGAGAAAAGAAAACATCAATGATGAGAATCATTGATCAGCTGCCCCACACTGGGGATCAAGCCTGCAACCTGGGCATGTGCCCTGACCAGGAATTGAACCATGACCTCCTGGTTCATAGGTTGATGATCAACCACTAAGCCACACTGGCTAGGCATATGATTCCATTTAAAATATTTATTTTATCAATTTTTTTACAGAGAGGAAGGGAGAGGGATAGTTGGAAACATCCATGAGAGAGAAACATTGATCAGCTGCCTCTTGCACACCCCCTACTGGGGATGTGCCCGCAACCAAGGTACATGCCCTTGACTGGAATTGAACCTGGGACCCTTGAATCCACAGGCTGACGCTCTATCCACTGAGCCAAACCGGTTAGGGAACGTATGATTCCATTTACATGAAGTGTCTAGAGTAGGCAAATCCATCGAGACAAAAAGTAGATTAATGGACCCTAGCCTATATAGCTCAGAGGATGGAATGTCAGCCTATGCACCGAAGGGTCACAGGTTCTATTCTGGTTAAGGGCATGTACCTGGGTAGCAGGTTCAATGCCCACCCTGGTCAGGGTACATGTGGGAGGCGATCAATGTGTCTCTCTCATATCCATGTTTCCCTCCCTCCCTTCCTTCTTACCCTCCCTCCCTCCCTCCCTTCCCTCCTTCCATCTCTCTGAAAAATCAACGGGAAAAATATTCTCAGGTGAGGATTAACAGGGAGAAAAAAGTAAATTAATGGTTACCAGTGGCTGGGAGGAAGGGGAAATGGGGAATGACTGCTTACTGGGTATGGGTTTCCTTTCGGGTGATGAAAATGTCTTGGAACTAGAAAAGGGTAATGGTTGCAAACACTGAATGTGCTAAATGCCACTAAATAGTATACAATTATGGTTAATTTTATGTCATGTGGAAAAAAAAAAGGCCCTGACCTGGTAGCTCAGTTGGTGTCTCAATACACCAAAGTTGCAGGTTCGATCCCATCAGGGCACATACAAGAATCAACCACTAAATATATAAATAAGCAGAACAACAAATTGATGGTTTTCTCTCTCCCCCTTCTTATCTCTCTTAAAAAAAGGAAGAAGCCCTAGCTGGTTTAGCTCATTGGATAGAGCACTGGTCTGCAGACTGAAGGATCCCAGATTCGATTCTGGTCACGGGCACACGCCTGGGTTGCAGGCTCAATCCCCAGTAGTGGGCGTGCAGGATGCAGCCAATCAATGAGTCTCTCATCATTGATGTTTCTTTCTCTCTCCCCCTTTCCCTTCTCCCTGAAGTCAATAAAAATATATATAAAGAAAAAAAGCAGTAAGAAAACCAGACTCACAAGGTATAAGGTATAAGCAAAAGGTATACATTTACAAACCAAAAAGTTCCCAAACTAGCTGGAGGTAGCAAGTATAAGCAGTTCCTTTAAGTGCCCAGCTTTACTCCTATAGAAACATTGAGTACCAGCTGAATGAGGTCAGTTCCTACTCCATGGCTTCTTCCAACCCAAGAAGTGATCCCGCCATAGGCCACAGCTCTCAGTCCTCTTGCCAGTCATCCTGTGCCCAGGTAGGCATGGGTGAAGAGTACTCAAAACCTGGCCCTTTATAGCGCAGGGCGTGCAGAAACATCACAAGGTCCTGGGGCAAGGGGTCCTGTCGCACCAGTCGGCACTCTGCACAGAGGGGGTCTATTTCTTGATTCACAACATCTGTTTCAGCTGCATCCCCTGGTGCCAGGGCCTGTGTGTCCAGATCCTGAGGGGCTGCCTCAAGTACTCCATCCATCTTTTGAGCAGATGCAGCCAAGTCTTCTAGGTGGTCCTTGCCCAGCTCTGAGGAGGGAGCTGTAGCATCTGTGAGTCCTGGGGACAGATCACCTTCACAGAGATCTAGCACGTCCAGGCTCTGTTTGGCTTGGTGTTCTGCAACCAGGTCCCGTAGCAGTTCCTCATCTGTCTTGGGAATGTGGCCACCTCGGCCCCGGGAGGGGCCCCAGGCCCCTGAGTTGTAGATGGGGTCATTAAGGATGGGGTGGCCCAGGAACTGGAGGTGGACTCGGATCTGGTGAGTGCGACCTGTGAGCGGCCGACACCGCACCACACTGGAGTGGCCGTTGTAGCTCAGTCTCTGGAACACTGTCTCACAGGGTTTGCCCCGAGTATCTACGCGGCACACCCCTACCTTGTAAGATACTACCAAGATGGGTTCCTTGCAGGTCACTTCCTCGGAGGGGAACTCCCCCTCTACCCGGCACACATATTCCTTTTCCAGCTACACAGGAGGGAAGAGGGAGAAAATCAGCACAAAGCCTAAACTCATGAAGCCCAGACCCACTGCAAGCGGTGAGGAATGCAACAGTGCCAGGCAGAAGAGGATGCAAACCCACCTCCACCATTTGCCAGTTTCAAGTTTTGAGTACATTACTTAGCCTCTTTAAATACTATTAACTTGTCTAGAAAAAGTAAGATTAGAAAAGCATTAGCCTCAAAGGGCTGTTATAAGGATTCAGTAAGTTAGGCTCTAACGTACTTGGTACTTAGTCTGATATACAGTAAGCACTCAAGAAATGTATCATAATCAGATCCAGAATTACAAGTCTCAAGACCACAATCAGTACCACTTAATTATTCTACCCAAGCCTCTTCTAATTTCATTCACAATCTTTCCACCAACGAGGCTCTCCCCAAAACCTTGAAAACCTTGCTCAGCCTGTTGGCACTGTAAAACTTCAAAAGTGCCCTGGCCGGTTTGGCTCAGTGGAAGGAGCGCGTCACCCTGCAGACTGAAGGGTCCCAGGTTCGATTCCGGTCAAGAGCATGTACCTTGGTTGCGGGCACATTCCCAGTGGGAGGTGTGCAGGAGGCAGCTGATTGATGTTTCTCTCTCATCGACGTTTCTAACTCTCTATCCCTCTCTCTTCCTCTCTGTAAAAAATCAATAAAATATATTTAAAAAAAAAAAAACCAAAAAACTTCAAAAGAGCTAACTATCAAGATAGGCAGTGTATGCCATCTCTAAAAATCCCTTGAAACATAAGAGATAATAACCTGTTTCGGGTACTTTAGGTGTTGACCTCCCTGAAGGCAGGAAGCCCACTTCAGATAGAAGTCAGTGTTGCCCTTTTGACACAGCATTTGTGAGCCCAGAAAGTGACGTGCGTGAAACAGAAGCCAGGCTCACCTGCCGGTCCCGAACTTGCTCATGTATCCTCTCTGAAACAGCTGCTGTCTTGGCAAACATGAGGACCCCCGAGGTAAGCCGGTCGAGCCGATGCAGTGGGTGTAGCTCCTTAAGTTGGTGCTCCTTGCCCAGGATGAAGATGACCGTGTTGTGCCGGAAGCGGCCACAGGGGTGGACAGGAATGGAAGAGGGCTTGTCTACCACCACCATGTCTTCACTCTCAGCCAGCAGGCGGATAGGCTCTGCTGTGACTGGTGGCTCATGCCTGTGCACTGTGTTCCGCAAGAAGTCATTGTCCTGTTGATGACACAGGCAATTGTTCAGCCCAGGGACTAGCCACCTATAATCAGTCAACCCCACACACAGCTTTCTCTTATTTATTGACACGAAAGAATGGTCAAAGTATATCCTTACACAAAAAGCGGTATGCACAGTGCATATTCATTTTGTAAAAATGCAGACAGCCAGCGGGCACTGAAAAAGAACTAGAAGGATAAGGCACAAAAAGGTTAATGGTACTGTCTCCAGGTGCTGAGATTATGGGTGGTTTTTTATTTTGCTTATTTGTATTTTCTCTACAATAACGTTATATCTAAAGATAATTTCACTGAACTTCTCTAAGCCTTAGTTTCCTTATCTATAACATGTGACAGCTAGACCAGACGCTTGCTTTTCAAAATTGGGATGGGAGAGAGGATTCAAGTCACTCATTCCCCAAATGTTGAGATCGCCTTGTCTCCCCTCACAACCTGGTGAGCCAGGGGTGTCTGGTACCTCTTAGCTGTGAAGGAATTTTAAAGAAGGGTCAAAAGCACTGGGCTAGACAGCTCTAGCCTTTATCCCAGACAGTTCACAATTCTATCACCTTAGTCTCTATAACAAATAATTTAAGTAGTTATAACAGCACAGGCTCTGGAGGTGACACTGTTGCCTTACCTCTGTGAGGTTTACCTTAATTTGGTTTCCTCACAGGTAAAATGAGGTGGCCAATACCTACCCCACAAGGCGGTCGATAAAAATTAAATGTTATTAACCCCTTCCCCGGCAGAAACGTGTATACACGTTTTCACAAAATGTTCTTTTTTCAGTCGTCGACGAGTATACTCGTCTAAAAACTTTACCTTCAAAAACCAGCTACATACGTACCATTCTAAATAATTTCATCTAGAAACTTTCTGAGGAAATACTATTCTTAACCACAAAAATGGGAAGAAAAAATAATTACAAACTGTTTTCATAACCAGCATCAAAAATACTATATAGAACCAAAATAAAAAAATTAGTCTGAAAAAGAAACGTTTTTAACAAAAAAATTATTGGGGAAGGGGTTAAAGTTCTCAAAATGCCTAACTCTGTGCCCAGTAAGGAGACATAAATGATAGCCTCTACTGTACTATTTGTACAGAGATCCACAATGCAAAATAGAACGTGACCAATGTCCGTGCCAGCGGCACAGACTGCACAAGAATTCCAACTTATAAGCTTTGGGAACAAGAAAACAGTGTCTTTGAAGCACTGAGGCTACGTGCGGCGATGGGGTGGGAGGAGAGGGCTTTGAGACTGTTTCAAGTGAAAATGAGAAAACCTCGGAATTACCCCGATTTTACTCCAGTCCCTATGGCCACTAACTCAGGGAAAAAAATCCCTGCCCCCTTCCGACCGGCCCATCAGGACTCCACCTTGAGCACGATGCTGAGGTCTTGGACCGGCTCCTCGTTGAGGCGCAGGCGCCCCGCTCGGACCGCGGCCTCGTAGTAGGCCAAGGGCTGGGCTCGGAACTCGGTACTGAAGACGTGCAGCAAGCTGCGGCCCACCCAGCGGCCTTTGCAGTAGGTTCGGAAGTCAAAGTAATAGGGCCGCACTTTGCGCAGGCCGCCCTCGAAGTAGTAGCTGGTCTCTGCAAAGTGCTCATCGCCGAAGCTCACCCCTGCCCGCCGCTTCTTCGGGGGCGGCACGACGCGCTCCCCGGGCGCGTGCCCGGGCCCGGCGCTGCAGCCGGGGCCTGCTCCTCGCTCCCCGCCACCTGCTTCCCTACCCCCGGGGCCAACTCCACTCCCGGGGCTGCCGGTTCCGGGGACCCTGGGGGTCGCTCGTCCCTGGCGTCGCCGTCCGCGTCTCCGTTTAGTTGAGCCGGAGCCCTCCGCTCGCTCGCCGCCTCCGCCCCGGTGGAGAGCGTGTCCGCCATCCGGCCTCCGCGGCCACCCCAAGTCCTGGCAAGGCTGCGGCACGGGAGGCTCAAACTCCGCGGCACGAGACCCCGGAGCCACCTGCAGCCGCCCAGTCTCATAACCACGTGGGCGCCACTGCTGGGTCGCGACCTGAAGACGTCACTCAGCACCAGCCAATCAACGAGGCCCAGTGCGAGGCGGGGACAGCGAAGGGAGGAAGTGAGTTGAATGACTGGCGTGGCGAGTTGAGAGGAAGATTCACCAAAAGCATTGAATTCATGTAGATATACTCAAAGTTCCTTGGGTATGGAAAAGCTCCTGAAAGGAACATAGTGAAAACAAACAGGCTTTAAAACAAAACGGAGCGCCGAAACCGGTTTGGCTCAGTGGATAGAGCGTCGGCCTGCGGAATGAAGGGTCCCAGGTTCGATTCCGGTCAAGGGCATGTACCTGGGTTGCGGGCACATCCCCAGTGGGAGATGTGCAGGAGGCAGCTGATCGATGTTTCTCTCTCATCGATGTTTCTAGCTCTCTATCTCTCTACCTTCCTCTCTGTAAAAAATCAATAAAATATATTAAAAAAAACACACAAAACGGAGCGCTGAATTCCGAACATGCTAAGCATATCTAAGCATTGTGTTGCATGCTTTCAAAGAATGGAGCTCTTCCCAGCGTCCCTTGCATCTTGCACATTGGTGTATCCTCTGGGCTCTATCGGGCAGGCAAAGCCTTTGGTACCCGAGGCACACAGCAGAGGAAGCAAGCATCGTGTCTGACAAGATAGAATTGGAGGCATCTGATTTGGGGACTCGCAGGGGCGGAGGTGCTTGTGCCCAGTTCCTAGTCAGCAGTGCCAGCGGCAGTGGCAGTGTGGTGTTATTGTATTTATATACCACATCCTCGTTATATCCTCGTTATCCACTCACCTATGGGTAAACACTTAGGTTGCTTCCATATCATAGCTACTGTAAATAGCCAAGTTTGTTTGGTGAGCAGGAAATCAGAGAAAAGGACATAAGTGGGTCGAGAGACCCTGGAGTAGTTTTGTTTTTCTTTATCTTTATTGCCGAACGTATTATACATGTCCCCTGTTTCCCCCCATTGACCCCTTCCCCCCCACTCCCGCCCCCTCCTCAGGCCTTCACCCCACTATTGTCTGTGTCTCCTATCTCCTAGAGCAGCAGTTCTCAACCTGTGAGTCATGACCCCTTTGGCAGTCGAACGACCCTTTCACAGGGGTCGCGTGTGGTGCATGCTTTCATGTCTCTGGATATATGTGTATTTTGTTTCTCAGTTTGTATTATTCATTCGATTCCACATATAATGAGGTCATTGTAATATATGTCTTACTCCGACTGGCTTATTTCACTCAGCATAATTCTCTCCAGGTCCCTCTGAAATCCCTCTTTTTTACAGCTGTATAGTATTCCATTGGGTAAGTGTACCACAGCTTTTTTATCCACTCATCTATTGATGGGCACTTAGGCTGTTTCCAGATCTTAGCTATTGTAAATAATGGTGCTATGAAATAGGGGTAGGTATTTTCTTTCTGATTGGTATTTCAAGCTTCTTAGATATATTCCTAGAAGTGGGATCACTGGGTAAAATGGCAGTTCCATTTTTAATTTTTTTTGGAAACTCCGCCTGTTTTCGCCTAGAAGTGGGATCACTGGGTAAAATGGCAGTTCCATTTTTAATTTTTTTTGGAAACTCTGCCTGTTTTCCATTCCCACCAGCAGAACATTGAAAAAAATGTAGTAGGGTTCCTTTTTCTCCACATCCTTGCTAGCACTTGTTTGTTGATATATTGATGGACATTCTAGCAGGTCATTTTAATCATACTCAATGGGCAAAAACTAAAACCATTTCCCCTAAGAACAGAAACAAGACAGAGTTTCACCACTTTTATTCAACATAATATTGGAAGTCCTAGCTATAACAATCAGACAAGAAGAAAAAATAAAAGACATCCATTAGGTTGCTTCCATATCATAGCTACTGTAAATAGCCAAGTTTGTTTGGTGAGCAGGAAATCAGAGAAAAGGACATAAGTGGGTCGAGAGACCCTGGAGTAGTTTTGTTTCAAAAAACTAGATTTAGTAAATGAATTCAACAGTGTAGCAGGATACAAAATGAATACTCAGATAGCAATGGTATTTTTATTCACCAATAATGAACTCTCAGAAATAAAATTTTAAAAAACAATCCCATTTACCATTGTAACAAAAAAAGTAAGATACTTAGGAATAAACTTAACCAAGGAGGTAAAAGACCAGTACTCGGGAAAATTACAGAACGCTGAAAAAAGAGATAGC
>NW_006383006.1:5343021-5343503 GCF_000327345.1 Myotis davidii
TGTATTTTGTTTCTCAGTTTGTATTATTCATTCGATTCCACATATAATGAGGTCATTGTAATATATGTCTTACTCCGACTGGCTTATTTCACTCAGCATAATTCTCTCCAGGTCCCTCTGAAATCCCTCTTTTTTACAGCTGTATAGTATTCCATTGGGTAAGTGTACCACAGCTTTTTTATTCACTCATCTATTGATGGGCACTTAGGCTGTTTCCAGATCTTAGCTATTGTAAATAATGGTGCTATGAAATAGGGGTAGGTATTTTCTTTCTGATTGGTATTTCAAGCTTCTTAGATATATTCCTAGAAGTGGGATCACTGGGTAAAATGGCAGTTCCATTTTTAATTTTTTTTGGAAACTCTGCCTGTTTTCCATTCCCACCAGCAGAACATTGAAAAAAATGTAGTAGGGCTCCTTTTTCTCCACATCCTTGCTAGCACTTGTTTGTTGATATATTGATGGACATTCTAGCAGGTCAT
>NW_006383006.1:5343611-5345352 GCF_000327345.1 Myotis davidii
CAGTGATCAGATAAGGAAATATAAAAGACATCCAAATTGGAAAGGAGGAAGTAAAACTAGTCACTATTTGCAGATAACATGATACTGTACATAGAAAACCCTAAAGATTCCACCAAAAAACTAGATTTAGTAAATGAATTCAACAGTGTAGCAGGATACAAAATTAACACTCAGATAGCAATGGTATTTTTATTCACCAATAATGAACTCTCAGAAATAAAATTTTAAAAAACAATCCCATTTACCATTGTAACAAAAAAAGTAAGATACTTAGGAATAAACTTAACCAAGGAGGTAAAAGACCAGTACTCGGGAAAATTACAGAACGCTGAAAAAAGAGATAGAAGGAAGATATAAACAAGTGGAAGAATAGGCCATGTTCATCTATTGGTAGAATTAACATAATTAAAAAGTCCATACAGTGGGGCCTTGACTTACGAGTTTAATTCGTTCTGTGACGGAGCTCGTAACTCAAATTACTCTTATGTCAAATCAGTTTTCACCATTACAATGACACTGGTGCTGGGCTGATGTTGTGGCATTCACTGTGACGTTCACTGCGTCAACTAGCGGTGGGGTATCTGAAGCTGGCTCGTAATCCGAATTTTAGCTCGCAACTCAAAGCAAAAAATAGGCCGAGAGATGGCTCGTATCTCGAAAAACTCATTAGTCGGACACTCGTAAGTCAAGGCCCCACTGTACTGGCCATGGAGTGGTTTGATGAAGCATCCATAAGCCTATGAGAGATGCATTCTGTGAGTCAGATGCTGCCAGACTCCTGTTACATAGGATGGTAGTTGGAGGCCTCAGGATCCTTCCGTGGGAGATTCCACTCCCCCATTCATTCCCTGTAGACAAGCTGTCGAATCTTGCCTGCTCTAAGTTCCTTTTCTTGTAGCCTCTTTGCCTTTCACTTCCTTCTGTTTGCACATTCTAAGAATGGTTATAAATGTGAGCAACAGAGGATCTTGTAGTTTCCTTTCACATACTGGTAGTTATTAACACCATAGCCACATTAATTTACGTTGGACACATTTAGACACTCTATCATAAGCCAAGTTACTTCTACTGATGGTTGGCTAATGTCTTTCTACACGTCCTTTCAGGAGTAACCAGCTTTGGAAATTGAGGTTGTAGGGGCGAGGAAGAGTTGCATCTCAGCCTACTGATAATCCCTCAAAGATACCAAAGGTCACTTCCTTTTATTTATTTTAAATTTATTTTTATTGATTTCAGAGAGGAAAGGAGAGATAGAAACATCCATGATGAGAGAGAACCATCAATTGGCTGCCTCCTGCACACCCGCTACTGGGGATCAAGCTGGCAACCCAGGCATGTGCCCTTGACCAGAATCGAACCTGGGACCCTTCAGTCCACAGGCGGACGCTCTATCCACAGAGCCCAACCGGCTAGTGCCTCACTTCCTTTTAAAAAGTGTTTCTGACACACACCTCCCAAGACCACTCGCTCCTTTATGTATTCTGGCTACACTTCTGTTATATCCTCTATAACTATTTGCTGTTATTTGTAAAGTTGTCTGCCCCATGACGTACGCTCTTACACTAAGCCAGCGGTTCTCAACCTGTGGGTCGCGACCCCTTTGGGGGTCGAATGACCCTTTCACAGGGGTCGCCTAAGACCATCGGAAAACACATATATAATTACATATTGTTTTTGTGATTAATCACTATGCTTTAATTATGTTCAATTTGTAACAATGAAAATACATCCTGCATATCAG
>NW_006383006.1:5345637-5345851 GCF_000327345.1 Myotis davidii
AAGGGACGAAGTCTCCTCCTACCCCTTAAAGCCCCAAAGTGCTCTAACTTGGGTAGCGAAGGGTTGAAAATTTTGGAGAGGAACACCGGCCCGGGCAATTGCTGAAGAGGTGAACTTGCTCAGGGAACCACGCCACGTCAAAGGCCTGGAAACCGGGCTTCCTCGTCCAAGCAGGGGATGGGGGAGGACGCCGCCCGCGCGGCTGGAACAGCAG
>NW_006383006.1:5346180-5346653 GCF_000327345.1 Myotis davidii
GCCGTCCCCATCCTGGAACGCCGCAGGGAGGCCTCGGAGCCTGACTCATCCCGCCCAGCCCGTCCTGGAGGCCGGAGTGACGGAGGCCCGTCTGGACACCCAAGTTCCCTGCGCTGTCCGGGACTTCCTAGGAGGGGAGGGGGACCGGGCTCCGGTGGGCGAGGCTGTTTGGTGTGGGTGCGTTTGCCAGCGGTTCTCAACCTGTGGGTCGCGACCCCTTTGGCGGTCGAACGATCCTTTCACAGGGGTCGCCTAAGACCATCCTGCATATCAGATATTTACATTTTATTATATAACAGTAGCAACATTACAGTTATGAAGTAGCAACAAAAATAATTTTATGGTTGGGTTACAACATGAGGAAATGCATTTAAAGGGCCAGATGGGTGAGAACCACTGTAAGCTTTTATTGCATTCCTTGATTCTTTTTTTAAAATATGTTTTATTGATTTTTTTTTTTTTACAGAGAGGCT
>NW_006383006.1:5350385-5350647 GCF_000327345.1 Myotis davidii
TTATGTTCAATTTGTAACAATGAAAATACATCCTGCATATCAGATATTTACGTTACGATTCATAACAGTAGCAAAATTACAGTTACGAAGTAGCAACGAAAATAATTTTATGGTTGGGGGTCACCACAACATGAGGCACTGTATTAAAGGGTCGCGGCATTAGGAAGGTTGAGAACCACTGCACTAAACTGTGAAGACCTCCGGGACACGGAGTCTATCTGCCTTGAATTCCCGCTTAACACAGTGCTTAGAACACAGCAGG
>NW_006383006.1:5350954-5361057 GCF_000327345.1 Myotis davidii
GCCGTTTCCCGGCAACAGGCTCGCCCCTCCTCCCCCCGCTTCCTTGCACTCAGCTCCTCACTTCCTTATCCACGCGACCTATCCACGCACAGAACATCGCCAGGTCGGCGGTGGTTGGAGGGTTTCCTGGATCCGTCACTCGGAGACTCCGCCCACCATTTCTTCCGGCTGCCGGGGACGGAGCGGAGCGGAGGGTTTGCGGGCTGCCCGGCAGGCAGTTGCGGTAGGTGGGGCGGGGCGGGGGGCCCAGCATTTTGTATCCGCGGTGCCGGCCCCATCCTGGAACGCCGCAGGGAGGCCTCGGAGCCTGACTCATCCCGCCCAGCCCGTCCTGGAGGCCGGAGTGACGGAGGCCCGTCTGGACACCCAAGTTCCCTGCGCTGTCCGGGACTTCCTAGGAGGGGAGGGGGACCGGGCTCCGGGGCGAGGCAATGTTTGGTGTGGGTGCGTTTGCCAGCGGTTCTCAACCTGTGGGTCGCGACCCCTTTGGCGGTCGAACGATCCTTTCACAGGGGTCGCCTAAGACCATCCTGCATATCAGATATTTACATTATGATTCATAACAGTAGCAATATTACAGTTATGAAGTAGCAAAAAAAATAATTTTATGGTTGGGTCATAACATGAGGAACTGTATTTAAAGGGCCAGAAGGTTGAGAACCACTGCATAAGCCAAGCTTATGCCCCCTAATTCCCAGTTATCTCCTGGCTTCACCATGATCCATCAAGGAAATGATTTGGTCTGTCACCAGGCCATTTGGCTCACCAATCACTGCACCTGGGCTGTTTCCTCACTGGGACAAGACTTGATTTGTTATGAAAGCCTCCAGGACCTACCTCTGCTAGGGCCACTTTCAGTATATTCCCAATCAGGCAGAATGGTATCTGGTAAAACTACGGATTTTGGAGCGGCACCGGTCTGGTTTCCAATCCAGGATTCACCATATATCAGCAATTGCCCTTCTGGTCCTTAGATCCTACAGAGTCTTCATCTGCACAATGATGAAAATGTCTATTAGTGTTTCTATTGAAATAACAAAAGCTCAGCTTCTACCTCTAATGAGCAAATGGGCCTTTGCATATGACAGTGCTCTCTGCGAGACACTTTTCACCAAGCAGCACTTTTGCACTTTTGTTATCCTTGTGCATATGGAACTGTGCAGGACCTTTAGTGCCTTATTGAAAACGGAATTTAAATATATTTTTTTTTATTGATTTTTCACAGAGAGGAAGAGAGAGAGAGATGGGAACATTGATAAGTGCTCTCTGCGAGACACTTTTCACCAAGCAGGACCCTTCAGTCCGCAAGCCGACGCTCCATCCACTGAGCCAAACCGGTTTCGGCGAAAACGGAATTTAATTAGCTGAGGACAGAATTGTTGAATCTGGGAGCTTTTTGGAGAAAAGTGCAAGCTGATTGTCTTCACTGGAAAAGTCATGAAATGTGCACACCACCTGTGGGATGTGTGTGTGTGTGTGTGTTTTAAAACATACAAAAGTAAAATTTGCCATTTTAACCATTTCTAGATATATAGTTCAGTGGCTTTCACATTGTTATGCAACTATCACCACCACCGATCTCTAGAACTTCCCAAACTGGAACTCTGTACCCATTAAACAATAACTTCCATTCCCCCATTCCAAAAACCCCTGGCAACCACTGTTTAGTTTTCTGTCTCTATGAATTTGACTGCACTAGGCACCTTACATAAGTGGCATCATCCAATATTTATCCTTTTGTATCTGGCTTGTAGAAATTCCATTTTTAAATATATTTTATTGATTTTTTTACAGAGAGGAAGGGAGAGAGATAGTTAGAAACATCAAAGAGAGAGAAACATCAATCAGCTGCCTCCTGCACACCCCCCACTGGGGATGTGCCTGCAACCAAGATACATACCCTTGACAGGAATTGAACCTGGGACCCGTCAGTCCGCAGGCTGACATTTATCCAGCTAGGGCAGTGGTCGGCAAACTCACTAGTCAACAAAGCCAAATATCAACAGTACAACGATTGAAATTTATTTTGAGCCAAATTTTTTAAACTTAAACTATATAGGTAGGTACATTGTTACTAACTTAATTAGTGTACTCCTAAGGCTTAGGCAGAGCCACACTCAAGGGGCCAAAGAGCCGCATGTGGCTCGCGAGCCACAGTTTGCCAACCACGGGTAGGACGTAGAAATTCCAGTTTTGAAGACAAACTTCATTGTGAAAACAACTTGAGTGTAGAGCCAAAAGAGGAACCCAATTTCCTTTGTGTCATCTTTTTATCTCTAACACAGAAACCTAATAGAAGACATTTTAAGTTTTGTTAAAGTTCTTAAAAGCCTATTACCTTCCATGGGTAAACATATATCTGAATACTACATACTTACACTGTATCCTTAACGCCAGTCCTTGCTCACTTGAGCTTCTGTTTTTTCAGCTCAGATTCCAAATGAAAATGTTTGAAAGCATTGACTCTACAGCTACAAAATCTGGCCCGGATCTTTGGGCTGAAATCTGTTCCTGTTTGCCAAATCCTGACCAAGCTGATGGTGCCAAAAATGCCTTCTCAGACTCCTTTATGGATTCTTATCCTGCAAGCACAGGCCAGAGAGAAGCCCCGGACTTTGCTACTGAGCCATCTATAAAGCCTTGGGCTCCCTTGCAGGATTCAGAAGTGTATTTAGCATCTTTAGGTAAGTGAGATGGCTTTTTTAAAAAAATCATAAACTGATGGTTTTAAAGATGCTTGTTGAAGTTCCTTTACATTAAACCTGGTTTTCTGTTCTTTTTTAAAATTCTCACCCAAGGATATTTTTTCCATTGATTTTTAGAGAGAGTGGAAGGGAGGGAGAGATCAGGAGAGAAACATTGATATGAGAGACACATCAATTGGTTGCCTCCCACACAGGCTCCAACTGGGCCTGGGGCTCCAACCTGCGACCCAGGTATATGCCCTTGACTGGGAATCCAGTTGAAACCCTTCAGTGCACAGGCGGACAGTCTAACCATTGAGCCACATCAGCCAGGGTGGTTTTCTGTTCTTAAAAAAATTTTTTTTTGTCCTCACCACATGTATCTGTCAGGTGTAAGTAAGTATAGGGGTTGTTTCAGGCTGGTTGTGGGAAGGACCCCATTTTCCTTGTACATAGGGATTAAAATGATCTTTGCAATCTCTTACCTCTGTTATATCTAAATTCTGCTTTATGCCCTAGCTGGTTTGGCTCAGTGGATAGAGCGTTGGCCTGGGGACTGAAGGGTCCCAGATTCAATTCCAGTCAAGGGCACATACCCGGTTGCAGGCTTGATCCCCAGTAGGGGGCATGCAGGAGGCAGCCTATTGATCTCTCATCATCCATGTTTCTCTTTCTCCTCTTCCTTCATCTCTGAAATCAATAAAAAAAAAAATATTAAAAAATATTCTGCTTTATTTCTTGCCTACTATTGGTGGCTCATATATTCAAATAACTCAAAAATATCAAATCTTATGCTATCCTAAAAGAAAAGGTCATGGCCTAGAGCTACATGTGGATTTATGATGCTACAGTTTGAAAAACTGTTATAGTAGATAGATTGATTGTTGGAATGGGAGCATATTGACATAAAATTCATTCTGCCTCTTGTTAGCTATTTTATTTTTTTAATATTTCCTCAACATATCTTCACAGTCCTGTCTTATGGCCTTAAGTGTAAGTATTTAGAAAGACTAAATATACAAGAAAGAGATTCAGATTGTTCCAGGCTAGGGGAAAGATAAATATCAGTCGAGGGCAGCCATTTCCATGCTTTAAAATTGTAGTATATTCTTTTTTTAAAAAATATATTTTATTATTGATTTTTCACAGAGAGGAAGGGAGAGGGATAGAGAGTTAGAAACATCGATGAGAGAGAAACATCAATCAGCTGCCTCCTGCACACCTCCTACTGGGGATGTGCCCACAACCAAGGTACATGCCCTTGACTAGAATCGAACCTGGGACCTTTCAGTCCACAGGCCGACACTCTATCCACTGAGCCAAACCAGTTAGGGCAAATTGTAGTATATTCTTATTATTAAACATTCATGAGACCCATCTCCATGTCACAAAACCAAACGTAGGAATAATTGTTTAAGGAAGGAAAGGCAATTCAGGAAGAAGAAGCTTTTAAGAAAGGATAGAAAGAAGAGTCAAGTAGAGTTTACATAATTGCTGAGAAATATCTTGGAAAAACAAAAGGAATTTTGATAACTGTGTACTGGAGGAAAAGATAGGAGAAAAGCAGGTGGAATGATGGATGATGAGAAAGATGAGGGTGTAATGTGAGATTCTCAGGAAGCCACCAAAGAGGCTATGACCATGACTGAGGAGGTTGGCAGTTCTGTTTTGTGGTAGTCAGAACATCTGTTTAATGATGATAAGAAGAAGAAGCAACATTCTGAGAAAACTAAAAAACCAGATCCTTTGGCTTGTTGGTCACTGTGCCCAAGGGTTATAAGAAACTTTCCTGGGTTACAGACATGGTGGCTGTTAGGATGGGAAAGCTGACAACTCTACCTGCAAGTCTGATGTTTGCATTTATATGTGTGCATGCATCCAGAGAAGAGGAATCCAAAAAGGAGCTAGTGAAAGCACCTCTCCAGTCTAAACATGTTGCAGAGCAGCCTGGTAATTTACAAGTGGGCTTTGGCTCCGTCCACACTGCAGCTGGTCCTTATATTGGCTGGTGCAAGGGTTTTTATGTCCTTGTGGAAAATGGGATAATGGATACTGTACAATTTGGAAAAGAGGCATATGTTTATCTTGAAGAATCCACCATGGAATTTTCTTCTGAAAACTGGACTAATTAGTTTCAGGATTGGCAGGCTTGGTTTCAGCTAGAAAAGGTTCTAGATTTAAGAAAATTGGTTTTCCACTGGGACGGACCACTTTAGGAGCAACTGTTTATTATCAGTTCAGTCCGTAACAATTGCACAGGTAACTAGAAAAAAGGCATATGGTACAAGCCAGAAAATTTGTGAAGCAGGTAAATTATTATGGAAAACAAACAAACAAAAACACCAAAAAAGAATCACTTCCTGAACCTAAAGAAAAAACAAAGCTAGGAAGCTCTACTGAAATAGAAATACCTGCAAAAACAACTCACGACTTGAAACATTCCGTTTCTTTGCCAACAGAACTCAGCTCTGAAACAAAGACCAAATCAGAATTCACCTCAGGTGCTACACAGTTCATGCCTGACATGGATCATGGGTCACAAGCAGTCCCCGCTAGAAGGTGTAGATATGTACAGCAGTAGAAGCTGAACTAGTCTAATAGAGAACTACAGATGTGTGAAGTTCCAAATAATGACAAAAAAGATCATGTAATAAGTAACTGTGACACATAGAGTACAACTTAAAGCAAGTTTATCCTTTAGATCTTCTAATGGATAGTTTGGCCAGTCACATAAATGTTTAAAACACACACAGCAAATATAATTCAAATACTATTAAATGATTAGTGAAGAGGCAGTAGTATTAGGATGCATTTGATGATTTTCAAGGGTGTTTATAAAAACAAGAAAAAATAGAGTGTATATGTGAACATTTATGAGACTAAAATTTGAAGAAACATGTATGTGTATATATAAATACTTATACACAGGTATATGTGCTTTAGCTTTTTGTAATTAATGTCAGCTAAATTAGAATGGTGTATGGAAGGATGTGTTTTATTTCCCAGAGCTGGAATAAAATATCCATATTTTATGACAAAATAAAAGAAGCTTTCATGGGGTTCAGTGATAATTTTGATTGGTTCAGAAAGTTAAAATTCCCTTGATATTTTCTAAAATCAGATAAGATGATGATTAAAATTTCCTTCTCTGAGGAAAATAAGAACCATTTCTGGCTCCTATGGCAGAGTTTGGGAGACAATGGCAGGCAGATTTGGAGTATGTAATGGCACCTGCTTCTGCCTGCCCAACTTAGGTCACACCTGATCATGGACTCAGCACTCTCAGAGAGGGGAAGACCTGCTGAGTGATTCCTTCCACGACCCGCGTGGAGTAGGGTTCGGTATCTGAAAGAAGAGCCGCACAACAAATGAAAGAAAGAGACACAAATTCACTGTTCTGACCTTTACTAGAACTTCAAAGGTTACTAGCCTTTTTTGGGGGGTCTCTGTCCAAACCCAGCTAGTAAAGACAATGAATGGACTCCAGCAAAGACCTTTTCCAGCCCAAAAGAGCACCTTCCACCTTGACAGCCAAGGACAGACAGTATAAAGATTGTTTTTTTGTTTTGCACACCACCTACTGGGGATGTGCCCACAACCAAGGTACATACCCTTGACTAGAATCGAACCTGGGACCTTTCGGTCCGCAGGCCGACGCTCTATCCACTGAGCCAAACCAGTTAGGGCTATAAAGACTGTTTTTATTGCCACATAAACTATATCAAAGATAATTCACTAAGATCACCAATTAAACCTTAGTCAGTTCAACATGAGATGTACATAATTCTTTTCATATCCTCAAGGAGAAAAAAATTCCTCAAATATTTTACAGGTGTTCTGCATGGGTGAGCGCTTGGAGGTAACTTGCATCAACAGAAGGTACTTATTGTTTTAATCAGTGGATGCTAGCTAATGTGGCTTATCTATAATAATAAAAGGATAATATGCTAATTAGAAGGACGTCGTCCTGGATGTCCTTCCTGAGGAAGCCAGGGCCGGAGGGAAGCCAGCTCAGGTTCTGGGTGCCTGCCTATGGCCGGAGGAGGGAAGCCTGCGTCCCAGGTGCCGGAGAGAAGCCGGTGCCGGCAGCCGGGGGAAGGAAGGCCTATTCTTGCATGAATTTTCGTGCACTGGGCCTCTAGTTTAGAAATGAAAACAGGATTGTAAATCATAAAGTTTCCATTGGTTCTGGGCTCGATGTTCACCATCCCCAAAAGCTATCATTTACCCATTTATTATAGTTGAAGGCAAGACTAAACAAAGGCAGAAGGTACATGGTGATACCCTCTCTTGTATTCTTCAAAGGGGGATATCAATTCTCAACAGTTACACTTAAAATGCAAGTAAGAGTAATTAAACATCTATCATCAGGAAGCCATATGGACCACTCTCAAAGAGATTACAAGATGTTTGTTTTTATTAGGCTCCAACATCCAGGCCCGAAGTTGAGCAACTTTAAAAAATGTTGGGAGATTCCTTCTCTTTAATCAAGAATTTAATCACACATAGAAATCTTACAAGTCTCTTATTGAGTTCTTATCAAGTCAATTTTAATGTCTAATGAACCGTTGGATCTCTCATCATTTTCTCTAAGTCTTTCTCATGAGGTTTGGCAACCACTTTATGTCACTGTAACAAAAAGAAAAACCATTTACTCCTCAGAGAGACTGTTTTCAAGGAGTTAAAAAAAGATGATAGTATACACGTGTCAAGCCAGGGAAAACAAGCATTCCTTAGAGAGATACCTGCTGGGCTTCTGTGACTTCAAAGAAAACATGCCATCAATTTATTATGAGAACGTATGGCTTTTCCCTTTTCTGGGGTTAAACATTTATTTGGTGCAATGTAGAGTGAAAACACTGTGCAGGAAAAGGAAAATTGTACATTTCTCTTTAGCTGCCCTCCTTAAAAAATTAGGGTTTTTTTTTTTTTTTGTAGGGAGTGTGGATGTACTCATCAGTCAGAGAATTTTTGAAATTGGCATTTGCAATTAAAATTTAGTTTCATTTCATATCACCTTCCTTGTTAAGCTCCATTTCTTCTCTCTTTAGAGAATAAACTGAGAAGAATCAAAGGTTTAAATCAGGAAGTGACTTCTAAGGACATGCTTCGAACCCTGGCCCAAGCCAAGAAGGAATGCTGGGATCGGTTCCTCCAGGAAAAGTTAGCGTCAGAGTTCTTCGTGGATGGACTTGATTCTGATGAGAGGTAATTGATTCCCAGGCCAGTTCTAGGTGACAGTCTGTTTTACTGTGGGCATTTCTTTTTCTCTAAAGAATTCAGGGAGAGTGACATCTGAGTTGAGATATTAGTTGGTATCAACATCAGCGTTTCTGAGTTAAAATCATCCTTTGTCAATTTGCTCTATTTCCTCTTAGTACAGCAGCAGATTTTTGAGAAAGGGTATTTTTGCCAAAAGGCAAATACTCCAGCCACATCTTGATCACAGATTGGATGTAGTTGAGGATAAACCATTGCCCCTTTTTTAAAAAAATTTTTTTTTATCCTCACCCTAGGATATGTTTTTTATTGATTCTCAGAGAGAGAGGAAGGAAGAGAGAGAGAGAGAAACAATCAGTTGCCTCCCATACATACCCCAACTAGGAATTAAACCCTCACCCTAGGTATGTGCCCTGATCTGAAATCAAACCCGCAACCTTTTTGGTGTAGAGGATGATACTCCAACCAACTGAGCCACCTGGCCAGGGCCATTGTCTGCATTTTTAAGTGCATGTACATAAAGCACTTGAGAAAGTAGTAATCAGTCAACAACTGGAACTATGTCTTCTTACCTCCGAATCTCTGTTGCCTTACAGAGTTTCTGTCATTTTGTAGCCTCTCAAATGTGTGTAGACTAAATGAATGATTTCCTTAAGCATCTACTGAGTGAAGGCACTGTGCCTGGTGTCCTGGTGGAGGGGAGATGTAAGGAAGTTTAACACCCTCTTTTTTTGTCCTTGTAACTAGTTGGGGAGAGATGACACATAGATATAATGATGTACCTAATATGAGGCAGCATGAGAGAAGAGCCAGGTGAGAAGAAGCGACAGGACATGCTTTAGGAGTTGAGAGACCATTGAGCTAGCTCCCTTTGGGCTCTGGTGTTTGTGCCAAGGGAGGAGGCAGGACTTGAACAGTACTTACAGGTGGGCCCGATGCAGAAAGGAGAGAGAGCATTCTGCCACAAGGCAGGGAATGCGTGATACCGGGAAAATGGCTCTGCCACTTAGTGGTGATATGTTCTTTGGTGAGTAAACTGTGTGTGCCTCAGTTCCCTCCTCTGAAGCACAGGAAACCTCATAAGGTTATGGTGAAGGTTTAATGAGTTACTGTGTGTAAAGTTCTTAGAACAGTGCCTGATACATGGTAAGTGCTATGTAAGTGTTAGCTATTATTAATATTATTCTTCCTAACAGAATCTTATTTATTTATTTATTTTTAAAGACTAGTTTATTGATTTTTAGAGAAAGAGGGAGGGAAAGGAAGATAGATAGATAGAGAGAGAGATCTATGTGAAAGAGAGGGAGAGAAGCATCGATGGATGTGAGAGCACGGTATGGATCAGCTGCATCCTGCATGCCCCCTTACTGTGATTGAGCCCACAACTGGTGCATGTGCCCTTGACCAGGAATTGAACCAGCAACCCTTGGTACATGGGACGACGTACAACCAACAGAGCCACACTGGCCAGGGTGCTAACAGAATTTTAAAGTTCAGTAACAACTTATTCAAAATAAGATCAGTGAGGGGAATAACAACCTCAATTTTAACAAAAGGTCTTGAGGGGAATATGACTTAATAAATATACAACGTATCTTTAACATTGATTTTGAGAGTCCCATTGTGTCAGATGAAGATATTGCTGCTGAAATTGTGGGAAATATGTGATAAAACTTCATACATTTTATTTTTTAATTTGCAAAGTAGCTTCACTTACATTATCTTAAATACCAAATCAGCGTTCCCCGAGATGCTTCAGAAATCAGTGTGGCATCTAAGGTCAGGCCAGCTACCTTCTCAGGTTCAGAAAAATAATACAAATTTTGCTCTTTTCTGTATCTAAACGCTCAATCCAATTGAGCTTTAAACTGCCCCAAATACAAAAGACTTGAAAATACACAGATTCCTGACTCACTAATAACTTGATGTTTTCTCTCTCCTTGAATATTTCCTTTCTTTCCAGCTCTAAGAAGAAAAGATAAAACTTTCTCCTGCCTAATTCTCAACTAAGAATTCTTTTTCTTTGAAATCAGATCAGCACCAAGGCTCGTTAACATTTCTGTGTATTTATGAATAGCTAAAATAATGTGGTTTTCCCATCTCTATAGAAATAATTGAGCCTGGCTGGCATGGCTCAGTGGTTGAACATCAACATTTGAACCAGGAGGGCATAGTTCAATTCTTGGACAGGGCACACAT
>NW_006383006.1:5361146-5364094 GCF_000327345.1 Myotis davidii
TGTTAACATTTCTGTGTATTTATCAATAGCTGAACTAATGTGGTTTTCCCTCCTCTATAGAAATAATTGAGCCCGGCTGGCATGGCTTAGTGGTTGAGGGTTGACCAGGAGGTCACGGTTCGATTCCTGGTCAAGGGGTTTTTTCTCCGTAAGATTTTCTATTATAAAGTGGCAACCAACCTTATGAGAGTTAGTTGGAGCTACATATTACTGCAGCACATCAATTAAGTTTAGCTTTATTATTAGCATTACTAGGCTCTGAACGTGCTCCTTAAAACTATCTCAAGGCATAAGAGAATCTCTGAGGTATGTGGAAAAGAGATTAGGTATTTCCCCCATGTCCAAGAAACATATAACCTTATCACAAATATTCCTTGCCTTCCCACCCAAGAAACTGACAATCAAGTCAATAATAATGATGGCATGATGTTGGTAAGGACCTCACCAACATGTTCTGCTTTAGGCAAAAGCTTCCCAAAGAACATACAGAATTGTCTTGTTAGAACTGAGAATTTTTTCACTCAATTTTTATGAGTTTGTTGGTGGTCGGATGAAGGTTGGTATAGTAGGTGGCAAAATTAGTCCACGTCAAGTCTTTCAATATTACTCTCTTGGCACCAAACCCAGTACGGGTCTCAGAGGAACCTCGCTGAGGCCATGGCTGTGACCTTAGGCGTGTTTCTTGAAACAAACTGATTTTAAGCGCATATGACTCAAATTCAAAAGGAAACCTAAAAAATATAAACAAAATTGTTCAAATCCTACTTGCAACCAGTATTCCTTTCCGCAAACATACATGCAGCCACAGCTGAAACAGGCTGCTACTGAAGGCAGCGAGAAAATGCTGCAGGAAAAGAGGATTTCTGGGATGTTGACTAATATTGTCTGTTTTGCCACTGAATACATAGCTGTGGATGAGACACTGCACTTCTAGAAGTGAAAATCGCAATCAGAAAGTAATTCACATAATTCCATCCTACTTCGTTTTAGAAAAAAAAATCAGTAAAACATTAGTTGAATGAATTGAAATTTAAAGAAGCCTTGTGTTATGTTTTTTATATTCCTGATAGAAGGAAAGAACACCTCTTTTGCTGTGTAGCAATTAGTCCAGAAAAAAAGGACACACACACACACACACACACACACACGCGCGCACACACACACGCTTGTGTGGAGCAGCTGTTTTGAGTCCAGAGCGAACAGTGGGGAGCTCAGTGGCAGTATCAGCAAGGAGAAAACTCTGGAGGGGCAAAGCCCAACCTTCCACTCCACAAAGCGAACAGCTGTGGGTACCCGAGGACTTGCTTGGGGCTGGAATGTGTGTCTGTCTTGGATGAAGTGACTGACCCAGCGCATGCTAGATCAAAATACCAGTTTCCTGTCTGTCTCAAGCTGTGAGACATACAGCTTGCTTGAGCTCTGGTGGTGCAGGTGAGAAGTCTACTGAGAATCTAGTGAAGGACCCAGATGTAAATGTATGTGGAGCAGCTGATGCCCTTGTGTATTATGTTTAAGTTAAGTGAGCCATATTTATCCTTGCCTCTTCTGGATTTTCCTACCTGTGTCCCAAGCATTCCCTGGGTAACTTGTCAGGGGTGAGTGGGGCCAAGGAAAGAGAAGTCTGCCTCAAATCCAAGCCCCACTTGGGGCTTCTCTCAGTCCGTAATAAATGTGAGGACTTCAGCAAAAGAGCCTGTGCTTTTCCTTTGGTTTGTTCCTTGTGGGGGAAATGGACAAAAGAAATGTGAAAAGGTGGGTGTTTTTCTGTGTGTGTGCGTGCGCGTGTGTGCGTGTGTGTTTAAATTTCACTAGTGGTTTCTCCCCTAACTTCCTCCTGCACTTATAAAGGGCTAAGTTCCAAATTTGACTTACAAATATGGTTTTGGTATTTGATACCACTGCTTGAATGGTTCCCTGCTTGCTACTTGTAGCAGCTTTTTTGGATGAGCCTGTGTTTCCCTCCTTATTTATGGTGCTGTTGTTCAGATGGTGGTGTCCATATAAAACTTTTCTCATCAGAACAGCTATATGTGTGGTGCAATTGACCTGATTCCTCCCTGAGAGATGCTCCCAGGCAGTGGGGAGGTAAAAACAAAAGCATGCTAATGCAGATGAGCTGGTATGCCTTTTGTCAGCCTTCTGTTTTTAACATGTGCCCTCTGACAAAGCCAAACCTCAGTGCTCTGAGGGGTACATTTCTGAGACCACGGCTCGATTTAGCTTCTTCCTTGGTAACAGGTCCCTAGTCCCTAATGATGGCCGTACACATCTTCAGAGAACATTTGTTTTTTTTAAAATTGAATTTATTGAGGTGACAGTGGTTCACAAAACCATATAGGTTTCAAGTATACAACTCAACAAAACATTATCTGCACACTGCATCGTGCACCTATCACCCAAAGTAAAGTCTCTTTCCATCCCCATTTATCCTCCCTTTGCCCACCTCCACTTACTCCCTATCCCCCTTCCCCTCTGGCTATCAGCACACTGTTGTCTCTGTGTGTGTGTGTACACATACATACATACTAGAGACCCAGTGCACGACTTCATGCACCAGTGGGGTCCCACAGCCCGGCCTGTGGGATTGGGCTGAAACTGGCTTTCCAACATCCCCCAAGGGGCACCGGATATGCGAGAGGGTGCAGGCCAGACCGAGAGACCCCACTGGTGCATGATCAGGGCCAGGGAGGGACGCAGGAGGTTGGCCAGCCGGGGAGGGACCACCGAAGGGTTCCAGGGCGTGTCCTGCCTGTCTCAGTCCCGATCCGCTGGACCCCAGCAGCAAGCTACCGGTTGGAGCATCTGCTCCCTGGTGGTCAGTGCACGTCATAGCCAGCGGTTGAGCCCTCTAGCAAATCCAGTGCCCCTCGGGGGATGTCGGAGAGCCGGTTTTGGCCGGATCCTGCAGGCCTTAGCATATCATTAGCATATTACACTTTGATTGTGGT
>NW_006383006.1:5365398-5366699 GCF_000327345.1 Myotis davidii
GGAGAGAGCAGCTATGGCGGCTCTCAGTTCCGTCCCTAGGGACTCTGCCTCACAGAGTCCCAGCAACCGCTGCAAACCTCGGAGAGAAAGCTGTCCTTGAGTTCCGACCGAGGCCAGACAGCCCCGCTTCTCCCGTTTGAGTCTGTGTCCCTAGCAACTCGCCCGGATCTGGAGCTCAGAGTCTGCGACTCCCTCCGGATTGTAAACAATCGCGCCCTCCGCGCCGTGCCGCGCCGCCAGCCCGCTTCGCGCGCACTCTGCACCTATTTCACTTAAGCACTGCGCCTCCTCTGAGTCTGGGTATGATATTCTCTTTCCTCTTAGTTGTAGAATTTCCACTCAGCCAGCCTTCCTGTGGTTCTGGATGATGTCCGTTCCGTCTTTTAGGTGTAATTTGAATTGGTTGTTCGAGGCAGCAATCTCCGGCGTTAACCTATGCCGCCATCTTGGTTTCTCCCCTTCACCTTTTTTCATCCAGCCCCCCAATCCACCTTCCCTCTGACAGTTGTCAGCCTGTTCGATGTATCCATGCCTCTGTTTCTATTTTGTGAAGGACCCAATTTATTTTGTTCATTAGAGTCCACATATAAGTGAGATCATATGTTATTTGTCTTTCTCTGACTGGCTTATTTCACTTAGCATAAAAATCTCCAGGTCCATCCCTAGTGTCAAAAAAGGCAAAATTTCCTTCTTTTATAAGCCTGAGTAGTATTCCATTGTATAAATATACCAAAATATACCATTATTTACTCATCTATTCATGGACACTTGGGTTGTTTCCAGATCTTAGCTATCTAATCTAATAAAAGACAAACATGCAAATGAACCATCCCTTCGCTATGCCTTAAGCCATACCCACCAGCCAATCTGAGTGACTATATGCAAATTAACCCAATCAAGATGGCGGCTGGCAGCCACGGAGCTGGAGCGAGCAGGAGGCTTGGTTGCCCCACTGATGGAGGAAGCCAAGCTTCCAGCCTGTCACAGCCAGCTCTGAGCTCCACTGAAGGCAACAAAGTTTAATTATAGAAGGTAAATAAATCCCAGAATAAAAAAGAAAAAGAAAAAAAGGAGAGACTGGGAGCTTCCGTTGCTGGGAGGGTTTGGCCAGCCTGAAAACGGCCCTCAACCCCTCACCCAGACTGGCCAGGCACCCCAGTGGGGACCCACCACCCTAAAGGGGGTGTGGCCAGCCTGGAAACAGTCATCAGCCCCTCACCCAGGCTGGCCAAACCTCCATGGGGTGAGTCCCCACTGGGGGGAGCTTGACCAGCCTGCAAACAGTCATCAGCCCCTTACCC
>NW_006383006.1:5366795-5368788 GCF_000327345.1 Myotis davidii
TTTAGATTCCAAGAAGTGGAGCGAAGCCTGATGGCCCGGGGTTGGCGGAGCAGGGAGGCCTGACATTTCGGGGGCTGGCGGAGCAGCGAGGCCTGGTGTTTCCGGGGCTGGCTCCATCCAGAGCCAAGGCCTGGACCCCAGGTGCCGGAGGCAAACCAGTGCCAGCAGCCAGGGGAAAGGAAGGCCTATTGCATGAATCTCTTCATGCAACAGGCCTCTAGTCTATAATAATTAAAGCGTAATATGCTAATTAGACTGGATATCCTTCCAGATGCCCTTCCTTCCAGACAAAGCCACAATGGGTGGGAGCTGCAACAGAAGTTGCAGAGGCCCTGGGCCGCAGCTGCGGCAGCCAGGGGCCAGGGCCAAGGCCCTTGCATGAATTTCATGCATCGGGCCTCTAGTTGTAAATAAAGCTGCTATGAACTTAGGGGTGCATATATTTTTTCTGATTGGTGTTTTGGGTGTTTTTGGATATAGTCCCAGAAATGGGATTGCTGGGTCAAAAGTCAGTTCCATTTTTAATTTTTTGAGGAAACTCCATACTGTTTTCCACACAAGCTGCACCTGTCTGCATTCCCACCAGCAGTGTACTAGGGTTCCCTTTTCTCCACATCCTCTCCAGCACTTGCTGTTTGTTGATTTATTGATAATAGACATTCTGTTTGGCATGAGATAATATCTCATTGTGATTTTAGTTTGCATTTCTCTGATGATTAGTGACACTGAGCATTTTTTCATATGTCTAATGGCCATCTCTGCTAGTATGTCCTCTTTGGAGAAGTGTCTATTCAGGTTCTTTGCCCATTTTTATTTATTTATTTATTTTTCTTTGCCCATTTTTAAATTGCATTTTCTTTGTGTTGAGTTTATAAGTTCTTTTTTTTTGGTATAAGTTATTTTTATGTTCTAGAAATTAACCCCTTATCAGATATGTCATTAGCAAAAATATTCCCCCATTCCATAGTTTACCTTTTCATTTTGTTGATTTTTTTTTTTTTGCTATACAAAAGCTTTTTAGTTTGATGTAATCCCATTTGTTTATTTTCTCCTTTTTTTCCTTGCTCAAGGAGATACATCAGCAAAAATATTGCTACAAGAAATGTCTGAAATTTTACTGCCTATTGCTTATTTCTAAATCAAGTATTTGCCTTGTTTGAAAGGATGGTAACCACCCAAGTAATTCCGTATCCTTCTCTAATTATATGAATAGTTCTGTTGTAATTTCCAGATATATTTTCCCTTTAAAAAAATATTTTTATTGATTTCAGAGAGGAAGAGAAAGGGAGAGAGAGATAGAAGCATCAATGATGATAGAGAATCATTGATCAGCTGCTACCTGCACACCCCTCACTGGGGATTGAGCTCATAACCTGGGCATGTGCCCTGATCAGAATCAAAATGTGACCTCCTGGTTCACAGGTTGACACTCAACCACTGAGCCACGCCAGTCGGGCTCATTTTTTATTTATCAATTACAGTTGATATACATTATTAAATTAGTTCCAGGTGTACACTCCAATGATTAAACATTACATACATTACTAAGTGATCATTCCAATAAATCTCACACCCATCTGCTACCATACATAGTTATTAGAATATATTGACTGCTAGAGGCCTGGTGCATGGATTCGTGCACTGGTGGGGTTCCTTGGCCTGGCCTGTGCCCTCTTGCAATCCAGGACCCCCTCAGGGGATGTCAGACTGTCGGTTTCGGCTCAATCCCCGCAGGCCAGCCGAGGGACCCCACCAGTGCACGAGTCTGTGCACTGGGCCTCTAGTATGCATATGAGATCCTTGGTTAATCTCTTCCGTCCCTCCCCTCACTCCCTTCCCTCTGAGATTCATCAGTCTGTTCCATGTTTCCAAGCCTGTGCGCTGAGCTTCTGCCCCCTGGTGGTCAGTGCGTGTCATAGCTACCAGTCAAACGGTTGCTTAGGCTTTTATATATATAGATATTTCCTATGTTGTACTTTACATCCCCATGACC
>NW_006383006.1:5368932-5373848 GCF_000327345.1 Myotis davidii
TTTGTACTTCTTAATCCCAACCCATCTGACAACCATCAAAATGTTCTTTGTATCTATGAGTTTGTTTCTGTTCTGCTTGTTTGTTTATTTTGTTTTTTAGATTCCTCAAGGAATCACCAGGATGGGGCCAGGTTGTGTGAGCCAGGTTGATGGAGTCTCAAATATGGTGACCACCTGCCAGCTCTGTGGGTAAGGGCTCAGAAAAGGAACAATGGCCTCTGCCAGTGCTTCTGTCTGGGAGAAAGCTGCCCCAAGCTCTTGCTTGATGCAGGACAATTCAGTTCCTGTATGTCCCTGGTGCCTTTTGAGCCACTGTGACAGCATTGGGGCTCAAAGCAAGTGAGTCCAATTAAGTCCATGTGTGGGCCCTTTAAGAGGAATTGCCTCGGATTCCATCAGCCCTCCATCTCCCTCACCCTTAATCCCTGGTTTTTACAGACAGAAGTTATGGGGGCTTCTCTTTCTGACACAGGAATCTGGGGCTGGGGGGCCTGGTGTGGAGCTGGGACTCCTCAGGGGAGACCTTGGCAGCAGAGCTATCCCTCCCAATTTTTATCCCCTACACGTGGGTGTGGGACTAGCCCCTTCTGCAACTCTCCCCTCCTACTACTAGTCTTGCTGTGTCTTCTTTAATTCCCTAGTTGTAGGACTTCCATTAAGCCAGATTTCAGACGGTTCTGAATGACGGTTATTCTGTAGTTTAGTTGTAGTTTTGATGTGGTTGTGGGAGGAGGTGAGAACAGTGTGTACCTATGCCACCATCTTGGCCAGAGTCCAAAAGATTAAGATTTTTCTTCTCCTCGTATGATAAACAACTAAGGAAAAAAAGCAATAAAGTCTCAAAACATTCTCCCAAAGAGTAGCTGATCATAAGATGGATAGGGAATATTTCTGTACCAGAAAGTAGTGTTTCTGTAATTCAGGCAAGAATCTAGCTTTGCCTTTTCTCTACCTCCCTCCCATTTTCTCTTTAGGAAACAGAAATTTTAGTATGAGAAGGTGGGGAGTTGATTTAAAAGAACCAAAAAGACATTGTAGGACTGAAAGGCTTTTAGGCCCACATGACAACCTGGATGAGGTATGAGGAGAAGCTCCCAGATCTCTGCTTGCCTTCTTGCTTCACTCTTTAATAAAGATAGATTTCCACAGAAGGGAGTCCAATATGTTGTAACTATGGTTTCTTAATTGCTTTAGAGGTGACAATTTAAGTGATGGCTCTAAAAGAAGGTGAAACTATTTACCAAAAATAAATTTGATATTAGTTCCCAAAGCTAACTTATTAATATAGATTTACCTTTGGCTATTTAAGTGGCACTAAATTTGAAACCAAGAGTCTTGGGTGCTATCTTTATCTGCCTGTGGCTTACTGTGTGGTCATAAATAAGTCAAGACCTCTTTGTGTTCCAGTTCCCTTTCAGAAATTGGACCAACCATAGGAAAAATGGTACTGGCCAAAAATACTGATCTGTTTCCTTTGACCCTGGAAACTCCCAAAGAACTCCAGTTAGGACTTCCTCAAACCAGTAAAATTTATGACTTGAGAGAGCCTTTTTTATCACACCAAACTTTCTTCCTTCCTCATGTCCTTAGTGAAACAGAAAGTTAGAGCAAATGGAGCAATAAATATTGCTAAACCTTAGAGCCAGGGAAGGACAATTACCAACAAGGGCAAAGCAGTAATAACTTGGTATATCCAGAGAAGGCTGGGTTGGAGCCAAGGAGATAAGCTAAGTGACTGCTACTGTTCTCTTCCGGCACATGCACTCATCACCCAGGGCTTGGCAAGATTAGTGCGGGAACAGCACAGGCTTGCATCCAGTACCTGCTCCAGAAATAGGCTCTAGATAGAGGCACAGCAAGTAAACAAATACCCTACCAGTTGTTGCTGAAGTGTCCTTCTCAGGCAGGCCTGCCCATAGGACTATTGCTGAAAGAGGAAGACACGCCCTGGACCTGTCTTGGAATGAGTCCCTAAGACTGAGAATAGCTCCAGTCACCTGAGACAGTAGGAATTTTCCTGAAAATTCCAAACTGTTCCAATCAGCCCTGGCCCTACTTCAGTTATAAGATTCAAGCCAGGCTTGGCTGGTGTGGTTCAGTGGTTGAGTGTTGACCCAGGAAACAAGAGGTCAATGGATTAATTTCTGGTTAGGGCTTATCCCCCAGTAGGGGGCATGCAGGAGGCAGCCAATCCATGATGTTTCTCTCATTGATGTTTCTATGTCTCTCTCCCGCTCCCTTTCTCTCTCTCTACAAATCAATAAAAACATATATATTTTTAAAAGATTAAAGACAGGACACTGCCATAACAATCTTAGGTTTGTGAGAGGGCTGTTTACTTGAACCCAGAAAGGGATTATTGAAGGCACAGATTCACTCATCTAACCGGTATTTGTTGAGCCCCTGCCCTGCTTCAGGCACTGTGCATGGTGGGGTATAAAACAAGACCAGGCGCAGTGGTGGTGGGGGTGGGAGCAGAGCTGGCGTCTTGGAGAGCGCTGAAGAATCTGCTGGAATTGGAACTTGGACTTCTCTGTCCCTGTCCTCCCTTGAGTCTCCTACTTGGTGAGAGCCCTGGTGACACGCCCGGCTCAGAGCCCCCAGTGGAGCAGTCAAGTTTGAAGGATGACCTCTAGGAAGAAAGCGTTGCTGAAGGTTATCATCCTGGAAGATTCTGGAGTTGGTAAGACATCACTCATGAACCAGTGCGTGAAGAAGAAATTCAGTAGTCAGAAATTCAGAAATTCAAAGCCACAAAAGGAACAGACTTTCTGACAAAGGAGGTGATGGTGGGTGACAGACTAGTTACCATAGAGATGGGGACCTGCAGGACAGGAATGGTTCCAGTCTCATGGTGTGGCCTTTTCTAGAGGTGCAGACTGCTGTGTTCTGGTATTTGATGTGACTGCCCCCAACACATGCAAAACCCCTGACGGTTGGAGAGATGAGTTTCTCATCCAGGTCCGTCCTCGGGAACCTGAAAACTTTCCCTTCGTGGTGTTGGGAAATAACGATTGACCTTGAAAGCAGACAAATGGCCACAAAACAAGCACAGGCCTGGTGCTGCAGCAAAAACAACAGCCCCTACCTCAAGCCCAGAGCCAAGGAGGCCATCAGCGTGGAGCAGGCATTCCAGACGATCGCACGGAATGCACTTAATAGGGAAGAGATGGAGCCTTACTATGAATTTTCTGAACCCATCAAACCGGACAAGAATGTCCAGGCCAAAGCCTCAGTGGAAAGCTACCGCTGCTGAATGGGCAGTGAGAGGAGAGCACAGAGATGGGCTCAAACCAAGAACACACTTGGGACTTCCCACACAAACCTCCTCTCCTCTTTCAATCAAAACATAAAGTGATCTCTCATATCCAGCTGCCAAAAGAAACTGCACCAGACACACTCATCCCTCCATACAACACACACACACAGATCTGACACAAGCAGACAGACTCCAGCAGCCCAGGCCTGTGATGGCTCCATCAGGCCCACCCACGGCATCAGCCCTCATGTGGCAACAGGATGGGCCAGCTGTAGAAATTGTTCTGGTGTAGAGTCAACATCAGAAGCTTATTCCTTTTGTCCACCAGGGAGAGAGAACTGTTTACACTTAATCTGTGCCTAATTAGTTACCTGATTTTTTTAACGGTCTTGTGATCTTTTTACCCCATCACTCCCTCCTCTTGTGAAGGCCGTCACTTGGAAAGGCTGTGCCCTGTACTTCACTACAGGCTCATACCCAGTATGATCAGGCTGGATTTTGTATGCATCTGTTGATGCTTGTTACTTTTTTAAAAAAAAAATAACAGCATCATTCTTTTTTAAAAAAAATATATTTTTTATTGATTTTTTACAGAAAGGAAGGGAGAGGGATAGAGAGTTAGAAACAAAAATGAGAGAGAAACATCGATCAGCTGCCTCCTGCACACCTCCTACTGGGGATGTGCCCACAACCAAGATACACACCCGAACCTGGGACCCTTCAGTCCGCAGGCCGACGCTCTATCCACTGAGCCAAACACGTTAGGGCAGAGGTTCTCAACCTTGGCTGCACATTAGAATCACCTGGGAATCTTGTTAAAATCCTGATTTCTGGGCCTCATCATTAGTAACAAAGAAACAGAATTTCCGGAGGATGAGGCCCAGAAATCAGGATTTTAACAAGATTCCCAGGTGATTCTAATGTGCAGGTTGAGAACCACTGGGTTAGGGCAATGCTTGTTACTTTTAACTAATCAGACCTTTTTACAGTATCTATTATATAAAACTTCTTAGAAAAGAATTTTATAGTACACTAGAGGCCCGGTGCACAAAAATTTGTGCACTCAGGGGGGAAAAGGGGGTCCCTCAGCCTGGCCTGTGCCCTCTCGCAGTCTGGGACCCCTCGGGAGATAACGCCCTGCTGGCTTAGGCCTGCTTCCGGGTGGCAGAGGGCAGGCTCAATCCCTAGGTGCAGCCCCTGGTCGGGCTCAGAGCAGGGCCAACTGGGGAGTTGGGCTCCGCACCCTGTCATGCACAGAGCAGGGCAGATTGGGAGGCTGCGATGCCACCCTCAGTCACACTCAGGGTAGGGCCGATTGTGGGGTTGTCACACTCAAGGCAGGGTTGATGGGGAGGTTGCGGAGCCATCAGGAGGGTTGGGGCTCCATACCCTGTCAAGCACAGAGCATGGCCAATCAGGGGGTGGGGATGCTGCCTCCTGTCACGCACAGAGCAGGGCCCATAAGGGGGGTTGGGGCTCCATACCCTGTCACACACAGAGCAGGGCCCATCAGGGGGTTGGGGAGCTCCCCCCTGTCACACACAGAGCAGGGTCCATCAGGGGTTGGGGGAGCTCACCCCTATCATGCACAGAGCAGGGTCGATCAGGGGGTTGGGGAGCTCCCCCCTATCAGGCACAGAGCAGTGTCGATCAGGGG
>NW_006383006.1:5374206-5377458 GCF_000327345.1 Myotis davidii
GAAAGAAGGTTTCTGGGTTTTGTTTAACTTCTATATTTGTTAAAATGTTTCAAACTGCAGGCTCAGAGGCCTGCAAGGCAGGCAGGGAACATTGGTTTCCTCCATCACTGAAGCAAGCAAGCCTCATGTTAGTTTCAAGCTGCCTGGCTGCCGGCTGCCATCTTGGCTGGCAGTTAATTTGCATATCTCCCTCATTAGCCAATGGGAAGGGTAGCGGTTGTATGCCAATTACCATGTTTCTCTTTTATTAGATTAGATGTTAATATATGCAACCAATTAAAATGTATAAATTAGTGTAAAGAAAACAAACAAAAACAAAACCACATCTTCCCACATGGAATGATGAAGGGGAAGCTATGGCCTAGCTAATTAGTGCTGTGATCACGACTGTTGTAGAGCCCAGGTGTGAGCACAGGGTGCTTTGAGAGCATATAGGAAGGCGATATGAGAGCTCTAGGAAGTCAGTGTGGTAGGTAGGAGAGAGGCCATGTTAGGAAGCTGAGTCCCGAAAAATGAAAAGCACAGAGAATAAAGGGATAGAGCATGGAGTCAGAGAAAAGTCCCGGAAGAGGACAGCAGCACATACAGCTAGAAAGATGGTGATGGCTGCCATGGGCTTGACAAGATTGAATTGATTAGAGCAGTGGTTCTCAACCTTCTGGTCCTTTAAATACAGTTCCTCATGTTGTGACCCCCAACCATAAAATTATTTTTGTTGCTACTTCATAACTGTAATGTTGCTACTGTTATGAATCGTAATGTAAATATCTGATATGCAGGATGGTCTTAGGTGACCCCTGTGAAAGGGTCATTCGACCCCCAAAGGGGTCGAGACCCACAGGTTGAGAACCACTGGACTAGAGGAACACAAATTCACATTTGGCAGTGCTATGTCTCCATGAAATAATACAATTAGAGGGCTTGTGGTTTCCTTTTTAAGTTTTTAGCTTGATTTCTTTGAAGTTAATTTTTTCACTCTTACAGAACAAATAGAACCATGTATTTACCAAATATGGGTATATCAATATATCACAGCCCACACTTTGATCTTGCAGGGAGATGAGGACACTCCTTCATTGAGATGTTGGGTCAATATTCCCTCTCCTTCAACCTGGGGAGACTTATGCAATGCCTTGCTAATAGAGTACAGCATACATAATGTGACTTCTGAGGCTAGATCATACAAGCATCCCACCTGCTTCTCTCTCTCTCAACATGCTCCTTGGTGGTTCTAACCAACAGGTAAGGAGTCTGACTACCTTGAAGCCCCCACACTAGAGAGGCCATGCAGATAGAGGTGCTCCCAGCAGGTTACTCCCTAACCGTCTAAGTCTTCCCACCCAGACATCAGACATATAAATGATCCAATCATTTCAGGCCCTAGTCTTAAAGCTGTCTCCGCTGTCTCTGCAAAGCCCTGAAGATTCATGAACAAAATACATTTCATGGTTTAAGCCACTAAGTCTTGGGTTGGTTTAATACTCAACAATAGATAACTGGTACACCATGACCTAGGTTTTGGATTTTATGCAGGTATTTGCATCCCTTTTAGTTTCTGATGGAGGCAGAATTTTTATATTCCATGTGGAGAGGAGCAAAATTGCAGGGGCCCAGCTGTGAGGTGGCTGCAGTTGTCTGAGAAAGAGATGATGGTATCTTAAGGACTTCTGTTTCTACTGAGGATGAGGAAAGCTGCAAGAAAATATCACTCCCATCCTCACAATGAGAAATAACCAAATAGTCTACAAAACCATAGCTTTTCTCGAGCCCTCAGAAAGCTGAGGTCACAAGGCAACCAAGTAAAGTTCCTCAAGGAGAGAGAGACACACATGGCCTGATTAAACTTCAGCAGAAAGAGGCGGCTCCTGCGTGAAAGAGGCGGCTGTCACACAAGCAGATAAAAAGAGCCCAACACAAATTGGACACAATTTAAAAGGCTACACGTGGGCTAGTGTGTACCTGCAGGGGACCGTTCGTACTCACAGGCAAGCTGTTTGCCACAGGCCTCCCCCGAGGTTCTGAGAAAGTGTGGGAGCAGGGCAAGAACTGGCAACGGCCTTCCTCCTTGGTGGTGCAGGCAGGTAGGAACGGATGAAGGCAGCTGCTGGGGAACGAAGACAGTCTCCGCTGCTTCCACAGTCCTTGTCTCTCAGAAGCAAAAGCCTTAAACCACTGGGGGAGGGGCCAATTCTTGCTTCCAAGGAGGAATAAAAGCCAAACTCAGCGGCTTCTGGGCTAGCGGTAAAAAGCTTCTGGAACGCAGGCAAAGGCCCATTGCTTCTGGGGAAAGAACAGAAGCAAAAGCCCTGGACCCCAAGGGAGAAGCAGGAAACTCTCTTGGGCTGAAGATTCAAGCAAAGGTCTCTGTGGGGGAGAGAGCGGGGACTCCGGCCTCCCAAACCAGCCCTAGAGAAAAGGCCGGTTCGGCTGTCACAGGGAGCAGGGGCGGAAATACCGAGAAAGCCCCTCTCCTGGAGCGCAGGAGCAGGGGACCAGCCTAAGGCAAGCGGAGCCAGGGTAACAGAGACACCACCCTCCACCCCCATGCCCTGCCCCTCCAGGAGCCTATCACCAATAGCGGTCTACCACGGTGGAGGGCAGGCATGCAGGGATGGCTGAAGGGCTGAGGGTGGAGTAGGAACCCAGAAAAACCTTCTGACACCCCAGTCCCCACTCTAAGTTTCACCACCGGAGAAACTCGAGGCCTGTGTTGCACTGAGGTAATAATGACAACAACAAAACCCAAACCCTGCCTGACTCCTAAGTAAGTTGACTCAACACTCCCCAGACCAACAAGCTGACAGGAGAGGCAAGCCCACTTCCAGGCATAAATACCTTTTACCTCGGTCTCTGCTGTTCCACACATGATGGGCATTCAGTAAAAAAATTTATGAAACACACAAAAAGGCAAGAAAGGAAAAACCACACTCCATTGTCAAAGGATAAATCCGTAGAACGAGAGTCACAGATGGACACACACTGGAACTACCAGATAGGGACTTTAACATAATAATGACCAATATGTCTAGTGGAGAAAGGTGGGCAACTTGCATAAACAGATGGGGACTTTGAGTAGAGATGTGGAGACGACAATAAAGTCAAATGGAAATGCTAGAAATAAGCCATGATATCAGAGATGAATTCCTTTAATAGGCTTTTGAATAAGTAGGCACAGCTGAGGAAAGAACCAGCGAACTTGAGAAAGGTCAATAGAAATCATCCAAACTGAAAGAGAAAGAGAAAAAGTGTGTG
>NW_006383006.1:5377677-5378206 GCF_000327345.1 Myotis davidii
CATGAGTCAATGTGTGCTTGAGAGATACTCATCTTCCATTCTCCCCATCTCTCTTTTCCAAGAGCTATGTGTCACAGATTATTCTGAAGTAAAGGTTTTTCTCCTCCCCAAAAGACAGACTCTCTTCTCCCTTCATGCTGACCTAATATACTTTTTAAAAAAATTGATTTCAGAGAGGAACAATCTAATAAACGTGTAATTTAAGTCCCAGAAGGTAGAGACTGGAAATGGGGCAGAAGAAATATTGGAAGATTAGAGCTACATGTGTGTGGCAATGAGGTGATATGGAAGCATTTTGGGGAAGGACCACTGGAACTTGGTAACTGAGTGGAATGAAGTGTGAGAGAGGGGGGAATGAAGCATGGCCTCTGCATATGGCAGAGGGTAGCGTTGGGTGTTGCCAGGACTCAGGGCCAGGCCTAGCTCTCTCCAGAGCCCGTGCTCTTTGTTGCTGCGCAATACTGCCTCCTACAGGCCAGACTGGAACGACAGTGCATCTCTGCGCCTCCAGTCCCCACTCTGCAGCCTC
>NW_006383006.1:5378280-5379120 GCF_000327345.1 Myotis davidii
GAGAGAGAAACATCAATGATGAGAGAAAATCATTGATCGGCTGCCTCCTGGACTCTCCGCACTGGTGACCGAGCCCCCAACCCGGGCATGTGCCTGACCGGGAATTAAACTGTGACCTGGTTCATAGGTCAACGCTCAACCACTGAGCCAGGCCGGCCGGGCGATCGGTAGATCTTTCTAATACTGTCCAAGAGTAGACAGGCTGCCTTATGAAGGATAGTGAGTCCCTGTCGCTGGAGGTGTTTAACCCCTTCCCCGGCAGAAACGTGTATACTCGTTTTCACAAAATGTTCTTTTTCAGTCGTCGACAAGTATACTAAGAAAATATGGTAAAAAAATATGGTTTATAGGAAGACGAGTTACAAACTGTTTTCATAACCAGCATCAAAAATACTATATAGAACCAAAATAAAAAAATTAGCCTGAAAAAGAAACGTTTTTAACAAAAAAAATTGTTGGGGAAGGGGTTAAGCAGGTGTCATGGAGGCTGTGAAGGGGATCCCTGCATTGCACAGAAAGCTAGATCAGGTGACCTCCACGGTCCTTTCCAGTTAGGAAAGTCTGTGTTGTCCATTGGAGACCCCCCGGAGCTTGCTTCTAGTACGTCAGCCCTGGCCTCCGAGATGACAATGACCCCTTCCAATGCACACCCAGCCACCTACCAGTAAGCTGTCAGAGGCACAGCCCTCTAGCACTTCCATCTTAGCCCAGCCTTGAGGGGCAGACACTGGCTGGGAAGAGCACAGAAAGATGGCTCTTGTGCTGTTTTACGTGCTCTGAACACATTCACTGTGACAAGGACTTGGATGGAGGCGGTTTACTTTGGGGGGGAGAGCAGGA
>NW_006383006.1:5379130-5390203 GCF_000327345.1 Myotis davidii
AGACAGAGAAGGGTGCATGGAGTAGGGCTCAGTCGAAGTCTGCCTTTTGGGAGTGTTAAGCTCCTACTACTTCCCAGCTGCCCTGGAGGGGCTGAGAAAAGCCTCCGGCAGAGAAGGGAGAGGTGGGAAGCTGTGAGCGTCCAGAATCGTCCACCGCACAGTTTCCTGCCCAGGCCAGCACCCATCTCCCAGGGATATGGGACCTTTGACGTTCACACTCCAGTCTCTGTGACCTAGTGTGTTCACCGGGTTGGCTAGTTCAGCATATCCTTGTCTGACTGTCCCCCATCACTCTCTTGCGCTCCAGTCTCCCTTCGGGGCCCAGCTCCCTCACTGGGCCCTGTGGGCGGAGGACACCAGGGCAGTGGGCTCTCCAGTCTGCCACCTGCTCTATTCTACACCCACACATAAGTTTGGAAGATGCTTATATTAGGGTCACTGGCTTCATTATCCCCTCCACACTGTGGTCAAGGTCAGGATTAGTCAAAAGTTAGATGGGCTCCAGAGTTTTCTCTGGGGCTGGTCTCGTTATTTCTTAAGAGTAAAAAGCTGAGAATGACCAAGATTCCAAAAGACCCTAAGAGACCTACTCGGAGCCTCGGAGTCACTTCCAAGATGGGAAATCATTGCACTAATGTTGGAGGCGGGGCTCCTGGCCAGACGGGGAGGACCTGTCTCTGCTGGCCCACCACTCCCCTCACTTCTCCTCTGCCCTGCCTTGGTCAGAGCTCTGCGCCTGTCTCTCTCCCTCCCGTTGCTCCTCTCACCCTCTCGCCCCTACACTCACTCCTGTCTGGTACTCACTGACTTTCCATTCGGGGTTGTCTCTCTACTTTCATGTTAACTACTTCCAGGGGCTTTATGGTCTCTGACATTCACACTCATTGCTCCCTAATTTCGCCTCATTGCTTACTACCATCCTGTTCAGTGTTCTGGTGCCCATTTCACCTCCTGGGAGAGGTGAGGCTGAGAACAGATGTTTATGATGAGTTTGGGGTAAAATGGAACCACCTGCCTCCCCAGGGCAAGGAGGGGTTGGTGGATGTTGGGATTCCATTTTACCTTTGTTAGCTTAGGGCAGCGGTAGGAACCTTTTTTTCTGCCAAGGGCCATTTGGATATTTATAACATCATTCGCCTAATATAATTCACATAATGTAAATTTATGTTGCTATGAGAAAAGCTCCTAGGTTTATTGAATTTTGAGTCCCGCCTGTGGTTGCCTTGGCAGGGCCAGAGCAAATGATATCAGGGACCAGACGTTCCCCACCCCTGCCTTAGGGCAAGGTCTGTCCTAAGGTGGCAAATGTCCTCCAGCCAGAGGAAGAACCTGGCTGAGGCCTCAGAAAGAATGAGACGAAAAGAAAGCTCTTGGATACAAGCCCTGCTCAGAACAGGTAACTGACTGGATGGGAAGGCGGGCGTGTGAAAGCTGACTTCCCTCACCTAGTCCTCTTCTCCTCCTCTCTCGGGCCCTCTCGGTTATTCTAAGTTTGGGGTTCTCTCTCCCTATGTCCTCATGGGTCCCCTGTGTCCATCTTTGTCTCCTTTTCTTTCTCATTTCCATCTCAGACTCTGTTTTTGCTTTCTGCATCCCTCAGTTCTGCCTCATGGAGGTTCTGTTACCACCTCACTCTCTGGCATCTCCATAGTTTCTGTGGCCTCAGTATACTTGTTTCTCTTTATCTCCATCAGTGTGTGTGCCTCGGACTTGGCCTATTTTTCCGTGTCTCTGTCTGTCTGTCTGTATTCCCAGAAGCCCTATAACTCTTGAATGCTTGGCAGGAGTGGCTTTTCTGAGACTAGAGCCGGGGACAGCCACCAGAGAAGTAGAGGTGGCTGAGGACACTTCCATTCCAGCAGTCGTCATGGTAACAGTCAGGGCGGGCCAGGAAGGGGCCATGAGGAACCACGTGGGCTTGACCTTTCTGTGGGTGTCAGGTTTGAGCGGGAGCTGGGGAAAACAGCAACAACTGCTTCCCTCCGGCCCAGCCCTCAGGCTCGCGGGCTGCGCTGAAAGGAGAGAGGGAGTGACTTAGAGCTGGGACAGCTGGCGACAGAGTGAAAGGACAGAGGGTTAGCCATAGCCCTGGAGAGAAGCCTCAGGAGAGGGAGAAGCACAGGCAAGCACACACGCACATGCACATGGTCCCAGGGTCGTCACCAAGACTCCCCCTGTGAACTGACCTGTGGGGGGCACTAGACTTCCTTCCTGGGGGCCTGGCGTGCACTTCCCTGTCCCCCCCTCCTCCCGCAGCGCTGGGTGGGCGGTTATTAAAGGTCAGTCCCCACACTTGGGGCTCCCTCCCCGCAGACTCCTTCAGATCAAATGTCACTTTTTTCATGCTGTGAAAACCTTTGTTGCTCTAAGGAAAATAGGCTAAAATAAAAAGAGCCAAATGATTATTTCAAAAAATAGAAGTATTATAAATGCAAAAGTCCAAAGAGAGATACTGAAAATAAAAGGTATTCTAACCCTGCCTCCGCTTCCCGCGGCTCTAAAGGGCCCTCCGCAGTTGCTTCCCATACCTGTCAGGTCAGGGGGCAGAGAGGAGGATGGGCCCCTGTCCATTTCCCTGACACGGCACAAGCAGGGATGCCAGACCGGTTGTGCCTTGTGTGTGAAGGAGGCTTGGACTCACAGCCCCCCCCATCCACCCCCGGCTCATACACTCGCTCACCCCTTCTCTTTTTCCTGTTGGAGCAGACGTGCAGGCCCCAGGAAGAGGGCCCACAGGTACCCTGCTAACCCTGTGACGCCTCAGGTCAGCCCACAGAGAACACAGCTCACCTGTGGATCACATTTCCAGACCTCCCAGTCATGACCACACAAGAGATCTCAAGCCTCTTGGACACACTGCTGTGGAAAACAAGACCACAGACTCAGAATGAAAAATAAGGGCTTGTCAGATACTGAAAATCCACACTCAGGGAAGACACGAAGGGGCGCTCACCACACCAGAGGTGAATTAACACGCCAGCATTCCAGGCGTCCTTTTATACAGCAGACCCCCCCCACCCCCCCATTCCCCGGGGAACTGCTGCTTTGGCAGTCAGATACCTTTCTTTCACTCACAAGCTTGTGTGCTGTGGGGCTCTCTTTGGGAGCTGATTGACATCACCTCCTGGTTACGCTCCTACAGAACTACCACTGTTCTTGCGCGTCCAGAGCAGCGGGCAGAGGGCAGGCGGGCAGAGGGCAGGAGGGCAGCTGGTGCTCTGACACCCCAGGCGTGAGGCCAGGCCGCACCCTAGGACACACGCACTGCACCACTCCTCTCCCCTAGTTGTCACTGTTCCCTGTGTGGGACCAAGCCCAGGCCAAGTCCCTTCTTCTTTGTTCTAGGCCCTTCCCCTGCAGTTCAGCCTTTGCTATGTCAGCCCCTCAACTCAGCCCTGATCCCCCTCCGCTCAGCACCTGGGGTTGGGACAGTTCCCCAGAGACCTGGTAAAGTCTCAGACCGCCTGGGCAACTTGGCCTGCGACCTCCGATGGCTTCCTTAGACTCCATCCTTTCGGTCTCCATTCATGTGCTGGGCCAGGCCCGCCACAACTTCTGCATGCTCACTGGGCTATTTAGTGCCCCATGCTTTTGCTCAGTCTATTCCCTTTGCCAAAAACATATTTTCTGGGAGATCCATGTTCCATTTAAAGGCTGAGCTCGAATGCCGCCGTTCCGGTCAAGTTCTCCTCCTCAGTCTATCCTAGCCTACTCTGTTGCCCACAGAACTTTTTTTTAAAATCACTATCATAGGGGCCATGTTTCTGTTTTCACATAGGCTCCGCCACTAGAGGGCGTGCCTTCTGGGACAGACTGGGTCGTATTGATCTGTGGATCTCCAGAACTCCAGAATCTGGCTGTGTCCCTCGCTGCATACTTGTTATTGCTGTTGACCACCCTCCGCCCCCCACCCGCCCTGCAGGGCAGACTCTTGATCTGGGGTGTGAGCCAGAGAAGGTCCCAGACTCCCCAGAGACAACACCATACCTGCGTGCAAGGAGTAGCGGATGGTATGTGCCTCTGCTTTCCGGTCAGACCAGCGCCCCACCCTGCTGCAGGCCCTGTAGTGCCAGGCTGGCTGCAAGACGCCTGTGATGAAACCATGGCCTGGCCCATTGGCACCCCACGGAGGGATGGAGCAGTAACACCTGGCTAGCATCTGGATGCTTTTTCTCTAGCCCTCGGTGGCTGTTTCCTATAGCTGTCCCCTCATCTTAGGGCGTTACTGACTCCTCTTGCTGCACTAAAGAGAGCCCTGGAGAGCAGGCTCCAAGTGGGGAGAGAGGGCTGGGGGCATCCTCCTGTCTTCCCTCTCCCCCTCCTCCTGGCTGGCTGCAGCTGTGCTGCGTGATGTGGAACAGCACAGTCTTAATTACTGCTCAGCCCTGCTCATTAGCGCTCTAGAATCCCGAGAAGCCGGAGCTGCAGAGGGGCCAGGGCTCAGATTTCCTGGGTGATCGCTAGTCCCACTCCTTGTGGATTGGGGCTGTGTGACTTGGGATTCCTTTTTGGGCCCCCAGAGCGAGATGCATTTCCCTCGGATGGGGGAGGGCGGGAACTACAGGAGGAGAGGGAACTCCGGGCCCTCCCGGGCTCTCACTTATGTGCACAGAGCATCTCAGGAACAGCATATGGCGGGACATGTGAAACTCCACTGCCAGCAGAGAAAGATGAACAAATGATTAAATAAAACAAATGTGCTCAAACCCAACACGCTGATGACTGCTCTGTCTTCAAAGGGATTAAGCAGGGAGCCTGGTGCATTATTCAGCCAACCTTCCTTTATTTCTTTTTAAAATAAAGAATCATGACGGCCTGGCCTGGCACGGCTCAGTGGCTGAGCGTTAACCTATGAACCAGGAGGTCACGGTTCGATTCCTGGTCAGGGCACATGCCCGGAGCTGTGGGCTTGATCCCCAGTGTGGGGTGTGCAGGAGGCAGCCAACCAATGATTCTCTCTCGTCATTGATGTTTCTATCTCTTTCTCCCTCTCCTTTCCTTTCTAGTCAATAAAATCAATAAAAATATATTTAAAAAGAAAGAACCATGAAGTGCTTTATCACCGAACAAAGGGCAGCTGAGTGAAGGCGGAGAGGAGGAGTGGATCCTGGACATAAAAATGCACAGTCCTGGCTCCAATGGCTGGGAAACCCCTTCAGAAAAAATCAACTTAAAAACACCCTATGAGGTCAAATGGGAATATACATGAGAGTACTTTTTGAACTGTAAAGGGCTTTAGAAATATAAGGTGTTACTTATGTAATATTTCTGCTCAGCGCAGACTATAAAACAGATGCTACAGGAAGGCTGGAGATTTATGATAACGTCTCCTCCCGCACAAGGTACTTAGACAATTTGGGCTGTTTCATTTAATTAGTCATTGCCTCTCCTATAGACAACTGCAGAAGCCTTCTAAGGGCCCCCCCCTGAGTTTCCATCAGCATGGTCCACCTTGTTTGCTCTGCCCTGGTGATCCCTGAGACCCCACCCCGTCTTCCACCTTCTTGCTCGTTCCATTAATCTTACCCGCTGCTGCTGGGCTCATTTTCCTGACGCAGAGCTCTGATCAAAAACTTGCAACGTTCCTCCCGCCGACTGCACAGAGCCTGGAGACCTTGGCTTCGCAGTCAGGATCCTCCGTAATCTGGTCCCACGTGACTTTCCCAACCTGGTTTCCCTCCTTCCATCCTGGCAGACGTAGGCTCGGGAAGATCGAGTCACTTATCCAAGACCACACAGACACCACGTGGCAGACCCTGCAATCAAAGTCTCAAACCCTGGACACCTCACTCCCAAACCACTGCTCTTTCTATCTGGCCCCATCACCTTTTCATTACGATGGATACAGCTGCAGTGAAGATCTTACCACAGCGTTCTTTCTTTTTTGGAAACATTACCCCAAGACAAATTCCCGGCGTGGGATTGCCACGTTAAAAGACATTAATATTTCTACGGCTGCGTGAATTTTATACGCTTTGCAAAAGGGCTGAGCCAATTCACATTTTAGCTAATGATACATACAAGTTTCACCAGACCCTCCTCTCTACTGGGAATAGCCTTTGAATACACTTCTAATTGAATAAGGTATTTCTTTGTTTTAGTTTAAATTTCTTTGACTATTGAGGTGGAATGTGTTCCATGCATTGACTTACAATTTGTATCTTGTCTTGTGTGAATTATGTGTTCATATCTGTGGCTCATGTAATTACTAAAGTCTTCATGTTTCCGAAGTTGCAATGTAGAAAAAAGAAAAGAAAAGGCAATCTTGAAGGGTAGAGGTGGGAGACTTTGTGAAATCAGAGCAGAGGTCTCCATCTGATAAAGCATGCAAATAGGCTATATCTGGATTAAGTCTCTAAAACAAAATTGAGGTCAGCTAACTGAAAATACTAGACTACACTCAGTGGGAAAACTTAGGAGATGGCATTTCCTGAACTCAGACTATACTTTTCCTGACCCTGTCAATATGTCATAACACTAACATTCATCCTTTAATTTCATTCTGGGGACAGTATAATTGTCCTAAAACAGCAATGCCTTATTTTTTTAATGTTGTTTTAAAAATTATTTTATTTATTTTTAAAATATATTCTTATTGATTTCAGAGAGGAAGGAAGAGGGAGAAAGAGTTAGAAACATCAATGATGAGAGAGAACCACTGATTAGCTGCCTCCTGCATGCCTCCCACTGGGGATCGAACCCTCAACCTGGGCATGTGCCCTTTGATCGGAATTGAACCTGGGACTCTTCAGACCATAGGAGACACTCTATCCATTGAGCCACACCAGCTGGGGCAAAACATTATTTTATTTTTTGCCCAGCCAGTGTTGCTCAGTGGTTGAGCATCAACCTATAAACCTGGAGATCATGGTTTGATTCCCAGTCAGGGCACATGCCTGGGTTGCAGGTGCAATCCCCTGTGTGGGGTGTGCAGGAGACAACCAATCAATTACTCTCTCTCATCATTGATGTTTCTATCTCTCTCCCTCTCCCTTCCTCTCTGAAATCAATAAAAATATATTTAAAAACAAACAAACAAAAAACATCCCCAACTTTCAATCACAGATCTCAGGGCCTGCATCTTATTCAGAACTGTCCTGTTGCTTCAGCCTATGCCATCGTTAGGGGCGTTAAGTCTCCCCTGTGTACTGCCTGCTGCGTGTAAAGCAGCTTTCTTTGTTTGCTCCAAAATGACTTTGAGGCAGCAGATTGGCATTCGCTCTGGAATGAGTCATTGTTCACCCTGTTTATGCTTAGTATACTCTTTTAAATTTTGATCTTATCTCTCTTTGGAATGATCTTTTCAAACTTGGGCTCTTGGCCCTTCTAAATGCCTGCTTTCTAATTACGTAGTTAGAATGAATCATAAAAGTTATTTTATTTGTTCATTTGTTCATTGATGTGATATTCACATGTTATCTTCTCCAAGTCTGCTCAGATGTTACCTCCTCAATGTGGCCTACTCTGATTACTTAAAATTGAAACATCCCCTCCTCATGTACCCCCTTGTTCTCCTTACCCTGCTCCATTTCTATTTCACTTAGCAACTCCTAACAATATATACTTTTTATTTATTACTAGAGGCCTGATGCATGAAATTCGTGCAAGAGTAGGCCTTCCTTCCCCGGGCTGCCGGCACCGGCTCCCCTCTGGCACCTGGGGCCCGGGCTTCCCTTGCAGTCCTGGCTTCCTCTGGAGGTCTTTGGGAACATCCAATCTAATTAGCATATTACACTTTTATTATTATAGATGCATATTCCTTATTGTATAGCACCTTCCTCCAGAATGTGAGCTCCATTTTCTCTATTGAATTGCTGATGTGTCCCAAGAATCTAGGACAGCGCCTGGGGCATAGGAGGTCCTCCACAAATACAGTGTTTGTTAAAGGAGAATGAAGTGCCCTCCTGCTATGTGTAAGACACTGGGCTAAGTATGTCAAGGCCTCCAAAAATGAACCTGCTGTGAGTTCTAGCCTGGAAGAACTGAGAGTTTAGCCTTAGAGTTGAGACATGGAATTAAGAACTACAATACAAAATCGAAGCAGCAGAACAGAAAAAGAGCTGGGCAGTTAGAGGAGGAGAAAGAAAACTTTCAGTCATGAAAAAGCCGAGGGAAAGCATGAGGGCGGGGCGGGGTGGGGGTGGGAGGAGGCCGATGAATCAAGGAGACTGGAATTGAACCCTGAATCTGCCCTGATTGAATGAGGTTGGAATGTTATAAGCAACTCATCTGCAAATTGGGGGTAAAAATATTTATCATAGTAGAATCGTGAGGGTCTAATAAGATAATGCCTGTGCTTGGCCCATGGTGAATAGCACCTGGAACCAAGTTCGTGATGGACTAATATCAATCCCCTTCTTCCTCTTGGGTAGGCCTATCAGTAGGAAAGCGTAAGTTATGACGTATCGTGGAATAATATATCATTGAAATGATAGTTACCAGGGGTGTGTAGTAACATGGAAAATAGCGTATGCTGACATTGAGTGAAAAAAGGCAGATTACAAAATTGTCCATGATGACAACTGGCTAAAAATAATTCAAAACCTACAAAACATTTATACATTCTTGGGCTAGTCTGGTGGGGATGAGAATTAATTTACCTAAATGTGCTCCTCTGGTTTTTGTAATTATGATTTTTTTGGTCAGCAATTATTATTTTTTCTTTATTGATCTTAGAGAGAGCAAGGGAGGGAGAGAAACATTGTTGTGAGAAACATCAATTGGTTGCCTCCCATATGCACCTCGACCAGGGATCAAATCCTAGGTACGTGCCCTGACTGGGACTAGAACCTGCAACCTTTTGGTGTACAGGACAACACTCCAACCAACTGAGCCACACTAGCCAGGGCAAATTTTTTTGTAATCCTCACCTGAGGACTTTTAAAAAACATCATTTGAGAGGGAGAAGAAGAGGGAGGGAGGGAGGGAGAGAGAGAGAGAGAGAGAAACATCGATGTGAGAAGAGAGAAACTTTTTTGGCTTGCTCCTCTATGCGCCACCAGGGATCAAATCCACAATCTGGGTATGTGTCCTGTCTGGGAATCAAACCTGCAACCTTTTGGTGTACAGACGACATTCTAACCAACTGAGCCACTTGGCCAGGGCAGCAATGCATTTCGATATATTTCAAATTTACAGAAAAGTTGCACAGTACATATAAGGAATTTCCAAACACCTTTTACCCAGAATCACCAATTATTTGCATCTCTCTCTCTCTCTCTCTCTCTCTTCTTATATGTATACATTTACTAAAAATAAAGGCATTTGCTGCCCTAGCTGGTTTGACTCAGTAGTTAAAGCATAGGCCTGCGCACTGAAAGGTCCCAGGTTTGATTCTGGTCAAGGGCACATGCCTAGGTTGTGGGCTTGATCCCCAGTAGGGGGTGTGCAGGAGGCAGCCGATCAATGATTCTCTCTCATCATTGATGTTTCTATCTCTCTCTCTTTTTCCCTTCCTCTCTAAAATCAATAAAAATATATTAAAAAAATAAAGACATTCTCTTATATAATCACAGGATAGATTTCTTATTATTTTAAAAATAAAAAGGTCGAGAGAATATGTCTTCTTTTCTTAAGATCCTGGACCACAATCTCACTCGGTTCAGAATGCAATCTCTGAGCATCTCACATCTCAAAACACCAGTAAACCTGCAGATCGGTCATGCTGCCGGTGGCAGGACCCCGTAAAGTGCCGGCTGAGGGGCCGGTACCGTGCCCCTCCCCGCCGCCAGGGTTTGATGGGGGAGGGGGGGGCGGGGGTGAGAAGGACCCACCTCCGGAGAGGCTCCTTTTCGGACCGGGATTCTGCACGGACAGGGCCACGGGGCTTTCTGTGACCCAGGAAACCTGTCCCCTGGGGCCCAGCTCCCCGGGGAATGGAATTTCAAGGGAAAGTCACTTAGCTCCCGACTGGCTTCCCACTCCCACCAGAGTCTGCTGAAATGTGTCTTCAAACCACTGAGTGCTAAGGGCCAAACTGCAAGCGCTGGAGCCAGAAGTGGTTAAGTCAGAGTCAGTCCTTGTCCTTAGAACTCCGAGGCTTAGAGACACCGTTGTTCAAGGATTGTTTCAGGGGCTGCTTTTTGTTGGAGGAGAGGAGTCTGTGCGGAGGGCCCTGGGCGGTGACTGCGTAGCAGCCGGGGGAACGATGGGAGAGGTTTCCCAGGAGTTTGTGGACCAGGCCTGCACACATGTAATCAATCATACACCCTCCACCAGCACCCGGGAAAAGGTCCTCCCCACTCTTCCCCTGGTCCTTCTGGGTTACCACACGCAGGGCGTTCCTCTCTCCATATTTGCAGCCTCTGCCTCAGGCCCAAGCAGGGCAGGCACAAGCAGAACAGAGCGCACACCCTGCAGCCCACAGGAAGGAATTTAGCATCATTCCTGGCTCCCACCTCCATCCCAACTGGTCTGGCTCCGGCCTTGACGCCCAGGCCTGGCCCCGCCCCAACCCCAGGGTTAATAATGGCTTTGTCCTTGCTACGCTTCCCTCCACCCTGGCATGCCCTTCCTCCCTGGCTCTTAGCTTGTTAACCCTGTGATTTGGAGGAGTCAGCCTCTCCGGACCTGCCGCCTCATCTATAAAAAACACAATGACACTTACCTCAGAGGATGGTGATGACGGAGAGCAGAGACCTTGCATGTGAAAGCACATGACTAACTGGGGCAAGTGCTAGTCAAACCTACAGCTTGTCCATTGGAGCCTCCAGCATTTGACCCGGCTTAATCTATACCCTGCCAGGGCCCTGTGCTGAGGGGCACAAGCTGCTCCGTCAATGTCGATGGCTCAGGCTGATTTTTATTGAAAAGGTTATTGCCCATTTCCACCTATCAGATTGACAAAATTACTTATAGACCAAAAAATATGTCCTTTTTACAAAACTACCATATGGTCCAGCAATTCCACTTCTGGGTATATGTCCAAAGGAAATGAATGAGATACCTGCACCCCCTTGTTCACTGCACCATTATTTACAAGAACCAAGACATAAAACAACCTGTCTCCATCAATGAATGAATGTATAAAGAAAATGTGCTAGCCCTGGCTGGATTGGCTCAATGGGTAGAGCG
>NW_006383006.1:5390236-5393383 GCF_000327345.1 Myotis davidii
GACCTGCCTCCTCACCTGCTGTTTGGTTGATTTGCATATTAGGATTTTATTATATAGGATTATATCCCAAAATTGGAAAACAAAATAAAATTCAATTACGTTCTAACTTAAAATATATTTAAAAAAAGAGAAAATGTGCTATATGTATGCAAAGGAATAGTATTCAGCCATAAAAAGAGAAAAAACATTTGCAAAAACATGGATGGACCTTGAGGGCATTATGTTAAGTGAAATAAGTCAAACAGAGAAAGACAAATACTGTATGATCTCACATGTGTGTCAAATCTAAAAAAATCAAACTCATTAGAAATAGATAACAGATTGGTGGTTACCAGAGGTACGAGTTGGGGATGGGGAGTTAGATGGAGTTAGCCAAAAGATACAAATTTCTAGCTATACGATGAATTAGTTCTAGGAATGTGATGTATAGCATGTAGACTATAGTAAACACCCTTGTATATTTAACAGTTGCTGAGAGTAGACTTTAGAAGTTCTCACCACAAGAAAAGAACTTGTAACTATGTGAGCTGATGGACATTGATTAAACTTATTGTGGTGATCATTTTGCAATATATACATATCTCAAATTATTATGCTATACATCTAAAACTAATACAATGCTATATGTCAACTAAAGGCCCAGTGCATGACATTCGTGCACTGGAGGGGGGAGTCCCTCAGCCCGGCCTGCGCCCTTTCGCAGTCTGGGACCCCTTGCTCCTTACCGCCCACCTGCAGCAGAGGCAGGAGAGGCTCCCGCCACTGTCACTGTGCTTACCAGCTGTGAGCCCGACTTCTGGCTGAGCAGCACTCCCCCTGTCGAAGTGCACTGACTACCAGGGGCAGCTCCTGTGTTGAGCGTCTGCCCCTGGTGATCAGTGTGTGCATTGTGCGTGTCAACCACTGTTTGGTTGATTTGCATATTAGGGTTTTATTATATAGGATTATATCCCAAAATTGGAAAAGAAAATATAATTCTAATCTTGCTCCTGCTTAAAACTCTGCATTTCCTCCAATGGCTCTTTATATGGCCTCCAATGTCCCAGGTGCTCAGGGTCCATCACCAGCCCTACCGTCTCCATATGCTGTCCTCCAACCACAAAAAAAATCCCCTTCAGTATCAGTTATCACAAACACCCAGGGATGGTGATAGAAGTAGCTAGAGGACTTCCAATAGATTCCATATTTATCAGAGTATAAAATACATTACAGTGATAAATACACTAATGTTCTACCAGGAAAAAATAATGACAGATTATTAGACAGTGGCATGGAAAGATTTTATGCTTTTAAGCAAAAGCTGCAAGTTGCAACATTATTTTCAATGATCAAAAACTGCCTAGCAGCCCTAGCCTGTTTGGCTCAGTGGATAGAGTGTCGGCCTGCGGACTGAAGGGTCCCAGGTTTGATTCTGATCAAGGGCACATGCCTGGGTTGTGGGCTCAATCCCCAGTGTGGGGTGTGCAGGATCAATGATTCTCTCTTGTCATTGATGTTTCTATCTCTTTCTTTTATCCCTCCTCTCTGAAATAAATACAAATATATTTTTAAAAAACTGCCCAGCATATAGTAGGTAATAAACACATACATATTGAATTGAAAGAATATGATCTCAGACTGTTTTCAAAAGAAAATGACCATTCCCACATTTGTAAACAAGCCCATATATTTAAATGTGCCTTAAAAAAGCCCTTGAAGGACAGTGACCTCTGATAACGGTGCTTTCCCCTGGGTGTGAGCAGCTTTATGTTTCCCTGGGTTTGGTCTGCAGAAGCAACATCGTGAGAGGTGGGGCTGCAGGGGGCAGCCCACACATACACCTGGCAGCTCACAGGTGTTGTTGTTGGTTGCCTTTAGTCCTGCTCTCTCCATAGAAAAGAACAGTAAAGCCCAACCACTCCCAACCCCCCTCAAGGTAACTTGTAGGTTCATAGCGAAAAGGCCAAGGACAAGATGTCCAATTATTCAGAACACTGTTTTATTTATATCTAAGGAGAGGCGCCTGCAGAGGCCGGGGCCTTGTGCAAGCCAGGCATTGTGGGTGGGTGGCTTCTAAGGCTTGGAGCACCCACGCCAGAGTCAGCCAATATGCCCAGAGCAGGGGGTTCATGTTCCAGCGGCTAAATCCTGAAAGTTCTGGTCTCTGTCTCAAAGCTCAAGGGATTAAAAGAGATGTCAGGCAGGGTCAGCTCAAGGGACCATGTCGGCCCTGGGGGACCAGGGCAAGATCAGAGAAACACCTGGATCTGGGTGAGAGGTCACTTAAGAGAACAGGCCGGCCTCCCTGAGATTTTGGAAATGGTTACAAAACAGTATGACTTTGGAATAGTCAGAAAGAATTTTTCAAAATTTAGGAGACACAACATAGTTTGGGAGACTTTTAGAGAAAGGCCCACAGTTCACTTCCAATTTACCAGGATGAAGTCTGTCTTAGTCTGTCCAGGCTGCTCTAACACATTACGGTAAACTGGGTGGTTTAAACAGCAGACCTTCCTCCCAGTTCAGGAGGCTGGGAAGTCTACGATGAGAGTACCAGCATCATCAAGTTCTTGGTGAGAACTTTCCAGTTTGCAGACAGTCACCTTCTATAGCCTCAGGTGGTGGAGAGAGCGTGAGCTCTGGTCTCTTTTCCTTATCTTTTTTCTTTTTCTTTTCTTTTTAAAATTAAATCTTTATTGTTCAGATTATTACATTTGTTCCTCTTCCCCCCCCCCATAACTCCCCTCCTTCCAGTTCCCACCCCACCCTCCGCCCTCACTCCCCACCCACTGTCCTCATCCATAGGTGCACGATTTTTTCCAGTCTTGTCCCACATCTCCCACACCCCTTTCCCCCCGCAATAGTCAGTCCATTCCCTTTCTATGTCCCTGATTCTATTATAATCAACAGTTCATTCTGTTCATCAGATTATTTATTCACTTGTTTCTTAGATTCCCTTGTTGATAGATGCATATTTGTTGTTCATAATTTAAATCTTTACCTTTTTCTTCCTCTTCCTCTTCTTAAAGGATACCTTTCAGCATTTCATATAATACTGGTTTGGTGGTGATGAACTCCTTTCGCTTTTCCTTATCTGTGAAGCTCTTTATCTGACCTTCAATTCTGAATGATAGCTTTGCTGGATATAATCTTGGTTGTAGGTTCTTG
>NW_006383006.1:5394194-5402507 GCF_000327345.1 Myotis davidii
GGCGGATGCCAGACAGTCCCGCTTCTCTCATTTGAGTCTGTTTCCCTAGAGACTCGCCCGGAACTGGAGCTCAGAGCCTGAGACTCCTTCCCGATTGAAAACGACAACCACGCCCTCAGCCACCAGTCCGCTCCATGCACCTCCGCACCTTTGTATTTTCCGCACTGCGCCTCCTCTGAGTCTCGGTATGCTGTTCTCTTTCCTTCTAGTTGAAGAATTTCCCCTCAGCCAGGTTTCCTGTGGTTCTGGGTGATGTCCGTTCCATCTTTTAGTTGTATTTTTGAAGTGGTTGTGCGAAGCAGCATTCTCCGATGTTTACCTATGCCGCCACCTTGGTTCTCCTCTCCTCTTTTCCTTTTCTTATAAAAACACCAATCCCACCATCACAGTGAGGGTTAGGGCTCCAACATGCAAAGTTTGAGAGGAATACAAACATCCAGTCCATAGCAGGGTCCGAGTGACTGCAGTGCCATCAAGACAGCTTACAAGCACTCCCAGGCAGGAAGCAGCCTGGGGCCTGTGGAAGGGCCAAGAGCCAAAGGCTGACCAGCTGCCTCCAGGGGCAAGGCAGTTCCCAGTGAGCATTTCATCACCTCAGAAAGTTCCCTCCTGCTTCATTACAGTCAATCTTCCCACCCCACTGTCCCCAGCAAACCACCAACCTGCTGTTACTACAGCTTAGCTTTGTCTGTTCTAGAATTTCATATAAAGAAAGTCACCCAGCATGTACTCTTTTGTGTTTGGCTTTTTCACTCTGCATAATATTTTAAAGATGCATGCATGTTATAGATCAGTAACTTGTTCTTTAAAATTATTGACATATCTTTAATTATATTGGATATACCACAATTTATTCATTTTCCTATCAATGCTGTTTGAGTTGTTTCTGATTGTTGGTTAATGTGAATAAAACTGCTATAAACATTTATATATAAATTTTTCTGTGGACATATATTTCCATTTCTCTTGGATAAATACCACAGATGAAATTATTGTTACATTATGTATGTTAACTTTTTTTTCCTTTTGTTCTTTTTTTCTTCATTCTTTTTGTTTTTTTGTCTTTTCTTTTTTTGTTGTTGTTAACTTTATTATTGCCAATCTATTTTCCAAAGTGGTTGTACCATCTAACACTCCCACCAGCAGTGAATGAGAGTTCCAATTATTCCATATCCTCACCACTACTTGGTATTGTTAGTTTTTTTCATTGTAGCCATTCTGGTGGGTGTGTATCTCATCGTGGTTTTTTAAATTTGCATTTCTCTGTTGGTTAATGACACTGAGCATATTTTTATTTGTTTATTGGACATTTATATATCTCCTTTAACAAGTGTTCAAGTCTTTTGTCTGTTTATTTTAATAGATTTTTTTAAAAAAATTATTTAACAAAATTTTATAAAAGTGATTGAGGTCATTATTGTTTCCCTTTTACAGGTAAGGAAAGTAAGTCCAGAGGAGAAGGCTCACCCAGGCTTTGTTACAGCAGACAACCAGCAGTTTGTGGCAGCAACTCCAAGTTATTCTGATCAACTATCTGTATTGCAAAGGGAGGCACTGCTCTCCTTAAGCTGTGCTGAATGACCCCCACCTGCGTAGTAGGCTTTATTCAAGGTAGTTAGATGTTTGAACACAAACCAGAACCCCCTGATATTTTAGTTTCCTGTCCAGTAAAAAATTAAATTTAAAAATCAGACATGCACCTCATTAATAGAAAAACATCCTATGTTCATGGATCAAAAGACTTAACATGGTTAAGATGCCAGTACTCCTCAAATTGATCTACAGATTCAACATACTCCATATCAAAACCCCAGCTGGGGGTTTTTGGTAGAAATTGATAAGCTGATTCTAAGATTCACATGGAAACTCCAGGGACCCAGAGTTGCCAAAACAATCATGAAAAAGAAAAACTTACACTTCCCAATTTTAAAACTGACTACAAATTCATAATAATCCAGACAGTGTGGTACCAGCATAAAGATAGACATAGGACAACAGAATAGAAGTTAGAGTTCAGATACATATCTTTAATTTACAATCAAATGATTTTCAACAAGAGTGTCAAGACAATTCAATGGGGGAAAGAATAATCTTTTCAACAAATGGTGCTAGGACAATTGGTTATCCAACTGCCAAGGAATGAAGTTGAACTTCTGCCGCACACAATATACATTATATATTTCTTAGAAGAAATATAGGAAGAAAATATAGGCATAAATCTTTGTGTCCACCTGGCTGGTGTGGTTCAGTGGTTAAGCATGGACCCATGAACCAAGAGGTTGCTGGTTAAATTCCCAGTCAGGGCATATTCCCTGGGTTGCAGGCTCAATCCCCAGTAGGGGGCGTGCAGGATCTTTCTCTCTCATTGATGTTTCTATACTCTCTAAAAAAATTATTGAAAACATATTTTAAAAAATCTTTGTGACCTTGGTGTGGGCAAGACACAAGTGACAAGAAAAAATTAAACTTTATCAATATTAAAAAGTTTTGGGCTTCAAAGAACCATTAGGAAAGTAAAAAGATAATCCACAGAATAGGATAAAATATTTGCAAATCAGATGTCTGATAAGGGGCTTGTATTGAGCATATATAAAGACATCTTATAATCCTATCTAATAAAGAGGGAATATGCTAATTGACTGTCACATCCTCACAAGATGGCAGCACCCACAGCCACAAGATGGCGGTGCCCAGTCTTGACTGCCACGCCCTCAAAGATGGCAGCGCCCACAGCCACAAGATGGCGGTGCCCAGTCCCCTCAGCCCCACCAGGGCACGCCCTCTCCCCTCCCAGTGCACAAATTTTTGTGCACCGGGCCTCTAGTCCTATATCATAAAACCCTAATATGCAAATAGACTGGACGGTGGAACAACCAGCTGCTATGACATGCACTGACCACCAGGGGGCAGACACTCAATGCAGGAGCCAGAAGCTGGGCTCACAGCTGGCGAGCTCAACGGCGGTGCCGATGCTCCCCGTGTCCAGAATGACTAAATGTATAGAGAGCAGATAGATTAGTGTTTGCTTAGGTTAGAGGAGGGAGTTTGGGGGGAAATGGGGAATGATTACTAATAAATAGTTTTTTTGGGGGCTGATAAAAATTTTCTAAAATTGCCTGTGGAGTTGGCTCCAGAACTCTGTGAATACATTTGAAACATTAATTGAAATATTAAATTTTTCACTTTAAACAAGTAGGTGAATTGTAAAAAAAGTCATTATGCAAATGTTCAGTTTTATAAATTATTAAACATTTTCTTAATTAGGAAATGATTTTATAAATACAGTTACATTACTGTTTTATAAATAAAGCACTTTTATTATAAGCCTACAGAGCTTAGTACAAAATGATACCATTGCCCAGGCTGGTTTGGCTTAGTGGATAGAGTGTCAGCCTGTGGACTGAAGGGTACCAGATTCGATTCCAGTCAAGGGCAAATGCCTGGGTTGTGGGCTCGATCCCCTATAGAAGATGTGTAGGAGGCAGCCAATCCATGATTCTCTTTCATCACAGATGTATCCATCTCTCTCTTCCTCTCTGAAATCAATAAAAATATATTTTAAAAAAACAAGACAAAATGATACCATTATTCAATACACTTCATATTTGCTGTTATTTGTGAAATTTTATCAGTATAGTGCATTGATCCTGTTTCAAAGGCAGGTATAGAAAGGATTTTCAATATGATGAGCAATGTATAGTCTGAAAAACAGAAGAAAATATGCATAGAATTAGATACAAAGTAAATGTGTTTTCTTCAATATTTTATATTCACATTGTTGTTTTGTAATAAAAGAACAGGTTGTAAACATTAAAACAAACATGTATAAAATTGAAGGAAATGACATAATTTGTAATATGCAGAATACATTCTTTTTGTGTGTGTGTTTCATTTTGTTTTGTTAATCCTGACTCGAGGATATTTTTTCATTGATCTTTTAAAGAGAGTGGAAGAGAGAGGGAAAGACAGAGAGAAACATCGTTTGGTTGCCTCCTGCGCAGGCCGGGGGGAGAAGCCTGCAACCAAGGTAGATGCCCTTGACTGGCATCAAACCTGGGACTCTTGGTCTGCAGGCCAATGGTCTATCCACTGAGCCAAACCAGCTAGGGCCAGAATACATTCTTAAAAACACATTTCACACAGGTGCATGGCATGTACACCGCCCCTGCCCCCCGCCCCTGCACACACACACACACACACACACACACACACACTCAAATTGCCAGCCTTTGATTGTCACATCTAGAGACGACTAGACAAGTGTTGGTGGGGAAGGCTTCCCAGTTTCCCCAAGGAAAGAAACATTTCCTGATTTGCCATCTCCACTGATCCGTACCGTTTGCACCCCTAACCTAGGTGCAGAGCGGGGAGGAGCTGTCGGTGTACACCAGGCTGTCTCTTTTCTTTCAGGGGATGCCCCGTGCTTTAAGATAAGAGGAGAGCAGGGGCCAGAGGACGCTCAGGGATGCAGCTGAGGGTGTCAGGCCAAGGAGGGTGGCCTCAGCAACCAGCACTGCCATCTTGTGGCTGGGTTGGTCACACGTCTGATAAGGCCCCAGGGACCTTCAGTGGGGCCCCTTAATCTCAGAAGAAACCATTGGATAATTCAGTAGTATTCCTTAATCATCATTTTTATTATTATTCTTTCTTTTTTTAAAAAATATATTTTATTGATTTTTTACAGAGAGGAAGGGAGAGAAACAGAGAGTTAGAAACATCGATGAGAGAGAAACATCGCTCAGCTGCCTCCTGCACATCTACCGGGGATGTGCCCGCAACCCAGATACATGCCCTCGACCGGAATCGAACCTGGGACCTTTCAGTCCACAAGCCGACGCTCTATCCACTGAGCCAAACCGGTTTCGGCTATTATTCTTTCTTAATATAAAGGTAATTCATATTCACTTTATAAATTTTAGAAAGTAGAAGGAAACAGAAAATAATAAAAATTACCTGTAAATCTAGCCCCCAGAGATAGCCAAGATAAGGCATTTGGGTGTATATTTTTCCTGTCTTTTCCCTAAGTTTTTATTTTTTATTTTTACAAAAATGGGGGGATCATACAGTACATACTTCCCCCCACCCCATAAACTAAATATTGTACGAATATCTTTCCACTTGTTAAACATTGTTCTGCAACACCTTATTTTTAAATATATTTTATTGATTTTTTTTAAATATATATTTTATTGATTTTTTACAGAGAGGAAGGTAGAGGGAGAGTTAGAAACATCGATGAGAGAGAAACATTGATCAGCTGCCTCCTGCACTACACCCCCTGGGGGTGTGCCCTCAACCAAGGTACATGCCCTTGACCGGAATCGAACCCGGACCCTTCAGTCCGCAAGCCGACGCTCTATCCGCTGAGCCAAACTGGTTAGGGACACCTTATTTTTAATTAAGGGAAAAAATTTAAATGTACAGAAGTAGAGAGTCTGGCATAATGGGCTCCTATATACAAATTACCCAGCTTCAATGATTATTGACACATAGCTGATATCAAAACATTTTTGATGGATGCATGGTATTCCTTTCTTTGGGTGACTTGTTCTAGTTAATCTAACTAATCCTTTACTGTTACACATTTAAATTCCACCCAGTTTTCCATTGACATTAACAATACTGGGATGAACGTCTGTGTTGCTGAATCTTTACAGAAATTTATGGTTATTTTCTCAGTTAAATTCCTAAGTCAAAGTGGATATGAATTTTGTAAGGTGTTTTATATTACCAATATACTTTCCATAACCACTGAACTAGGAGCCTTTTTAAGTGTAAAAAAAAATGATAGTGAGGAGAAACTGGTAGAGAAAACTTATACTGATTTTAAAAATATATAAATTCAGCAACATTAAAAAAACACACACAAGAAAATCCCAAATAAACAATCTAAATCTACATCTAAAGGTACTAGAAAAAGAAGAACAAACAGAGCTCAAAGTAAAGAGAAGGAAGGAAAGAGTTAAGATCAGAGCAGAAATAAACAAAATAGAAATTTTAAAAACAACAGGGAAGGTTAATAAAACTAAGAGCTGGTTTTTTGAAAAGACAAATAAAACAGACAAACCTTTAGCTAAATTCATCAAGAAAAAAGAGAGAAAGCCCAAATAAGTAAAATCATAAATGAAAGAGAAGTTACAACAGATACCACAGAAATACAAAGAATCAATAAAGAATACTATGAACAACTATATGCCAACGAATTTGACAATCTTGAAGAAATGGATACATTTCTAAATAAAATTTCTAATTTCTATATAACCTTCTAAGACTGAGCCAGGAAGAAGTGCCAAATCTAAACAGATCAATCACCAGTAATATAACTAAAGCAGAAATTTTTTAAAAATCCAACAAATAAAAGTCTAGGCCAAGAAAGCTTCACAGGTGAATAGTACCAAACATTCAAAGAAGAATTAATACCTTCTTAAACTATTTCAAAACACTGAAGGGAAGAAACACTTCTTAATTCATTTTATGAGGCCAGCATTACCCTGATACCAAAACCAAATAAAGACATTACAAAGAAAAAAATTATAGGCCAATATTTTTAATGAACATAGATGCAAAAATTCTCAACAAAATGTTAGCAAACCAGATTCAACAATGCATTAAAAAGATATATACCATTACCAAACGGGACTCATCTAAGGGATGCAAAGATAGTTCAACATTCATAATCAATTAATATGATACATCACATTAACAAAGTAAAGGATAGAAACCATATGATCATTTCAATAGATACAGAAAAAGCATCTGACAAAATTCAACATCCTGTTATGATTTAAAAAAAACTCTCAATAAAGTGCATATAGAATGAACATATCTCAACACAATAAAGGCCACACATGGCAAACCAACAGCTAATATCATACTCAATGTTGAAAAGCTGAAAGCCTTTCTTCTAAGATCAGGTACAAGACAAGAATACCCACTATTACCATTTCTATTCAACATACTATTGGAAGTCCTAGCCACAGGAATCAGACAAGAGAAAAAAATAAAAGGCATCAAAATAAGGAAAAAAGCAGTTTCCTTCTTATTATCATTTAACTAGAGGCCCGGTGCACGAAATTTGTGAACAGGTAGGATCCCTAGGCCTGGCTGGCAATCGGGGCCGATCGGGGACTTTAGCTGTCGGTCAGAGCCTTCCTTCCCCAGCTGCCGGCTGCTGGCCAGGGCATCCCTTCATTCCGTGTCACCGCTTGGTGGTCAGCGCATGTCATAGCAAGTGATCGAACTCCCGGTCTCCCGGTCAAACTCCCGAGGGAACACTGCATATTAGCCTTTTATATATATATAGAATATTTGCAGATGGTATGATACTCTATGTAGAAAACCCTTAAGAATCTACCAAAAAAACTATTAGAACTAATAAAGACTTCAGTAAAGTAGCAGGATACAGAATCAATATACAGAAATCTGTTACACTTCTACATGCCAATAAGAAGGTTGAGAGAGGGATCCAAGATGGTAGAGTAGGTGAAAGCTGCACTCACCTCCTCCTGTGACCACATCAAAATTACAACTAAACTACAGAATAATCAACCTGGATAACCATTTGAAGACTAGCTGAACAGAAGTCTTAAAATTAAAACCATACAGAAGAAGCCATGTTAAGACTGGTAGGAGGGGTGGAGATGCAAAAAGAGCTGGCCTACACCCACGTGTGACAATTGAGAATCTGGAGTTATATGTCAGCTACAAAGGTCCTTCCTGAGGAGCCATGGGTCTCAACCTCACTTACGGGTCCCAAGCCAGAACAGCAGTGTAACATCTGGCTGTGAAAATCAGCAGGGATACAGTCTGCCCTAGTGAGATGGGAGACTGCTGGAAACCCAGGCATTCTCTTAAAGGGAACACACTCCAAATATTGCTCACAGGCACTCACCCTGGGATCCTGCAGAGCGATGACAGCTTGGAGGGTGCTGGAGTCATACAAGGAGGGACTGAGTTGTGTGGCTCCAGGGAGAGGGCTGGATAAACATCTGCCAATGTCCCTGTGTTGAGTTCCTCTCCCAAACTGCCCAGGAGTGCCGGGAGCCGGTCCATCCTTGCTGCTTGACACAGTCGCTGCAGGGAAGAAACATCTGCACAGCATATGTTTCAAGGGACCTGGCATATATGACATACTGTTCTTAATGTTTGCTCACCTTCTTGGCGCTATGTGTTTTAACCAAGGTCACCTCTCCAAGAAAGGTTGTTTCCCCAGGTAGGGATTTTTCCCTGAAGTTAGGGAGGGGATGAAACTCCTTAACTAAGTGCCAGGCGGGTAGTTAATCACTTTAACTACGAACAATCATGCTTAAGCTA
>NW_006383006.1:5408205-5412392 GCF_000327345.1 Myotis davidii
CCTGAAGTTAGGAATGGAATAAAACCCCTTAACTAAATGCCAGGCGGGTAGTTAATCACTTTAACTATGAACAATCACGCTTAAGCAACATAATCTTTACTCCCTGGAATGGAGATAAGAAATGCCCTAACCTTTGGAATAGAAATTGATAGGATTGAAATCAACTGGTATAAATACAGATGTAACAAGACAACAGGACACAGAACCTAGAGACAGAACCTAGTGAGAGAACCGAACCAGAACTTGGCTAGAAGACCTAGACAGAACTTGGCTGGAGATGCTGGCTACAGAACCTGGCTGAAGAACCTAGCAAGAGAACGTGGCTAGAGAACCTGGACAGAACCTGGCGACTGAACCTGCCTGGAGAACCTAGCAAGAGAACATGGACACAGAACCTGGCTGGAGATCCTAACCAGAACTTCGCTGGAGATCCTGACTAGAACTTGGCTAGAGATCCTGGCTAGGCTGCTGATCAACTGAACGCTGTCTCTGTGTCATTCCTTCTTCGCCGACTCCGTCCACACCTTTGGGGACCCCTGGACCTGCTGGGGTTAGACCCCAGCACAGGAGGCCATCTCTCCTAGGTTGAGCACTCCCCCCATATAGCATTAGCCTGGGTGGCTACACTAGCTCCAAGCTGATGACACTCTGAGACCCTGCCCTGCCAGTAGCAGACAGCCTGGGCCTACATTGCAGTCTTTCTTTTTTTCATTCTCACCCGAGGACATGTTTTTATTGATTCTTAGAGAGCTCCAGAAAGTGAGAGAGAGAGAGAGAGAGAGAGAGAGAGAGAGAGAGAGAGACATCAATGTGCAAGAGAGACATCAATTGGCTGAAACTGGGGATCGAACCGAACACACAACCAAGGTATATGCCTTGACTAAGAACTGAACCCACAACCTTTTGGTAGATGGGATGATGCTCTAACCAACTGAACGACCAGACCAGGGCTGTGGTCTTTCTTGAAAAGCTCTCCAGGAATTCTGGGAAAGCTTGGGGGTGTCAGAGACACACAGGGAGAGACCGAGTTGTATGGCTTTAGGGCCATTACCTCCCACACAGCCACTGTTCCGTGGGCTCACCTCCCAGGCATTAGCTTGGGGAGCTGCACTCGCTCTGCCTTGAGGCTCCCTGAGGCCCCGCCCTGCCAAGCTTGCACACGGCTGTGGGCTCTGCCCGCCCCGGGGCCCACATTGCAATCTTTTAAAAAATATTCTTAGGGAGTTCTGCTCGAGTTTGCGGGGATCGGGCTTGCGGGGTGCTGAAAACACACAGGGAACGGCGGGGTTGTGTGGCAAGTGGGAAGACGGCCCTCACTCTTAAGACGCACAACTCCGCCGTTCCCTGTGTGTTTGTGGTACCCCTTCCCCCCACTCCACACAAAAATAAACTCAAAATGCATTAAAGACTTAAATGTAAGACTGGAAATTATAAACTCCTAGAAGAAAACATAGGCATCAAAATCCCTAACATTTAAAAATATTTTTTTTTCTGTTATATCTCCACGAGTAAGAGAAACAAAAGAAAAAAGAAACAAATGGGACTACATCAAACTCAAAAGTGTTTGCACAGGACTGTTACTTAGTTGGTTACACCCTTTCTTGACAAAACCTAACTTGTGCAGAAAACGAGATGAGATTGGCATGGCTTTGTTTTTTGTTTGCTTGTTTGTTTTTTGCACTTGGCTCAGATTTAAAAACTGGAACAGTGAAGGTGACAGCAGTCCGTCGGAGCGAGCATCCCCAGAGTTCTCCAATGTGGCTGAGGACTCTGATTGTACATTGTTCTTTTTTTAAATAGCCATTCCAAATACGAGAGATGCATTGTTACAGGAAGTCCCTTGCCTGCCCTAAAGCCGCCCACTTCTCCCTAAGCAGGGCCAGTCCTCGCCCAAGTCCACACGGGGAGGGTGATAGCATTGCTTTTGTGTAAATTATGTAATCCAAAACTTTTAATCTTCGCCTTAATACTTGTTCTTTTTGTTTTATTTTGAATGGCCAGCCATTGTGGCCCCCCTTTTGTCCCCAACTTGAGATGTATGAAGGCTTTTGGTGCCCCTGGGAATGGGTTGAGGTGAGGAGGCAGCCAAGCAGGGCTTACCTGTACACTGACTTGAGACCAGATCAATAAAGTGCACACCTTAAAAAAAAAAGGTTTTGTACAGCAAAGGAAACCATCCACAAAATGAATAGATATCCTAATAATTGGGATGGAGGTTCCTCAAAAAATAAAAAATGATACTGCCTTATGACCCAGCAATTCCACTTCTGGTTATATATCTGAGGATACCCAAAACACTAATTCACAAGGATATATGCACCCCTATGTTCATTGCAGTGTTATGTGCAATAGCCAAACTAAGTGCCCATCAATAGATGAGTATAAAAAACTGTGTGTGTATATGTGTATACATATGTGTATATGTATACACATATACACACACACATATATATATATATTTATGGCTTGGTCATAAAAAAAGAATAAAATCTTATCATTTGTGTCAGCATGGCTGGACCTGGAAGGTATTATGCTAAGTGAAATAAGTCACATGGAGAAAGACAAATACCAAATAATTTCACTTATATGTAAACCAGAAGTCCGGTGCATGAAATTTGTGCACTGGGGGGGGGGGGGTCCCTCAGCCCAGCCTGTGCCCTCTCACAGTCCGGGACCCCTCACTCCTTACCGCCCACCTGCAGCAGAGGTGGGAGAGGCTCCTGCCACCACCACTGCACTCGCCAGCCATGAGCCCGGCTTCTGACTGAGTGGTGCTCCCCCTGTGGAGCACACTGACCACCAGGGGGCAGCTCCTGCACTGACCATCTGCCCCCTGATGGTCAGTGCATGTCATAGCGACCGGTCGTTCCACTGTCCAGTCTATTTACATATTACATTTTATTATTCAGGATTCTCAAGAACAAAATAAAGGAATAAATGAAATGAAACAGACTCATAGATGCAGAGAAAGACTGATGGTTGCCAGAGGGAGGAGGGTTTGGGGATTGGGTGAAAAAGTAAAGGGATTAAGAAATACAAATTGGTAGTTACAAAATAGTCTTGAAATGTAAAGTACAGCATAGGGAATATAGTCGATAACATTGTAAAATCTATGTAGGTACTTGAAATATGGAGGGGACCACTTTGTAAAGTTTATGATTGTCTAACCATTATGCTGTACACCTGAAGCCAATACGAAATAATATTGAATGTAAACTGTTATTGAAAACTAAAATTAAAAAAAAAGAAGGGTTTAGATGGAGAAGGCAGGGTCTGGATTAGTATCTGACATATATGGTACTCAACTATTTGTTAGATAAATGAATGATTTGCTTGCATTTTTATGCAGTGACTTTCAAGAGCCAATCTATGGCTCACTGATGATCTTTTCACCAGGCAAGAACAAATGAGGAAAATAAGGACTATAAAGTGAATTTTCCAAAAAGCCAACTTTATTTCATTTAAGAGATTTGTTAATTCACCTGACAAGTTACTTACCAATTCCAAAGGAGAAATAATTTCACAGTGGAGAAACCTAGTTGCCTCCATTCCAACCAAGTGACCAAAATTAACATCTCTCAAAATAGGACACACAAATGTCATGTGCCTCTTGATGTGATATACTGAGAAAAGACACATCATTTCTGTGGTATTCTTGGCAAAAATGCATTACTTTCATGCAATAATGAGAAGACATCAGACAAACTCCAATGAAGGGACACTATGCATATTAACTGGCTTATATATATTTTTTAAGTCAACATCATAAAAGACAGAGGTGGAGGAACTGTTCCAGATTGAAGGTGATGAAAGAGTCATGACAACTAAATGCAATATGTGATCCTGAACTAGAGATAACAATAGCTACTAGAAGGGGATGGCGGAGGAAGGGGAGGAGGAGGAGGAGGAGAAAGAAGAGAGGAGGGAAGAAGGAGGAGGAAGCCGCCTCAGCAGGGGGAGGGAAGGAGGCATCATTGGAACAATTGGCAAAATTTGAATAAGTTGTGTATATTAGATAATAGCATTGTATTAACGATGTTAAATTTCCTGATTATGATAATAGTAATGTAGTATTTCAGGGTTAAGAGGTGCCATATCAACGATTTACTCTCAAATGGTTCAGATAAGAAATTTGTGTTTCTAGAGAGACTATTTCCTCTCCACCACCTCTCTCTCTGTGTGTGCTA
>NW_006383006.1:5412448-5427126 GCF_000327345.1 Myotis davidii
AGAGAAGGATAAATCAAATATGGCAAAGATGTTAGTAATTGGAAAATCTGAGTGAGGTGTATACAGCAGTTCATTGTACTATTCTTGCAACTTCCCTGTAAGTTTGAAATCATTTCAAAATAAAAAGGTGACAAAAGCAAAATCTGTTAGTAACCCTTCAATGACGTCATTCCCATATTTTTAGAATTAAGAAGTTTGTTTATAAATGAAATGATGGTGACAGTAGATGCCAGTTATTTTTAATATCTTTATTGATTTCAGAGAGGAATCGAGAGGGAAAGAAAGATAAAAACAATCAATGATGAGAGAGAATCATTGATTGGCTGCCTCCTGCACATCCCCTCCTGGGAATCAAACCCACAACCCAGGCACATGCCCTTGACTGGAATCAAACCTGGGACCCTTCAGTCCACAGACTGATGCTCTATCCACTAAGCCCAACCAGCTAGGCAGATCCCAGTTATTTATCACTGAACTTGGCCAAGTAAAAAGTTAGACATCCCCTGTTGGTCCCTCCACCAATGTTTTTCTGGTACCAAAAAAAAAAAAATTCCAAAAACGCAAGAAACACTATTTCTGTGTGTATCACTGAAAGGATGGACTCCTGACTTCATCTGGAGGCGGATGCAGTACGTTCTCAGTAATGGGCCAAGAACAGCTCTGAGGGCATGAGGGCCTGCACACACATATCTTCTTGGGTACCCGTCACAGCACGCATCCTGAGTGGCCTCCCTTGGCATGTGACTGGCTGTCCATACTAGGGGTGGTAGGTGCTACAGAGGTAAAGTAGTGATGTTGCCATTATCAACTTCAGGAAACCGGGCAGAGGAAACTTTGAGGATCAAACCGGTCCTTGCTTCCTTTACCAATTCTTCTTGGGAATGTTTAGCTGATTAAATAGCATCTCTTGGTGTGCCAGAGGGAGGATGAGGTAAGCTCCCCTCATCTTCCATCACCCAGGAGGTCCTTGGAGGATGCCGGACCCTCAATGGCAGGTGAGATTAAAAAACACGGCTCCAGTCCTGGCCAGTGTGGCTCAGTTGGGTGTCCTCCTGTGCACTGAAAGGCTGCCAGTTTGAAACCTGGCCAAGGGCGCTTGCTGGGGTTGCAGGAAGCAGCCCATGGGTGTTTTGCTCTCACCTCCATGTTTCTCTCTCTCTCTCTCTCTCTAAAAATTAATAAACTATTAACAAACAAATAGGGCTCCAATCCTTTGGGTAGAAAAAGCAGGAGCCTGAATCTGCTCTGTGGACCCTCAGCAGGTCTGCTGAACAAGAGAGGATTCTGCCAGGCCTACTGGACTCAACTGGTAGCTCTGTGAGTACAAGTGAGGGTCCCGGCTGCGGTGGGGCCTGGGACAGCGGCATGTTACCCAAATTCCATAGGCCGGGCAGGGAGAAGGTCCTGTGCTGGATTGGGACAGTGACTCTAGATTCAAGGGAGGTGGGGGGTGAGGGCTGAGTCAGGGACCATGATGACGCTGGGGGAGGGCAGTGTTTGGGACACACATTAAGGATGGAGATTGGTGAGGTGGGGGAATAGGGGGCCTGAAATAGACACAGAATTGTGAAGACTGGGACACAGGGATGAGAGTGGGGGTGAGACTGGAGTGCTAGGGTTATTGCTGAAGCTGCTAAGTGGGCCTGAGCTGTGATGACGGTGAATCAGGAGTAGGGCTGGGGGCGATTGGGTCAGTGGGGAAGACAGGGCGATGGGGAGGAAGGGGGCGAAGAGGAGGAGGAAGCGGGGCAGGATGGGTGATGGAAGAGGAGGAGGAGAATGATGGGCACTCAGCAGAAAGGAGGTCAGAGCCAGGGGAGTTCATGCCTATCCCCAACAATAGAGGTCTGGGAAGCGGAGGGGCAGGGCGAGGTACATAAGGGCGAGAGGTCAGGTGCTGATGACCTCTGCGGTGGGCTGGAGGGCTGCCCGGGACTTACCAGCCGGAGGGCTGGGCTCGTGCACAGCACTGTAACAATTCTTATTACTCACACAACTCTGGCTAGTATAATACCTATTATTCTCTTAGTATTTGCAGCCTGTGAAGCAGCACTTGGACTATCCCTCCTAGTGGTCGTATCTAACACATATGGAATCGACTATGTACAAAACCTTAATCTTCTTCAATGCTAAAAATTATTATCCCCACAATTATACTAATTCCACTTACGTGACTATCAAAAAGTAATATAGTATGAATCAATTCAACAATTTATAGTCTAGTAATCAGTATAGTGTGTTTACCTCTAATAAATCAATTCTGCGACAATAGCTTAAACCTATCCATATTATTTTTCTCCGACTCACTGTCAACTCCTCTACTAATACTAACAACTTGACTTCTACCGCTTATAATTATTGCTAGCCAGTATCATATAAATAAAGAATCCCTCGCACGAAAAAAACTATATATTACCATAATAATTTTACTCCAAATTTTCTTAATCATAACTTTCTCTGCCACCGAACTAATTATATTTTACATTTTATTTGAAGCCACACTAGTCCCCACTCTGATCATTATTACTCGATGAGGGGGTCAAACAGAACGACTAAATGCTGGAATTTATTTTCTCTTCTACACCCTAGCTGGATCATTACCCCTTTTAGTCGCCTTAGTATATACTCAAACCACCCTAGGTTCACTAAATATGCTACTGATCCAATATTTAGCCGAACCAACATGCCCTCTCTCCCTGCGCTACCTTTGAAGCCGGACTTGGCGAGTCCTCTCACTCCTCTGCAAAACATCCATTTACACAAGAACTTGAGTCAATCTTGTAGATTTGTTTTTTCTTTGAAGGCTTATAGAGGAGACCAAGAAAAGGGAATTTCATACGTACAGCACAGGATGCAGCGTTTCATTCCGTGAACCATCTCTTTCCTTATTTGCCTTTCTGGCTGTTCCTCATCCTCCCTCTGAGAGGCCTCTGAATCTTGCCCAGCCCCAGGCATCCGCTCGAGATCTTCCTCTGGGTTTCTCCATCTCTTCCCCCTTGCTCATGCAGAAAAGAGCAGCTGGGTCCCACCTTTTCCAAAGTGCTCATGGGAACACCACACAGCCTGCTTCAAAATGACCCCTCTCTGGCCAGTGTGCTCAGTGGTCAGAGCATCAGCCGCACATCGAAGGGTGGTGAAATCGATCTTGGTCAAGGGCATGTATCTGAGCAGTAGGTTCGATCTCCACTCCCCCACCCTACCACCACCTCCCCACCCACTTCTGGGCACATTTTGGAAGCAATCAATGTGTTTCTCTCTCCCTCCATTCCTCCCTTCCAATCTCTCTAAAAATCAATATAAAAATATCCTCAGGTGAGAATGGACATAAATAAATACCCTTTAATCGCCAGCATTCACCCTCTGCAGAGATTAGCACCGTTTTTATTTCTTTTTTTTAAAATATATTTTATTCATTTCTTACAGAGAGGAAGGGAGAGAGATAGAGAGTCAGAGACATCGATGAGAGAGAAACATCGATCAGCTGCCTCCTGCACACTCCCCACTGGGGATGTGCCCGCAACCCAGGTACATGCCCTTGGCCAGAATCAAACCTGGGACCTTTCAGCCCACAGGCCGACGCTCTATCCACTGAGCCAACCCAGTCAGAGCTGTTTTTATTTCTGAAACACATAATTTCTCTCATCCAACCATCCCCAAAATCCACATAGGGTTGGCATTATTCCCATTTTACAGATGAGAAAACTGAGGGTTAGCAAGATCAAGTACCTTTCCTAATATCACATGTAATAAGGGCTGACCAGTATTAAAACCCAAGCTATGGAGAGTTCTCTCTTTTCTGCATCCAGCGCAGCTAGAGAGAGGTCCGGTCGGGTTCCTGAGTAGGGGCAGCTGGGGATTGAGAAAATGAAAGAAAGAGACAGACACAGAGATGGAAGGAAAAGCTGGGACCAGGTGGGACCGCTGCCCTCTTCTGATGGAGAAAAAAAAAATTCATCTAACAAATTATTAAAGAAATGCCCATGTGCCTTCCCAGGTGCTCTCTACACCAGGCAGTTGTGCTCTTTCTCCTGCCAAGCAGCCTCACAGAGGGGCAGTATAAATAGTCACATTTGCCCCACCAGTGTGGCTCAGTGGTTGAGCTTCGACCTATGGACCAGGAGGTCATGGTTCCATTCCTGGTCAGGGCACATGCCTGGGTTGTGGGCTTGATCCCCAATGCATCTCTCTCACCATTGATGTTTCTATCTCCCTCTCCTCTCCTCTCCTCTCCTCTCCTCTCCTCTCCTCTCCTCTCCTCTCCTCTCCTCTCCTCTCCTCTCCTCTCCTCTCCTCTCTTCTCCTCTCTGAAATCAATAAAATATATTAAATAGATAAATAATATCCATATTTGAGGTGATGTCTTCGGCTCATCTATGGGCAGTCATCATGGAATTGTTGCATAGGTAAATGTCCAGATCACAGAATATGTGGCTTCCTTGATTCATTCTGTGCTTCTTTGGTATTTGGACTTGAAGAAACATTTCACGGATATAGAAATTATGTCAGGAAGTTAAATTGGATGACTTAACTATCCACTATTAAAGTATTATTAATCAAATACAAATGGAGCTGAGGCACATGGCCCATTTAATCCTCACAACCTCCTATGAGGTGGAGACAGTGGTATGACTCCTCCTCCCTTAGTGTGAATTCCTTTGTGGAAAATTCTGTCACATAGAACTTTGAAATGTAAGTCTGTCCCACAGTCTCATGGATTCTGGATTAATTATAAATATTATATACAAATGCTATATAAGAACAACATGAACTATTAAATGTTATATAAATACTTAAATAGTAATATCTTTGTGTCAGGCACTACTCTAAATACTTTACATATTCACTCATTTAATCATTACAACGGCACTATAAAGTAGGTACGATTATTTTTATTTTTAAAATATATTCTTATTGATTTCAGAGAGGAAAGGAGAGGAAGAGAGCGATAGAAACATCAATGATGAGAGAGAATCATTGATCGGCTGTCTCCGGCACGCCTCCTACTGGGGATCGAGCCTGCAACCGAGGCATGCACCCTTGACTGGAATCGAACCCGGGACCCTTCAGTCCACAGGCCAATGCTCTATCCACTGAGCCAAACCAGCTAGGGCTACTATTATTTTTCAAAGATAAATTTTTAATCCTCACCCGGAGATATATTTTTATTTATTTTAGAGAGAGAGGAAAATAGAGAGAAACACTGATGTGAGAGAGAAACATGGATCATTTGCCTTCCATGTGCACCCTGACCAGGAATCAAACCCTACACCTTTTGGTGCACAAAGCAATGCTCCAACCAACTGCAAAACCGGCCCGGGCAAAAGGTAATTTTAAATTAAGATTTCATTTACAGAAAACATAAAATTTTAAATATAATTTTATGAGTTTTGACAAATATACTATGTAATCTTCATCTCAGGCAAGGTAAAGAGCGTTTCCATCACTCCAGAAAGTCCCCTTTGCCCTTCTCAGCCATACCATCCAGAGACACAACTGTCCTGACTTCTTATCTCATAGATTAGCTTTGCTTTTTCTAGAACTTCATACAAATGGAATCACAGAGTCTGCCTGTTTAGAATAATGCTTTTGAGATTCGCTCGTGCTGAGGCACGTATCCCGTAGTTTGTTCCTTTTGTGGCTGAGAAGTATGAATACATCACAATGTGTTTTCCGTTTCCTTGTTGATGGACCTTTGAGTTTTTTTAGTCTGGCTGTTATGAATTAAGCTGCTATGAACGTTTGTAGGCAAGTATTTCAGGGGACATAGATTTTCGTTTCTCTTGGGTAATTACTTAGGGGTTGAATTAAGTAAGTGTACATTTAACTTTATCGGGAGTTACCAAAAAGCCTTCTAAAGGCTGTAAAACTTGGTATTATTATCTACAAGAGGAAAGGAGGCCCAGCCAGACGAATTCATTGCCCCCAAATACCTCGCCTTAGCATAGTGTTCTAGGGACCCTCTGGTTGGGAATGAATTAGGAAAAGGAAAAGCTGGGGCTAGAAAAGGAAGAGCCCTGCCCTAGCCAATACATTAACAGCTTGGCTCAGTGGGTAGACGTGGGCCTGTGGACCAAAGGGTCTTGGGTTCCATTCCGATCAAGGGCACGTACCTTGCTTGCAGGCTCCTCCCCGGCCCTGGTTGGGGCACTTGCAGAAGGCAACCAATCAAGGTGTTTCCCTCACACTGACGCTTCTCTCTGTCCTTTTCTCTCTCGTAAACTCTCTCTAAAAAGATCAATGGAAAAATACACCCTCGGGTGAGGATTAACAAAGAAAAGGAAAGGAGAAGGCTGTGAGGGGGAGGGAAGAGGGCGCTAAACCCACGGGAACCAGCCTCGAGCGGCTCTCTCTGTCCTGGGGGAGGGACCGGGTGCAGTCCGGGGTCAGCGCTGTCCACGCGGGGTCCGGGAGCTCCGCCTGAGGTAGCAGATGACACCTTTCCTCCCGATCCTTCTCGGGCCCTGGCCCACGGCTGCTGGCCCGGACTGCCCACCAGGAAGCGGCAGGCTGCAGGGAGGAAGCTGCCCTTAAACCCCGCTCCCATAACCAGGACGCGAGAATGCTTTGCCTAGAGACGGTTCTCTGAAGATCCTGCGGGGGGACCCGCTCCCACCTCCGGAGGCTGGTGGGAGGCAGGGTTCCACCTCCGGAGGGGATGGGCGGAGGGCGGGCGCGGGGAGGGCCTCCTGCCCCGGCGAGGAGGCCGTCAGACTCCTGCCCCTGCCGCCGCCGCCAGCCCTAGCGGCCAGCACCGCGCAGCACGCGCCGGAGACTTGGGGGTTTTTTGTCTTTCTTCCACTAAGTGATTTTTCAGGAAGCAGCTCACATGGAGAAGTGAGATCACATTTGTATCGTAAAATCAGACATCTCAGCTGAATTATCCTTTAGCTGGAAAGACTCGCAGATTCTAACGGGAGAGTTGTCGGCCTTGCCACAGGAGTGGAGGAAATAGATTTTTCACAGCGAGGAAAAAAATGTTAAATGTTGGCATTTGGTGCAGACTGTCATTTGAACCAGAAAATACCATCTAACATACAATAGGGAATTGACTGAATAGAAAGCAAACACATTTTTCCCAATGACATGGAAACCAGTTTGTGCGTGTGTTTTTTTTTAAACCTGAAGATGCATTCTCAGGAGGCCCAATTTACCTGTCAAGTTTCTACTTAACTTGTCCTTTCGTGCTAATATTTTGAATTACTTGAAAGGAAAGAGCGGAAAACACACAAGAAGTGCTTGTGATGAAAACCTGAGAGGCCTCACCAGCCAACAAGTTGCCTTAGACCCCGCCTGGGAGCCCGGGTTAGACATGGGGAGGCTCCAGCGGAGGGGAGGGCTGGCAGGTCCATTAGGGAGAAGAGACGTGGGCACAAGACGAGCCGTAAAGATGATCTGCACCATACAATTATGTCGCTGGGTGTGAACAGTCACAGTTCCCTAAGACCACCGTCATTTTACCAGCGCTGAATTAAAAGTTCACCAAGATCGTGTTACTTTTTAAAGTGGTAACTTATCGAATGGGCAATACATGAACGAGGTTCAAACATCAGAGGATACATGAAACTTTTTCACAAAAGTCTTCCTCCTCAGGCGGCCGCGGAGAGGTCAATGAGGGAAAAAGGAGACTTATGTAATACATTAAACAAGAAAGAATTTAAATAATAAAAATAGCCTTCCTCCTCTGGCATCTCTTATCCACCAGTTCTCTGCTACTCTCCTCCACTGTTATTAGTCTGATCCCAGAGTTTCTTTACGTTCTAATGAGCACATGGGAACACTCCCCTCTTTTATACAAAATGTAGCATAGTAGTCACACTGCTCTGTGTCTCGCTTTTCCCCTTTGTATATCTTGAAGGTCTTTCCATAACAGCTCACAGAAAGCTTCCATATTAAAAAAGTTTTTTCCTGCCGAAACCGGTTACAGTTTCTCTATACTGGCAATGAACAATTCAGAAATTAGGAAGACAGTCCCATTCACAGTAACATCAAAAATAATATTTAGGCTGATACCGGTTTGGCTCAGTGGATAGAGTGTCGGCCTGCGGACTGAAGGGTCCCGGGTTCGATTCCGGTCAAGGGCATGTACCTTGGTTGCGGGCACATCCCCAGTGGGAGATGTGCAGGAGGCAGCTGATCGATGTTTCTCTCTCATCGATGTTTCTAACTCTCCATCTCTCTCCCTTCCTCTCTGTAAAAAATCAATAAAATATATTTTAAAAAAAGTTTTTTCCACAATGTGATAGTGTTCTACTTTATGAATGGACCATAAATTAATTATCCAGCCCTCTTATCGATGGACATTTAGGTTGTTTCCAGTATTTTTGCTATTATAAACAATAATACAATGAATCATCTAGTATGCATGTCACTTTGCTCATAAGTTATATCTCTGAGGTAAATTCCTAAAAGTGGAATTGCTGGGCGGAAAGGTAAGTGCATTTTTGGTTTTAAGAGATATTGTCAAATTATGGTCTGCAGAGGTTGTTCCACAACACTCTCCGATTCCCACGTTCACCAACAGAGTGTGTTATCAAAGGCTCCGATTTTTGCTGCATACACTTAGTGAAAAATACTTTCGGTAAGTGTAGCTTTGTTTGTTTTTTCTTTTTATTTTTCAGTATAGTTTTAATTTATACTTATGAATGAGGTTGAACATTTTTTCATATATTTAAGACTCATTGTATTTCTTTACTATGTATGGTCTTTTATATCCCTTGCTCACTTTTCTATTGGACTATTAGTTTTTGTTTTTTTTCTAAGAGTTCTTTATATAACAGGGAAATTAGCTTTGTTATGCAATTTGCAAATATTCCCCAAATTTTACATTGCCTTTTGACTTTGCTTATAGTATTTTTGTCATGCAGGAGTGTTTTCTTTTTAATGTGGTTAAGTATGTCAATCATTTCTGTGTGTGGCTTCTGAGATTTAGATGTAGATTAAAAAGTTCTTCCCACTTTATTTATTTATTTATTTAAAGAATATATTTTATTGATTTTTTACAGAGAGGAAGGGAGAGGGATAGAGAGTTAGAAACATCGATGAGAGAGAAACATCTATCAGCTGCCTCCTGCACACTCGCTACTGGGGATGTGCCCGCAACCAAGGTACATGCCATTGACCAGAATCGAACCTGGGACCTTTCAGTCCGCAGGCCGACGCTCTATCCACTGAGCCAAACCGGTTAGGGTGGTCTTCCCACTTTAAAGGAGGAGCTTCTTAAAACAGCAGAACATAGCATTATTTACAGTAGCCAAGGCATGGAAAAACCTAAGTGTCATTCGATAGGTGATCGGATAAAGAAGGTGTGGCACATATGTACAGTGGAATACTACTCAGCCAGAAAAAAGATGACATTTTGTCCTTGCAATGATATGGACGGATTTTGAGAGTATGCTAAGTGAAATAAGTCAGATGGAAAAGGACAAGAGCTGGATGGGTTTACTTACAGGTGGGATATAAATCAAAAAGCAACAAGCAAAACAAACAAAAACCAAACTCACAGTTACAGACACAGGATGGTGGTTGTCAGAGGGAGGGAGAGCTGGGAGAGGATGAAGAAGGCGCAAGGGATCCAATGTGTGGGACAGACTCCGGGTGGTGAGCCCAGAACTGAGTACACAGATGTAGTATTATGACGTTGTACACCTGAAATGTATAGAATGTGATTAACCAATGTTATCCCAATAAAATTAATTTAAAAAATCATGATGAGAGGGGGGCAATATGTGTTGCGGAAGTGAAAACAAGATAAAAACAAAAAAAAATCCACAAAAACCCCAGAAGAACATATTAAAATTTTATACGAATACAAAGCATTGCTCTAACCAGTTTGGCTCAGTGGATAGAGCATCGGCTTGGGGACTGAAGGGTCCCAGGTTCGATTCTGGTCAAGGGCATGTACCTGGGTTGCGGGCACATCCCCAGTAGGAGGTGTGCAGGAGGCAGCTGATCGATGTTTCTCTCTCATCGATGTTTCTAACTCTCTATCCCTCTCCCTTCCTCTCTGTAAAATGTATTTTTTTAAAAAAAAGAATACAAAGCATTTATTGCATAATATCGATCCCCTTCCATTCCCCGCATTCGCACATAGGTAAATAAGCATGATATGAACAAAGTGACTGATTTTTTATACAGAAAAATGTCCATATTTTTAGACATTTTATTTATTATGTTTCAATCATGTAAAGAACAGAAATTTAGTTTCTTAACCAATTGCCAGATTCAGAGCTGGGTAGCAGATTCAGAACTAAAGACGTAGGAAGACCTCATAGTTTTATAGAAAGTACCCTTTTCACATCAAAGAAAGAAATACCCATGATGGGGAATTGATGTCTATAATATACATAAAACTATTAAAATAAATACTTTAGAAGAGAATACTCAGGTAAGATACAATCATAACAAACTCTGGATCCATCTTTTTTTTAATAATATGTATTTATTTCAGAGAGAGGAAGGGAGAATGTGAGAGGTAGAAACTCAGTGATGAGAGAAAATCATTGATCAGCTACCTCCTGCACGCCCCCTACTGGGGATGGAGCCCACAACCTGGGCATGTGCCCTGACCAGGAGTTGAACCGTAACCTCCTGGTTCATAGGTTGTTGCTTAACCATTGAGCCACACCGGCTGGACTGGATACATCTTAGTTAATAAAAAATAAATAGATATTTAGTAGGTTCCTGCTGTGGCGAGGCACTGTTAGGCACTGTGGGTAATATAAAGAAATTGAGGGGTCATTGTTCATGTTTACCCTTTGACATTTACTATAATTTTGTACTTCTTTATATGACAATTTAGGTATTAAGCGATCTTTCTAAGTTATTTAGCTGGAAAGTCATCCAGAAACTTTGGCCAAGAGAGAGCAAATATGAATAACCGTTTAATTTTTGTTACCAAAATTGAAAAAGGAAGAAAGGTGACTACTTCTTTACCAACTCGAAGGTTTATAAGACAGAGACTACAGCCTTCTTTGAATTGATTGATCTTTCCTCTTTCTGCATCTGCCCCTTTAATGCAGGGAATAGAGGTGGAGGTTGGTCATCTTGCCACTCCCTCCTTTATCCTCCTATGACTAACTCATTCCATCTGGGGGTACCCTTTTATGATTATTGCCTTTGGTGCAATAGCGCAGTGTCCCTCTAAAACATAAGTGATTACAGTCTTTTATTATTCCTGTTAGTTTATGCAATGCATTTTAAGTGTTATTTAATGTGTTTGAGGGCAGTGATAATGGGTAATGTTGTATGGTGAAGTATGAAAATACATCTAGGCATTTTTGCCTTAATTCTTATGGAAATAATTACCATTTATTAGGCAGTAGAAATGGAAAGCGGACTATCAGACTTCATGATCCTCTTTCACAGTACAATGTATTCTAGAAAGGGGCTTCCCACACAGGAATTGTATTTCTAGCTTCCCTTATGTCTAGGTGGGACCGTGTGCTACATTTGCATTGATGGAACATGAACAAACGCCATTGTATACCACTTTCAGGCCAGGCTTAAGAAATGTGGGTGCTTTTCCCAAGCGTTCTCTTTGCTGGTTGGCTGAAGAGGAGGACAAAGTCCTAGGAGATGGCAGAGCCAGGTGAGGGAAGAAACGCTGGGGCCTGAGTCACGGGAAGGAACTTTAGCACTGCCCTGCTACGTGAGGGAGAAGTAGCCGTCTGCAGTGTTAAACCTCTGCAGTGTGTTACATAGGTAGTGTTACCCTCACTGAAGCAAAAATAATTCCAATGTAAGTTGCAATTTCCTGTAATATAACTCTAATATGGAATGTAGATCAGTCCTCTTTTTAGCTATGTGAGTGTGGTCCCCCTGTCCTAATGGAGGTTTATAATTTAGTTGCTTGTTCTGTCTTGAGTCCTAGTCTCATTTACTGACCTGAATGAACAACAGGAGGTTTAAAAGAAATCTGCAGACATATACAAAGCTGAGAGGGACAGCACGATACTCAAGCAGAGTATCAGGATCCAAAATGATCTAGACTGGAATGATGGGTCAAAAGCAACAAGATGAAATGTAGGCATACGCTAATATGGTATGCTGTGATAGGGTGTGGTTTGAAACAATGATTCAGAGATTACTATGACTTGGGACAACCAACATTTGATTAACAGTGGGAGGAAAATGGGGATCATTTCTATTATGCGTAAGGGAAACATGATTCTTGTAGTCCATGACATGCAGCTTACTGTCCCGTTACCTGAATGAAGAATCTGGGTCAGGCCTGGCCGGTAGTTCAGCATCCAGCTAGGGCCACATATGTTGTTTTAACTTTCTAGCAGCCACATTTAACAAAGGAAAAAGGAACAGGTGAAATTAATGTTAGTATGTTATCATTGCAACATATATTCCATATGAAAAATTAATAAAATACTTTGCATTTTTCCTCATCCTAAGTCTTCAAAAATCCAGTGTATATTTTACACTTGCAGCAAATCTCAATTCAGACTAGTCACAGTCCAAGTGTGTCGTAGCCACATGTGGCTGGTGGCTGCTGTATTAGCACAGTCCATCCACACTGCCTCTTTTAATCCTCACAGAAACCCTCCACCATAGATATTATTTACATTTTGCAGATAATAAAACTGTTTGGGGGTTAATTCTCACTAGGATATTTTTCTATTATTTTTTTAGAGAGAGTGAAAGGGAGGGAGGGGGAAAGAGAGAGAGAGAAAGAGAGAGAGAGAGAGAGATTTGAAAGAGACAGATCAAGTGGATCAATTGGCCAGGGATGGAACCTGCTACCCAGGCACATGCCCTTGACTGGGAATCAAACCTGCAACCTTTCATGTGAGGGATGATGCTCTAACCATTGAGAAACACTGGCCAGGGCAAACTTTCACAGAACTGAAGTAATTATTCCGAGGCACACCACCGTGATGGAAGAACAAGGGCTCAGACCCAGCTTTCCTGATGGGCAGTGAGTGTGTCCCAGGGTTAAGTGGGTCCATGTGGAGTCAAACAGATCTGGCTTCAAATCCTGGCTCTGACATTTGCTCAGTGTGTTCTCTCAGGCACACTTTTTTTCACTCTGACTCTTGGTTTTATTATCTGAAAAATGGTGATGACCAGAACGAACCCTCATAGGCTCTTGTGGGATTAAATGAGATAATGCATGCAAAGTGCTCAGCACAGCAGTCACCTACGGCAGCCCATAGCCTTGACCACAAACCCCGTGCTCTCTCCACCTTCCCACATGCTCCCAGGAGCTTCTCCTCCCATTCCCCGGGCGTTCATTCTTGAGGTGTGACTTGTACTGAGAACCAGTGAACTGGATAATGGTTCTCACTCTAAGGCCAGCCTCGTCCCTCTACATCACAGCTGCTTTGTTGTCATTTGGGGTCAAACATATTGTTGTCATCTTCCAACAACACAGGGTGTGATGACTCGGCAAACCACAAGGCAAATAGGGAAATGTTTGAAGCCAACCACAGTTCCCTGCTGAGATCCCTCCAAAGGGCCACCTCATGACTGTCGGGATCGTAGGAATAGCTGCCAGCTGGTTCTGGAACTGTCCACCCCTTCTTCAAGTCCTCTGCAATCCGCACAGCGGAAGGAAGGAGGTAGAATGTCCCCCGGCGGGAGCTAGGGCCTCTTGTAGCCTCCTCCCCACCTGGCACTGGTGTCCTCACTTATCTGCAGTGTCGTAACATGACCCTTTCCCCCAGAGCCAGGTTTAACTTCCCGCAAGCAAGCCGGTACCAGAGTGTTTTTACCACTCTGAACGAAATACTTTAATAAAATATGGGGCTGGAGTATCAAACCCACACGTAGCAATATTGTGGTGCTAACGCATGCGGTGCATGCTGGTTAATGACTGCTCCCCAGAGTGTTTTGTTTGCCATCATAGAGAAATGGGGTTATTGAAGACAGGCACTCAAAAGATGGACACATCATGAAGTGAATCATAGTTTACCCACTCAGCCAACACATACTTATGGAGCCCCTATCACGGCCAGATGCCGTGCAGGTTGCTGGGGACACAATGGTGGGCAAAAAAGACAGAATTGCTGCCTTCAATGACCTTATCTTCTAGCGGGGGATGTAGATAGAAATCAAATATAGAATTACAAACTGTAGTAAGAGCTCCCGAGGAGAGGACAGCAAAGCACAGAGCGATCCGATCTGGTCTGCGGGTCAGAGGAGGCTCCCTGAGAAAGTAGCCCCTGCGCTGAGGAAGCACAGACCGTGTGGGGTGAGGGGACAGGAGAGGTCTCCGCAGCGGGAAGAGTGTGGCGAGGGTTGTGCTGGGCCACCGCAGGGTCTAGGATAACAGAGCTGGTATCAAAGATCTCCCCCCACTTGAAGGCCCAGCTGTGTGTCCCGGGGGAAATGGCAGAAGCCTACTGGGATTCAAGGCTGGGCTCTGGACGCTCCAAAATGAACTCTCCGTAATAAGAAAGGTAGAAAAATGCTGCCCCAGCCCCACCTGGTTGCTCAGTGGTTAGAGCGTCGGCCCGAATTCTGGTCAAGGGGCACCTCTGGAGGCAACCAATCAATGTGTCTTTCTCACATCGATGTTTTTCTCTCTGTCTCTCCCCCTCCCTTCCACTCTCTCTAAAAATCAATGGGAAAAAATATCCTCGAGTGAGGATTAATTAAAAAAGAAAAGAGGAAAAGAAAAATGCTACCCCAATCTTCAGGGAGAAGCAAGCTGGGGGGGGGGGGGGGGG
>NW_006383006.1:5427137-5457685 GCF_000327345.1 Myotis davidii
GGCGGGGGCAGGTAGGAGAGGGGTGAGTTACATGGACAGTATCCAGGGAAATTAGCTAGTGTTCTGCTCACAAGCCAGACTGTTCAGGGTTTGGCCCAGACTCAGGAGAGCTGGGCTTAGTGGCGGTGAAGGAACCATCGCCCTCCCCCACACTGAAGGGGGAGGGCAGCTGCAGCTGAGTGTCAGTTGAAAGGCTAGTGGCCCTGGTCTCTTTGGCAGTCAGTGGCCGGAGAGTAAGAAAGTGGCAGCTACAGAGTGGGAAGGTGGGAGAGGCAAGAACAGCGAGGACAGTGCCAGCTGGGGTATTAGTGCGTGGAGCTGACCCAGTGGAGAGGGTGGGCGTGGTATGCTGGGTCCACACCCGGTGACTTCAATGTATCAGGTGCTGGTCATTAGAGATCATTGCATTTTTTATGCCCTTGATTGACCTCTGGGTTGTCAGGTTGTGAAAACATGATGATAAAATGTTCAGCCCGGCTGGCGTGGCTCAGTGGTTGAGTACCGACCTATCTAAAGCCGCCCGGGGTCCAGAGTGCCTGTGGCCGGCCAGAGGGAGGGAAGCCTGGGTCCTGGGTGCGGGGGCTGAGGCAGAGGCGGTTAGGGGCGATCAGGCAGGCAGGCGAGTGATTAGGGGCAATCAGACAGGCAAGAGAGCGGTTAGAGCAATCAGGCAGGCAGGCAGAGGGTTTAGGGGTGATCAGGCAGGCAGGCAGAGGGGGTAGGGTTGTTCAGGCAGGCAGGCGAGCGGTTAGGGGTGATCAGGTAGGCAGGCAGAGGGGTTAGGGTTGTTCAGGCAGGCAGGCGAGTGATTAGGGGCAATCAGACAGGCAAGAGAGCGGTTAGAGCAATCAGGCAGGCAGGCAGAGGGGTTAGGGTTGTTCAGGCAGGCAGGCGAGTGGTTAGGGGTGATCAGGTAGGCAGGCAGAGGGGTTAGGAGCCAGCGGTCTAGGCTTGGGAGAGGGATCCCGGATTGTGAGAGGGTGCAGGCCGGGTTGAGGAACCCCCCCTCCCCATACACGAATTTTGTGTACCAGGCCTCTAGTGTGTGTGTGTGTGTGTGTGTGCGTGTGTGTGTGTGTATTTTTTTGAATGTCCAGAATTGGGAGGTACGTGTGGGTAGCATGGTTCACAGTCCCCTGAAACAAGCGGCAATCTCTTGAGAGACATTCGTGGCAGCAGTGAGAAAAAGTGCCACAACCACCCGGGACATTCAAAGTTTAAATATGACCTGGACATCAAAGTACCACTTACTGCAAACTCTGACTTCTTGGGTACCCACCATGCCCTCATTTTTGTAGATCCGCCCATGACTGAAACACACACCAAAAGAAAAGAGGTAAGAGTAGGGAACCTCTACATTTCGATCATTTAAGGAAATGTAAATACAAACCCATTAAATGCTTCCTTAAAGCAAAATGGAAATGCTACTTTTGTTGTTAAACATTTTCAATATTTGTAATAGGTAAGATTCCCACACTCAGCTGAGGGTACAGAGGTAAGCAGGATTAGACGCAGCCTCCACCCACTGGCTAATGGGGAGACAGCTATTAATTAAATCACTGCACCAGATAGATGATCGCACAGAGACAGGAGTGCCATAGAGATGAGGTACATCTCATTGTGAGAGCTTATGACAGGCCACCTGATCTACTCTAGGGGTCAGGGAGGCTGCTCCCCTGAGGAAGTCACAATAGAGAAGCTCCAAAGAATGAGAAGTTACATAGGCAAAGTGGGGTGGAGGCAGGGGAGGGAGAGCATTAGAGCATTTCCGGTAGAGGGAGCAGCATGTGCAGAGGCCCTGTGGTAGGCAGGGAAGCAGGGTTAGATAAGGAACTGAAAGACGTATGTGGAGGGAGAGTGTTCTGGGAAATGGAGATCAGAGAGGAGGACAACAGCTGGACCATGCAGGGCCTATGGCTGTGTTGAGGATGTGGGTCTTTTTAAAAAATATATATATTTTATTGATTTTTTACAGAGAGGAAGGGAGAGAGAAAGAGAGTTAGAAACATCGATGAGAGAGAAATATCGACCAGCTGCCTCCTGCACACCCCTTACTGGGGATGTGCCCGCAAACAAGGTACATGCCCTTGACTGGAATCGAACCTGGGACCTTTGAATCCGCAGGCCGACGCTCTATCCACTGAGCCAAACCGGTTAGGGCAGGATGCGGGTCTTTATCCTAAGAGCAGAGGGAAGCTATTGAAGGATGTAAGCAGTGTTGGGTTGGAATGAGGGCAATGGTGGTTTGGGGAAAGAGAAAGGAGGTTATTGCAACAGTCCAGGCACAAGATAATGTTAGTTATCACCTCATTTTGGGCACTAAGGAGACTGAGTAGAAATAGAGAGAAGAAGAGGCGTTTTGGAGGTAAAGGGAGCAGGACTGGTGATTGACTAGAATCCCGACTTGGGGAGGAAAAGGTGTTAAGCAAGAATCCCGGCATGTGGCCCGTGGAGCTGGGAGGATGGTGGTCGTGTGCACTGTGCCAGGGATGGAGCACAAAAAGCTGTACTTGCTTGTTTGTTCCTTCCTTTCCCTTCTCCTCCCTTCCCTCCTCCTTCTCTTCCTTTCCTTTCCCTTCTTCTTTCTCCCACCTCCTTCTTTTTCTTGGGGAATAACCATGAGTTTTGGACATTTTGAATTGGAAATATCTTTGAGACATGCAAGTGGTGATGTTCATTGGCAGTTGAATACAAGGGCCTAGAATTCAGAGGGCGAGGCCTGGGCCAGAGATTCGTGTGTGAGATTACTGACATATGTGATACTTGGAACATTGAGCATGAACGGGTGGCTGGTGGATACAGCATACAGCAAGAGAGAAAGGGGCCCAGGAAAGATCGTGATGAACCTCAAACTCAAGGACTGAATGGAGATGAGCCCACTAAGCAGCCAGAGCGGTTAGGGCAGAATGTGAGGAGGAATATTGGTAGAGGGGATTTTCAAAAAGTTAAAAAATGAAGGTGATTCAGGAAAGAGAGGGTGCCCCACTGGGTTGAATGCTGCTGGGAAGTCAAGGATGAAGCCTCGCCTGGCCGGCATGGCTTTTAGTAGCTGAGCGTGGAGGTCACGGTTTGATTCCCGACCCGGGCACATGCCCAGGTTGTGGGCTCAATCCCAGTGTGGGGCGCGCAGGAGGCAGCCGATCAATGATTCTCTCTCATCATTGATGTTTCTATCTCTCTCTTCCTCTCCGAAATAAATAAAAATATGTTTTTAAAAAAGGAATGAAGCCTGAAGATCCCCACTGGGTCTAGTGAGTCAGAGGACCCTAGAACTGACCTTGGAGAAAGATGTTTCCATAGAGCGATGGGGGCCAGAGCTGAGGAATAAATGGGAAGTTATGAAATGGAGACAATGGGTCTAAACAATTTATAGAAGCTTGATTATCCTGTTGAGAGTATGCAATTATGATGTTGAAACCTGTACATTAGGATTCACTGAAGCAAGTACCATATTTCAATGGAAAGAGAGCCATCGTTTGTCAATAGGATCCACACACTAACAGAATTGGTGGCCGCCTTAATGAATCTTTGGCGCATTGATGCTGGTGGGATTGCTACATATATCATGGCAGCAACAAGACAAATGTTCGCTTTGGGTATTCACTTGTAAACCTAAGCAGTGTGATCTCTGTGTGCAGATGGTCTGGTAAACAGTGTCTGATGTGGGGGCATTTTTAGCCCGTTGGTCGACTAGGAACAGGAAGTGACAGGAAAAGAGACTAATCACCGTGATGGATGTGGGCATCAGAATTCCCGACTCACAGCACCCAGGTCTCAGCCTGCGATGCTTCAGACAGCACCGAGGCCACCTCCCAGCCAACAGGAAGCTCTGCTGTGGAAACACGGGCACAGGGCGTTCATTCAAGAGACAAACGAGAACCAGGAGGGACAAGGGACTTAGGTGCTGAAATGTACAATAATACCCACAACTTTGATACCCAAACAAAGACAGAGGATTAATTCAGTCATTTTGGATCTCAATACTTCAGTCATTTTGACCCATTTGAAGACATTAACTACACTCACTTGGAACTGAATAGAAATCAGCGTTTTTAAAAAGTTTTTTTTTTTTAATTTTTCAATTTCAGTTGACATATAACATTGTTTTAGTTTCAAGTGTACAACACAGTGATTAGATAATTATGTAACTTACGAAGTGATTGATCACCCAGATAAACCTAGTACCCATTTGACACCATACACAGTTATTACAATATTATTGACTATATTCCCTATACAGTCAACATTTTTTAAATCTGTGTGCATATGCCCCAAATCTCCTAACTCTATTTCTGATACCCAAAAGCCCCATTTTAGGGGTGTGTACCCCTCCTTCTATTTTATCCTTTTTACCTTGAAAGAAGAGAACCCTCAAAAGTTGAAATACATATCAGGAGAACAGAGAATGTTTGCAACTTTCAAATTGGTGTTTGTGTCTCTTCGGCACAATCATACTGACAGCAGATACTCTACACCACGCATTGTCAAACTCCCGGCCCACAGGCCACATGCAAATACAAATATTGTATTTGTTCCTGTTTTGTTTTTTTAAGATATGTGCAGTGTGCAGAGGAATTTGTTCATAGTTTTTTTTTTTTAACTATAGTCTGGCCCTCCAACGGTCTGAGGGACAGTGAACTGGCCCCTGTTTAAAAAGTTTGAGGAGCCCTGCTCTACACCAAGCATGTCAAACCCACGGCCCGCGGGCCACATGCCTTGTTTATTTGGCACGTGTTAGCCTTTGAGTTTGACATGCTTGCTCTACACCAAGAGTGCTGCTACTTACTTAGAAATGGCTTTGGGCACACTTAGCCCATATTTATTCATAGACCACGCAAATATTTAAGGAAGGGTTTTTGGAGATAGTTATTTGACAGTGACAGTTATATATGTTCAGACATCTGGTGCTTGTTTTTCCTAGTACCCGAGTTCCTGGTTGGGTTTAAGAAAAACGCCAGAACTGCCAAAATATCTCCTTTATGCCACAGTTCACTTTAATAAATATCGATGTTTCCATGTCTTGGAGGAGGAGAAAGAGGTGGGTGGGTGGAGGCAGGATGCTAAGTGGACTGGCCAGAGGACGCCAGGGTCTCCTGTTGGAGCCACTCACAAGCTGGGGGAAGAAGGCGAACGCCTGGGGTGAATGTCCAATGGAAAGGACCCTCTGGGAGAAGGGTGGGAATGGTGACAAATTACAATCACAGGAGAATTCTTGCAAGTCTGGAATCACAGTAGAGATAAAGTGTAAATGCCTATGACCCTGCAGAAGGTAACTCAGAAATTTAAATTCACCCCCAAGTGTAAATGCTGCTTCCAGAAAAACTGGTCGGGCCTGAAGAGGAGTAGGAGCAAGATCCACGCAGGAGCTGCAAGGCAGGGTCTAGGCAAGGCAGACAGAATTCACATGTTGGTTTTAGCTCAGCGCTGGGTCTGACAGGAAGGGAGGGGAGAGAGACACTGTGAGATAGGAGTGGGTTCCTCCTACTCTTGGGAGCCTATGTAGAATAGTGGGCATGTCAAAAAGATGCCACACTTTGGCTGCTCTCTCTGTGAGCCTCAGGCATTTGCTTCCACAAGGCTGCCTCCAACATCTTTCCATCAGTTTTGACAACTACCTTAAAATCAGTTTTGACAACTACCTTGTTGCAAGACACCCTTTTTGGAACATATGCTCAGAAGAATCAATCCTGTCCATCACCTTCATTTTCAGAGAGAATCAAGGTGATAGTTGGTTGGGACCAAGCCAGATTTAGGGGGAGAACCCCACTGAACTCTTCTACCTCCAGTTTAAAATTAAGGTTTTAGCATTTGCATGTATCTTCTTAAATAACATTTAGAATCTTAAGAGTTTGTATGTGTCTGTGTATGCGTGGACTTGCCATTATTATCCTATATAATAAATGCCTAATATGCAAATCGACCAAACAGCAGAAAGGCTGGTGGAACGACCAGTGGCTATGACATGCAATGACCACCAGGGGGCAGATGCTCAACACAGGAGCTGCCCCCAGCTCACAGGCCCCTCGCCAGCCAAGGTGGGTGCCAGCAGGGCCCCCCCCCCCATGCACGAATTCATGCATTGGGCCTCTAGTTATCTTATAATTTTAAAAAATACATTTTTATTGATTTTGGAGAGGAAGAGAGAGATATAGAAAGATAGAAACATCAATGATGAGAGAGAACATTGATTGGCTGCCTCCTACATGCCCCCTACTGGGGATCGAGCCCACAACTCGGGCATGTACCCTGACCAGAAATGGAACCGTGACCTCCTGGTTCATAGGTCGATGCTCAATTACTGAGCCACACCGGCAGGGCTGCAGATGAAAATAATAATATGAAATCACAAATTTGAATGCAGCCAATGGTCTCAATCAGTTACTATTATTATCCACTTGAAGCTAAAATTGTCTCATTTTTGCCTGGTGGGAGCCTTTTAAAGCTGGATCCCGAGTCTTTTGACATGATCACAGTAGTCTTTGATCACCTCCTCGCTATCCAGTAAAACAAGATGTTCAGGCTGATCTCGTTTTTTTCCTACCCCAGACCTAGAGTCAACCATTTCTCCAAGCAGCTCTGGTTTATCTACAAATATCTAGAAAATGATGTTTCAAGACTACAATCTGAATACTATAGGTACTCATTGCTACTGGGTTGGTTATTGTTTCTAGGCCTCGTCGGATGATACAGCTAGGATAAAGAGATTGATTGATAGATTGATAGATCAGTCAATAAATAAAAATATAATATCTCATGAGTTCCTACAGATACTTTCAATTCAGAATCAAGACTAAGGTTTTTGTTCTTGTTTAGAAATCTTAGGGCTTTTTATTCGTCATGTATACTTTAGTAAGAATTAGCTAGATCTTTTCCAAATTGACAGGTGAGAACAAATTCTCAAGAAAGCTTAAGCAGAAAAGGGAAGCTTAGTATGAGAACACACAGAGCCCTTGCTCTGGTGGGTATGACTCAGCGGTTAGAGTGTTAGCCCTTGCACCAAAGGATCACGGATTGATTGCCAGCCAAACGCGTGTCCCCAGGTTGCAGGTTTGATTTCCCGCCCAGTGGGCATGATCAGGAGGCACCAATCAATGTGTCTCTCTCACATCGATGTTTTTTTTCTCTCTCCCCACCTCCCTTCCACTCTCTCTAAAAATCAATGAAAAAAATATCCCTGGGTGAGGATTAACAAACACAAAACAAAAACCCACACAGAGCCCAAGAACAGAAATGCAGCCAGGCCCCGGGAAGGGAGTGGAACCAGGGATAAGAAAGTTGTCAGGGATCAAGACAGCCCTTCTCTATGGGGCAGCTTCTTGTTTTCCTTTCTCCAGACCTACTTCCTCCACTTCATCATGCATGTGGTTAGTAAAAGGTGCTTAAACACTCCAGCTGGTGGGCCTTCCATGTGTTATGAGCATGACGTTGGGCGTGGAGGCTGGGGAGGCAAATGGAAGGGCAATTCTCAGGCGAGAGGAATCTCAGTAAGCCGGAGCCGCGTCATGCTGGGTGCGAGAACACGAAGGACGAAGGACGCGGGCACAGGCAAGGCCCCCCTTGTGCAAAGGACGTGGGACTTCAGGGGTCTCACTTAGCCACCTGCGCTAAGTGAGACTTTGTGTCAGTGTGTCTTCTCTTCTAGCCAAGGAGCCTCCTTCTCAAGAACACAGGGCAGGGTAAAATGAGACTATCACATCATTAACCATCCACTTATCCCACAGCACAGACACAGTAGTCTCAGAATAACATGAATTCTACCACCATGGCCAAAATTACTGAGAACAGTTGAAATTGCTTTTTTGAATATGCTCTCCCCATTCCTTCTCCCCTTTTGTGTTGTTGTCCTATAGCTACATTATATGAGCTTCTGGCCTTTACACATTGTATTTTCTCAGTTTTAACCCTCACTCCATCTTAGTCCTATGAGTAACTGTATGTTTTACGCTCATACCAGTCCTGCGGTTGGTTTTCTAGTCATCTTGACTATCTTAATTGTAATTTAAAAATATCCTTCAAAAGTTGTTGAGGGTTCCTCAGAGAAACAGAATCAACAGGGTGTGTGTGTGTGTGTGTGTGTGTTTATTATAAGGAATTAGCTCAGACCATTATGGATGCTGAGAAGTTCCAAGATCTGCAGTTGGCAAGCTGGAGACACAGGAGAGTTGATGGTGTAGTTCTAGTTCAAATCCAGCAGACTCGAGACTCAAGAAGAAGAGCAGATGTTTCATTTTGAGCTTGAAGGCAGGAAAAGACCAGTGTCCCAGCTCAGGTAGCCAGGCAGGAGGAGTTCCCCTACTCTCAGGAGTGAGGGTATCAGCCTTTCTTTTCTATTCAGCCAGCCCTTCAACTAGTTGGATGAGGCCCTCCCACATTAGGAAGAACAATCTGCTTCACTAAATCTATTGATTCAACAGTTAATCTCATTTTTAAAGACCCAGAATAATGTTTGGCCAAATATCTGAGTGCTCCATGGCTCAGGCAAATTGACACATAAAAGTAACCACCAAGCTGTAACCAGTTTGGCTCAGTGGATAGAGCGTCGGCCTGCGGACTGATAGGTCCCAGGTTCGATTCCGGTCAAAGGCATGTATCTTGGTTGCAGGCACATCCCCAGTAGGAGGTGTGCAGGAGGCAGCTGATCGATGTTTCTAACTCTCTATCTCTCTCCCTTCCTCTCTGTAAAAAAAAAAAAAGAGTAACCACCAAAAAGTAGAGGGTGGCAGCTAATGTGGCTCCGTGGTTGAGCATCAACCCAGGAACCAAGAGGTCACGGGTTAGATTCCCAGTCAGGTCATATGCCTGGGGTTGCAGGCTTGATCACCAGTAGGGGGCGTGCAGGAGGCAGCCAATCAATGATTCTCTCTCACATGTTTCTATCTCTCTATCCCTCTTCCTTCTTCTCTCTCTAAAATCAATAAAAACATATTTTAAAAATTCTAAGTAGAGGGTGGGAAGACTTTTTGCTGCCCAGAAAATCAACATTCATTCATTCTGCCTGCTAGTTCACAGGCAGTACTTTGGTAGTACTTTATATGATTGGCTATAGTTTATAGAGCATTACATGCATTATTCCATCTAAACCTTCAAACAAACTCTGTTCCACAGATCCAGAAACTGAAGCTTTGAGAGGTGAAGGAATTTACCCAGGATTATACAGGTAAGAAATGAAGCGAGGATTTGAATACAGATCTTGATTTCCAACTGTGAGTTCCTAACCACTATTCTAGATGTCCTGGAAAGAACACGACCTTACATAGAAGGTGAAGTTTTCTTCTCTGTGGCACACAGTTCAAATGAGTGACATTTACAGGCGTCCCAAGACTTATAATCTCTATATATTTTGAAAGAAATAGATCTAAAATAGTACATAAGTTTAAAAAAATAAACCTGTTCTGAACAACTTTTAGTCTTGCTTATTATTAATTAATTAATCTTTAAAAAAAAAAAAATCACCCAAAGACATGCTTAGAGAGAAGAAGGGAGAAAGAGAGAGAGAAATATCAATCTGTATGCGCCCCAATCGAGGGCTGAACCTGCAACCCAGGCCTGTGCCCTGACCTGGGATTGAACCAGCAACCTCTTGGTGCACAGGATGACACTCAACCAACTGAGCCACTCCAGCTGGCGCTTATTACTATTTAAAACTTCAGAAAGCTCATTTCTCCATTTCTAGAGTCAACAAATAATGGTATGTGAATTATAAGAGACATGATAGAATCAAAGCAAGAGAAAAATAATTTTTGACAAAAGGTACATACAAAAGAGTACACATAAAAAATGTACAGTTCAAAGAGTAATAAAATAGACATCATTTACCCACCACCCATCTTTCTGCCTGAATCATACCTATTAATTTGTACTTTTTCTAGAAATTAGAAACACTTGTTATATGTATTTATTTGTAGGAGAAACTCAAAACAGCAAAGCTGATCTAGGAGCTGGTTTGTGCCTCCTAGATACTATCTTTCACAACGTGGATTTAGAGGAAGCCCAGACCTGTGAAAAAAGGGATTACGTAGTCAAATAAGTTTGGAAGAACAATACATGTTCTACTGTCTCCACCTTCTGCTCAGATCTACAAGACATAGTGACATTTCAGGGGAAAAAGAATTGATCTTTTAAAATTCTGTGTAATTCTGGATGCCCCCAACACATCCGACCATCAAAACTTTTCATGAGGCCTGTTGCCTCCTGAATGTAACTGGTGTTCCTCCGGGGAAATGCCAGGGTGGGCCTGGCTGAGGTGAGCCCCTCTAATGACTGCAGCCCAGCGATGCTAGTGACCGCACACTTGAAGAGTAAAATACCTCTGAACGCCTGAGTAAAGTAGAGGTTTCAGAGGGAGCGGGGAAAGAGGGTCAAAGTTACAGCCACTCTCATCAAAGAGAGAGGAAGGGAGGGAGCCAACACAAGATGGGCAACCTTGTTTTGCTGGTCCAAGGAGACATTGCCTTCAAGTTTGCAATTCAGGTGGCGGTTTCCAGGAGGAAAAGGCTCCTTGAATTAGGAAAAGTAAAGTGTAAGATCCTGTTAACTGACTGTGTTTTAATCAGGAAGCGTCTCTTAGTCCAGGCCGCTATCACAGAAAACCACAGACTGGCAGCTCAGTCAGCACTCTCATTTCTCACAGTTCTGGAGGCTGGGAAGGCCAAGATCAAGGTGCTGGTAGATTCAGTGTCTACTAAGAGCCCCTTTCCTGGGTTTGAGACAGCAGCTGCTCACTGTGCGCTCCCCTGGTGGGAAGAAAGAGCCCTGGTCTCCGCCTCTCCTTATAAAGACACTAGTCCCATCCCAGGGTCTCCACCTTCGTGACCTCACCTAAACTTAATTGATTCCCAAAGGCCCACTTCCTAATACTATTGCACTGGGGATTAGGGCTTCAACATTTGAATTCTGAGGGGACACGTTCAGTCCATAGAGGTCTTTAACAATGATTGCATTAACAATTATTGTAAAAGATTTTTGTTCCATTGTGCTTAAGAGTACATGCTGCCCTGGCTGGGTTCCTCAGTGGTTAGAGCACTGGCCCATGGATGAAGGGTCTTGGGTTTGATTCCTGGTCAAAGGTTTGATACCCAGCCGCAGTTGGGGCACGTGTGGGAGGCAACCAATCAATGTGTCTCTTACATCAATGTTTCTCTCTCTCTCTCTCTCTCTCTCTCCTTCTTTCCCTTCTCCCTCCTCTCTACTCTCTCTAAAAAAATCATTGGAAAAAATATCCTCAAGTGAGGATAAAAAAAAAGAATGCAAGCTGCTGAACAATATGTGTCAACACATGTAAAGCTGTCCCCCAACCTGCTTAGACACCACCAGGGAACATGCACAGTAACAGCTTCATCACCAAATCCCACACTAACATGACGAGACGTGAACAATTAAAAATGACACTTGTCCTGCCCCTGTGGGGCTTACAGTCTGAGATGATAGACCACCAGGGACCCAGACAGAAAAGAAAGACAGGTTTTGAGAAAAACAGGTATCTATTTCAGGACAAAATACACTAAAGTGATAACCATTTGGCGGAATGTTGCTTTCTGATTAATAAAGCCGGCAAGGGTGCAGGTCAACACAGCAACATTTTCCCCAACGTGTCAATGGTGGCGACTGAAAAATCCCAACGACACTGATTGGCAATCAGGCTACATGTGTATCCCGTGCCCTCCTTTGGATCTGATGCCTGTGTGTGACTTCCCCTGTATTATGACAAACCCATTGCCCATGGCCATCATTTTGATCTTTGTGGAATGTGTGGTCAGGAGCCCAATCTGCAGGCTCCTGGGAACCCTCCGATGTCTGAGCAGAGACCAAGCAAAAATGATTGTAGGCAGGCACACACAGTTCCAGGGGACCCTCAGCACCCCAAATGCCATCCAGGGATTCTGGGACCACTGGTCTACGAGTGACATCATTTCTTGCAGAAACGGAAATAAGCGATACTAAAATCCACATGGAATCACAAAGGATCCTGAATAGCCACAATAATCGTGAGAAAGAACAAAGCTGGAGGCTGCGTAGTTCCTGATTTTAAAACTTATAAAGTTATAATAATCAAAACAGTATGGTACAGGCATAAAGACAGCTGTAGAGGTCAACGCAACAGAACAGAAAGCCCAAAAATAAGCCCTTGTGTATATGATAAGTCATTTTCAATAAGGGTGCCAAGACGACACAATGAAGAAAGGGCAGCCTTTCAACAAATGGTGTTGGGAAAACTGGATATTCACATGCAAAAGAATAAAGACAGACCCTTTTGCCAGTTACAAAAAGTAACTAAAAAAAGAATTAAAGATCTAAATCCCAAGACTTGACACTACTAGAAGAAAACATAAGGGAAAGCTTCCTAATATTGGAATAGACAATGATTCTTAGATACAACACCAAAAACACACACAAAACACCATAAAGCAAAATAAAAAAAAGACCAATGGGACTACATCAAACTTAAAAACTTATGTGCAACTACAGAAACAACCAAAATAGTAGGAAAGCAACATACGGAATGGGAGAAAATATTTGCAAAGCACATATCTGGTAAGTGGTTAATAGCCAGCATATATACTAGTAAAGAGGTTGTAAAACTCAGCAAAAAATTTTTTTAAATGGGCAAAGGACTTGAATATACATTTTTCCAAAGAATACATGCAAATGGACAGCAAGCACATGAAAAGATGCTCAACATCACTAACCATCAGAGAAATGCAAACCAAAGTCACAGTGAGATATACCCATTGGGATGACCTCTATCAAAAAAGAAAAGACGTGTGGTGAGAACGTGGGGATATTGGAAGCCGTATACACTGTTGACGGGATTGTAAAATGGTGTAGCTGCAATAGGAAACAGTGTGGAGTTTTCTCAAAAAGAAAACTAGAATTACCATGTGATTCAGTAACCTCACTTACAGTTACACATCAAAACTGGCTGGTGTGGCTCTCTTGACTGTGCATTGTCCAGTGCACTGAAAGGTTGCTAGTTTGATTCCTGATGGGTGCGGGAGGCGACTGATAGATGTTTCTCACATCAATGTTTCTCTCTCTCTCCCCCTCTCTCTCTAAAAATCAATAAAAGCATATTTTTTAAAAAAGAATTTAAAACAGGCTCTTGACGAGATATGTGTACCCCCATGTCCACTGTAGCATTAGTCACAAGAGCCAAAATGTGGAAACAACCCACATGTCCATCAACAGGTGGATGGATAAACGAAACGTGGTGCCGAAACCGGTTTGGCTCAGTGGATAGAGCGTCGGCCTGCGGACTGAAGGGGACCAGGTTCGATTCAGGTCAAGGGCATGTACCTGGGTTGCGGGCACATCCCCAGTAGGAGGTGTGCAGGAGGCAGCTGATCAATGTCTCTCTCTCATCGATGTTTCTAACTCTCTATCTCTCTCCCTTCCTCTCTGTAAAAAATCAATAAAATATATTTTTAAAAAAACCACACACAAAAAAACGAAACGTGGTATATGCCTGCAATGGAATATTATTTAGCCTTACTACAGGAATCCTGTCACACGCTACAACGTGGATGAACCTTGAGGACATTATGTTAAGTAAATAATCCAGCCACAAAAAGACAAGTACTGCATGATTCCACTTATAGTATATGAAGTATCTATTTAAAGAAGTTCAACTCACGGAGTCAGAGAGTAGAATAGTGGTTGCCAGGCACTGGGGGGAAGGGAAGTAGGAGTTGTTTAATGGGTATAGTTTCAGTCATGAAAGATGAAGAAGTTCTGGAGATTTATTGTACAACAATGTGCATACAGTTAGCAATATTGTACTGTGATCTTTAAAATTGTCAAGAGGGAGGACTTGTGGGTTTTATTTGTTTTGTTTTGCCTTGTGTTGTTTTTTACCACAGACACACACAAAAGCACTCCTAGTCCAGGGGCCTCGTCTGATGTGCTCTGAGTGATTCTCCAAGCAGAGGCCCCCAGCCACGTCCGGGGAGACTTGTTTTCCAAGTTCCTGCTAGAAAAGGAAATTAAAACTGAGCTTTCTGGGCACTTCAGGAGCCAAAACTGTGGAGAGTGACTAGTGTTTGGACAGGTTCAAGCCTCAGACTGATGAGAGGGCACAGTCCTCTCACTGACACGTCCAAGTCCCAGCTTGGAGGGCAGGGCCTTCCCAGCACAATTATAGCCAGCGGCTGCAGTTGTGAGCTTGAACCTATGGTCCGAACACGTGGCCCCACGTGCCTGAGTGATGTGGGCTTGACAGAGTTCAGGTGCATGTAGTTGAGTAGGATCGGACCCCACGAGGATGTTGTAAACATCCTGACCACGCCCTCACTTTGCCTCGTGGAATCTGGCTATAAAATAAAGACACGGCTTGTAGTCCGTGGCGCTGTCTCTGTCCATCAGAGAGGGCAGCGTCCCACCCAGACCCAGCTTTCTTCTCTTGTCTGTCTTCTCTAATCCTTCACTGCCCCCTCTCAGGGTCACCCTTGGCCGTGCTGGCGCCGCACACAGAACCATGGACAAGGAGCCATCCCGACCTCAGAGTCAGACATGGCGCCACGGGAGCTGTACTTGTAAGTGAGGACACGACAGCACGAGCACACACCGCTGGGAGGGGAGAAGGCAGTGCCGAGAGGCAGCTGCCCTGGGAAGGACACACGCTGGCCATCCCTCCTCCAGAGGCTGTTGCGGAGCCTGGAAACACAGTGAGGTCCCAGGACACCTGGGAAGGCCCCGGCGGCAGGGGAGGGCAATGTGAGCAGCTGGGACTCAGAGAGGAAGGCTGAGCTCTGAGACTGACATTGCCGTACTGAACGGGGCTCAGAGTCCAACAAGGGCTACGCACCGTTTTCCTGAGGGGGGCGTCTCTCCGGAGCACCCCCATGCTTTCGTCCCTTGCAGGTGTGCACCTTCACTTTTCTCACCTAAACCCCACAAGACTTAAAGCCGGGGGAGCAATGGGCAGGGCAGCTACTCTGGGTCCACCCCCGGAGCCTGCCTCCTAGGCCCCTTTTCTCTGGCTTTTCAGTGGCTGACAGCAGCCCCATTGGCTCACTGCTTTCTCCTAACGTTCCTGGCTCCTGGCGGGCCAAAGCAGAGCCTCTGGGCTCTTTCCTGTTGCCTTTCCTTCCCTAAGCCCTTCCTTTGTTGCGCTGTTCCCAGCTTTGATAAACGTACTCTCGTCCTGGCTAAGTGGCTCATTTGGTTGGAACGTCGCCCGTGCACCAGGAGGTTGTGGGTTCAATTCCCGGTCAGGGCACATACGTAGGTTGTGAATTGACCCCTGGTTGGGGATGTAGGAGAGGCAACCCATTGATGTTTCTCTCTCACACCAATGTTCCTCTCTCTCTCTCAAATCAATAAAATAATATTTAAATAATAAAACACACGTTCAAAAAATAATAACTTAAAAAAATAAAACACTAACATTGGTAAACTGCTTGATATTTGATCCCTAAGAGGGTAAAAGTTAATCAAAGTTGAACCCTTTGACACTGTAGGTTTTCTCATTTCAGGCCTTGCTACAAAAAAGAAAAAACACACATATACCACATATATAGCAAATATATAATAAGTGATAGAACTCTAGAAAATGTGACTTAAATGCTTTCTAGAGTAGAGCAGGAAAAAAGGAACGTTTCATATACACCGTATGTTCAGCATGGCCTGTCAGATGCTCCCCCAGCCTCATTATTAGTGCTCACATCACAAGGAAGCCATGTCATGAGAAAGTTAAATGGTGTAGAAAGCTCACTGGAATAAAAACACCCTATTCCAGTCCTCACGATGTGAGAGTGACTAGACAAATCAAGGAATCATACACTTCACATCTCCAGAGATGACTAAGTAATTTGTGATTTAATCGTGTATCTGAGAAACCTTTGAAATCAAGTCACTCTAAAGCGAGACCTTCACTCATCATTCTTCAGTGGAAAAGGGGAAGCGAGAGAAGGAAACACGAAGGGCGTCAGTACGTCCCTGCGTCCAGCATCTCTCACCTTTGAGTAACATACCCCCTTTAAAGGAAAAGAAAAAAGTGCTCAGTCGACTTGTTTTCCAAGCAAGTACAAAAAATGAAGCTAAATATATGTATGCTAATAGTTATACTACGGTGGAAACCAAAACAAAATTACTACGAAAAACAATCCATGTTAAAATAATTATTTTTATGTGACAAATGAGACTGTGTTGCCGCAACTGAATTCTGCTCACCTGACAGTGGTGGGGTGGGGCACTAGACTGCAGGTTCTTTGAGTTCAATACACGTCCTCCGGCCAACTTCCTCACCATTGTTGTTGGTTTTTGTACCATCATCATTTACATATCTAAGCTGTCTCTGTTCTTTTCTTTTTTTTTTTTAATATATTTTATTGATATTTTACAGAGAGAAAGGGAGAGAGATAGAGAGTTAGAAACATCGATGAGAGAGAAACATCGACCAGCTGCCTCCTGCCCATCCCCCACTGGGGATGTGGCCGAAACCCAGGTACATGCCCTTGACCGGAATCGAACCTGGGACCTTTCAGTCCACAGGCCGACGCTCTATCCACTGAGCTAAACCGGTTTCGGCTCTGTTCTTTTCTAATCAGAATGGAACTATTCAGGTGAAGCTGCTTGGCACCACCTCTGTTGTAAATGCAAACCCGGAAGCTGAGGCAGCAGGGCAGTACTGGATTGTAAGGTAGTCGCTCAAACCATCAGGAAGCCCAGCCAGTGTGGCTCAATGGTTGAATGTCGACCTATGCACCAGAGGCTCACCATTTGGATTCCCGGTCAGGGCACATGCCAGGGTTGCCAGCTAGGTCCCCAGTGGCGGGGCGTGCAGGAGGCAGCGGGTCCATGTTGATGTTTCTCTCTCATCGATGTTTCTATTTTTTTCTCCCTCTCACTCTCAAATTAATGAAAACATGTTTTAAAAACCCCACATCAGCCCTAGCCTGTTTTCTCAGTGGTTAGAGCTTGAGCCTGCACACAGAAGGGTTGTGAGTTCGATTTCTAGTCACAGGCATGAGCCTCAGTTGCAACTCGATCCCCAGCACAGTAGGGGTGCATGCGGGAGGCAACCAATCCATGTATCTCACATCAGTGTTTCTCTCTCTCTCTCCCCCTCCCTTCCACTCTGTCTAAAAGCCTTGGAGAAAAGTACACACAATGCACTGTGCTAACTTCATCCCAAAGGGCCCGAGAAGTTCAGGAGGCAATTGTGCAGCTCTGAGAATTGTGCTTGAGGTGTAATAAAATGAGTAAATCCACAGAATGTGTGATAAAAAATAAAAGTAATGGGAAATATGCTCGGTGAGGATAAAAAAAATCAAGAAGTTATAGAGCGGTTTGTGTAAGTTAGCATCAACACTGAACATTCAAATTAGAAGACTCCCCCAAATATATACTTGAGTCTTAGTTTAACAAAAACTTCCATAGTCTAACCCTGAGCCTCTTAACCCCTTTTTGTACCATAGCTCCCTTTGGCAGTTTGGTGAAGCCTCAGAATAATTTTTTGCATTAAAAAAAAAATGCGACAGTACCTAGAGACAGAACCTAGAGACAGAACATGGCAAAAGATCCTGGACAGAAACTGGCAACAGAACCTAGAGACAGAACCTAGCGAGAGAACCTGGCTGAAGATCCTAGAGACAGAACCTGGCTACAGAACCTGGATAGAACATGGCAAGAGAACCTGACTAGAACCTGGTGACTGAACCTGGCTGGAGAACCTGGACAGAACCTGGCTGGAGAACCTAGCGAGGGAACATGGCTACAGAACTTCGCTGGAGATCCTGACCAGAACTTGGCTAGAGATCCTGGCTAGGCTGCTGATCAACTGAAAAAAAAAAAAAAAATGCATAGGCCTGCAAAGGAAACCAATTACATTATAATTTAGTTTCAAAATATTAAAAAGCAGCCCTAATCGGTTTGGCTCAGTGGATAGAGCGTTGGCCTGCGGATTGAAAGGTCTCAGGTTTGATTCCAGTCAAGGGCATGTACCTTGGTTGCGGGCACATCCCCAGTAGGAGATGTGCAGGAGGCGGCTGATCGATGTTTCTCTCTCATCGATGTTTCTAACTCTCTATCCCTCTCCTTTTCTCTCTGTAAAAAAATCAATAAAATATATTAAAAAGCAAAAATGTGATATTGATGTGTGCTTCTTTATGAACACATTATGGATCTAGTGGCAGGTCTAATAATTGTCATAATTTCTAAGGCGCTATTGGCATAATCAATAGTTTGTGATATCTTCAACAACTGCAAAATGATATAAAAGTATTTCTGTAGATGACCAAGTCACCAATTTTACTATTTCATAAAACTATGAACTTACAACATTTCACACATTTCAGAAGAGGTTTGTGAAAATAAAGAGTAACTTTCCCCCAAGTTTACCAACCCCCTGAATTCTGTCGACGAACCCCTAAGGGGTCCCGAGATCCCAGACAAGGACCCTTGGCCTAAATCTTACCTAAATAAAGTGGTTAAACTTATACATACACACTCAAGTTTAGCGGCAGGTTTGGATAATTCAGGAGCTGCCCGTGCATGGACCATCCACCAGCTCCTCCTTTCACAGGGAGCGTGGCCGGCCCCACACCCACACTCTGGGCCAGCAGGTCGCTGACCTCTGTGGCGCCACACCACAGGCAGCGAGGCTGTCCTGGCGCAACGCGGCTCTCACCCAGCATCTCCTTTCCCAGTTTCTCTTCAAAGATGCCCTGCCTGCCCTGACCGGTTTGGCTCAGTGGATAGAGCGTCGGCCTGCGGACTCAAGGGTCCCAGGTTCCATTCGGGTCAAGGGCATGTACCTTGGTTGCGGCACATCCCCAGTAGAAGGTGTGCAGGAGGCAGCTGATCGATGTTTCTCTCTCATCAATGTTTCTGACTCTCTATCCCTCTCCCTTCCTCTCTGTAAAAAATCAATAAAATATAAAATAAAAAAAATTATTAAAAAAGATGCGCTGCCAGGTGCGGGGCGCGTCCTCCCTTCCGTAGCCAGGCGCCCCTCCCCGGGAGGAGGCCTCGTTCTGCGCGTTTGTGTGGAGGAGGAAAGGCCCCAAAGGCTCTGCTCTCTCCCCACGAGGAGGAGGGTGACTCCCCAGAGCCCCTGGCTGCCGGGCACTGGTCGGGAGGAAACAGGCCAGCGGACTCCAAGCAAGCGACCCCAGCCAGTCCCGTGGCTGCCCTCTCCACCCACCGTCTGGCTGGGAAGGGCAGAAATACCCTGGGGTTGCTAGGCAACGGGACAGAATTCACCTATGATGGTAGCCAGAAAATTGTTATACCCGAGCAGTGTGTGTGTGTGTGTGTGTGTGTGTGTGTGTGTGCGTGTGTGTGCGCATCACTTCCCCTGGTAGTCTAGAAAGGGGTGGAAAAAGTCAAATTTCTAAAACAGCCTAAAGGAGTATTTGAGGTTCCAGCCAGGCTGACTGTGGAGACGGGGCTCACTGCAGAGTATGTTGGAGGTGCCCCTCTCCTGAGATATCACTCCTCTTCCCACGCCAGGTCCTGTCAAAATCTGCTCTCCATTCATGGTCAAGGTTCCGGAAGGGGCTGATAAATCCATCCTATAACCCAACTGGTCAGACCTCACAGCTGCGCCAGGCAGTGTGGAGCCTGCACAGGCTGAGGACCAGGCTCCGCATCCACCCTCTGGGCAGCCCCTCGGTGGCTGCGAGACGATCCTTTCTGAGCCTTGGCCTCCATTTCGGCGAAATGAAGTAGTAAAATCTATCAGGAAGTCACAAGGAGAATCAAATATGCAAATCAACCTGAATCTAACCATGAGGAAAACATCAGAAAATCCAAATTGAGGGACATTTGCCGAAACCGGTTTGGCTCAGTGGATAGAGCGTCGGCCTGCAGACCGAAAGGTCCCGGGTTCGATTCTGGTCAAGGGCATGTACCTGGGTTGCGGGCACATCCCCAGTAGGAGATGTGCAGGAGGCAGCTGATCGATGTTTCTCTCTCATCGATGTTTCTAACTCTCTATCTCTCTCCCTTCCTCTCTGTAAAAAATCAATAAAATATATTTTAAAGAAAACAAAAAAAACAAATTGAGGGACATTTTGCAAATAACTAATTTGAATTTTAGCTTCAAAACGTTAATGAGCCTAGCCGGTTTTGCTTAGTGGATAGAGCGTCAGCCCATGGACTGAAGGGTCCCGGGCTCGATTCCAGTCAAGGGCACATACCTCAGTTGCAGGCTCGATCCCTGGTTCTGGTCAGGGCACATGCAGGAGGCAACCAATTTATATATCTCTCTCACATCAATGTTTCTCTCTCTGTATCTCTTGCCCTTCTTTCCACTCTCTCTAAAAATCAATGGAAGAAAAATATTGTCAGGTAAGGATTAACAACCACAAAAAACCCACGTTAATGGCATGAAAGACCAAAGTCAGGGGTGGGAGACTGTTTTAGATCAAAGAAGACTAAGAAGTCATGAAAACTAAATAAACATGATCTTTTATTGGATTTTAAAATAAAAAGTTAAAAAACATTATCTGGACAATTGGGAAAATTTAAATGTGAATTTACATAATACTGTTACGTTGCTGTAAAATGTCTTAGGTTTGATTATAGTATTGGGTTACATAGCAGAATGTTTTTTCCTTAGGAGATATATGCTGAAATATTTTGGGGGTGAAGCATGACAAAGCCTACAATCTATTCTGAAATGGTTTAGAAAAATACATATACAGAGAGATCAAACAAATGCGGCAAAATGCGAACTGGTGAATCTAGGTCTATGGGTGTTCGCTGTACTATTTTTACAGCTTTTATGTAGGTTCGAACATTCTCAAAATAAAACATAGGAGAAAAGGTGTTCAGACATCTCACACCAAGAGCCAGTTAACACATGGCAGCTCCTTACTATGACTGTCTGACTTTTGCATCTCTGTGGGATGATTTCTTAAACCAAAAGAATGACTGTGGACACTGGACTGACTGCCACGGGATGGCGGCAAGACTCAGGCTGCGGGAGCCTGGCTGGGGCCTCCCCACTCTGCCTGGCCCTTAAGGGGTGCTGACCATGTTCCCTGACACCGAGAGGGAGCTCGTCTCACACTCTGGGAGGGGGATGTCTGGACCTACCCAGCCCAGGTCATGGGCCATGTTCAGAGCCTGGTCTTCAGACTTCTCCAGTGTGGAAGGTAAGAGATTAGAGCTGGAAATGACACGTTTTAAAAAAACTTGTTGATATATATATATATATATATTCATCTTTTTAAAAAATATATTTATTTCAGAGAGGAAGGGGGAGAGAGAGAGAGAGAGAGAGATAAAAACATCAATGACGACAGAGAATCATTATCAAGTCCACAACCTAGGCATGTGCCCTGACTGGGAATCAAACCGTGACCTCCTAGTTCATAGGTCAACACTCAACCACTGAGCAACACTGGCCAGACAAGGAAATGACACTTTCAATCCCAGGCATGGTGGAGGCAGCCCCCCACTCCTCTGGGAGACCCAGCCTGTGTCCGGGCGCCTGCTGCCATCGCACACAGCAGCCCTGATAATCCCTCTATGTAATATTAACTCCATTTATCAAATGTCAGGCGTATTTTGTGAGTCATGTTGAAACCTCACAGTAACTCTTCAAGATGCTATTTTGCTCATTTCACTTGTGGGGAAACAGCTCAGAAAGGCTTAGAGGCCCCGCTAGTGAGTGTCTGGGCAAGACAGACGTACCTGAATCCAGAACTTCTGACTCCTAAACACTCAGCCAGTGCCGCACTCGGGACTCCTTCTTGTTCAGTTTTATGCCGCATATAGTGCTTTCCTCGTGTGGCCCGCAAGTCCCCATAAGCTTAAAGGTAGTAAAGGTGAGGAGACTGGGACTTAGAGAAGGGAATTGCTCACGATCATCGCAGGCTGGTGGCAGAGTCTGAGCGGGAATGCAGGAATTGGGTCACTCTGTGTCCTTAATACCCCAAGGAACTCCCCTCCTAATAACCATTGGTGACTGAGGCCCACCCCTCTAGGAAGCCTGGGTGCATTAGGAACAAATGAATGCGGCCCCCTTTTACCTCTGCTTTAGTTAGGGAAGCCATTGGATTGCTGGAAGTTTCTCCCTTTTGGTAATTCCCACGGTCACTCCTCAACTCCCACCTTTCATGACACCTGCCTCTCACCCAGCTATAGTCCTGCCCATTCATGTGCTCCCCCCTGTATCTCAGCAAGCCCAGGATCCCGCCTGCCGGGGCCACTTCCTCCACCTGCCAAACCTCTGCTATTGCTTCCTGAGGGGAGCGCCTCCCGTTCCTTCCAATCTCCTCCTTTAAAAAGCAATGTGCTAACTACCAGATGGCCACTGTGATTCCTGATTCTCTTCCTGCAGAAGTTCCTCTCCCTTTAGTCCCCGTGATGTCATTTACTCATCCATCCATCCATGTACTCCCTCACCGACCCATCCTCAGCCCCATCATCCACCCATCCAATCATCAGACCTCCCCCTTCCTCAACCTTCATTGAGCATCATCTATGTGCCAACAATAAAGATAAACAAGGCCAGGCTCTTGCCTCTAGGAGACTCCTGGCCTATAGGCAGGGGCAGGAAAGGAGTCCTCTGGGTTAAAGCTCTCCTAGTAGTGGGCGGCGCTAGGACCATGGGGCTTCAGAGGAGGAGAGCTAACTGTTAGGCAGCTGGGAAAAGCCTCAGGACCCAGCCCGCCTGGGCCCGGCATCGGAGCTGTGACTGAGGCCACTTTCTTTCTTTCTTTTTTTAAGTCATAACCTACAGATATTATTTTTAATTGATTTTTTGAGAGAGAGAGAGAGAGAGATGTGAGAAAAGAAACATCGATCAGTTGCCTCCTATACTCACCCCAACTGGGGAAAGGACCTGCAACCTTTTGGTGTGTGGGACAACACTCCAACCAACTGAGCACCTCAGCCAGGGTCAACTGAATCCCCTTTCTCGTTCTGTTCCTCCTCTGTGCCCATTGCTCCCCCAGTCCTCTGTCTATGTGTGTTGTTATATGTGGGTGCTTGGGCTTAGGGTAGTCTCAGTGAACAAAAATGAAAGAGTCCTCCCCAAAAGTTGCCGGCTTTTCCTCCCGGGTTCCTGCTTTAGTGAAACCAGCTCTCTCTTCTATCAGAGCAGCTCTCTTTTTATTACTACACACTTGCACCCAGACAACAGGCGACCCCTCTTACCGGGGGACTGTCCTGCCATTGTGTCCAACAGCTTCTGCGGAAGAGGCTCACTACAGCTTCTCACTGGGGGTGTCGGGTTGTCAGGTGTCAGCTAACCCCCAACAGGGTTAGCTTCTCAACCAGAATGCTTGGCCCATTTCCCCTGCCCCTGCCCAGCCAGTTCTGCTGCTCTCCTGCCTGCCTCCAGGCCTCCCTCCAGACAGCCTGTGGCCCTTCACTCAGGGGCCGGCCTGACGTCCAGTTGCCATGAATTCCTCTGCTCTGATGGCCTCCTGGACACAGTGCTTGGACTCTTGGGACTCTGCTGCCCTGGGGCACTGGCAGAGGCCCCAGGGGCAGCTCAGTCTCTCCAGGGCAGAGGACAGAGAACGGATCCAGTGGATGCCCCCTGGGCTGCTGTGAGGCAGAATGTTTGGTTCCGCCCAGCTGCACACAAGTGGACACTCAGCAGGTCTGACACTGAGCCAGTGGCAGCAGTGACGCGACAGGCTTCCCCTTCCCAAGCTCTGAAGGCCCTCAGTCTTTCTGTCCCCCAAGCACCACCTCAAGGCTGAGGCTGGCACAGCTTTCCGACCTGGGTCCTCTGTGTCTCCTCACAATGGCACCATCAGGACTGATGCTGTGATTGTCTTTGTCTTTGGGACTCCTCTGCCGACTGGTCCAGAACCGGGTGTAATAAGCTCAAAAGCTCACCATGGGGCCCAGCTGACGTGGCTCAGTGGTTGAGCGTCAACCTATGAACCAGGAAGTCACAGGTTTGATTACAGTTGTGGCTCGATCCTCAGTGGGGGGCATGCAGGAGGCAGCCAATCAATGATTCACTCTCATCATTGATATTTCTCTCTCTCTCCCTCTCCCTTCCTCTCTGAAAATCCATAATATACTCAATAATAAAATCAATAACATATATATATATTTAAAAGCTCAGTAGGGGGATGCTACAGAAGACCTGGTGCTATGGGCATGTGGGTCCTTGGAAACTCCCTTTAGGGAGACTTTGCGTCCCTCTCAGGCTGCCCTGGAGTTTATGTAAATGATCAGACTGGGAGGAAGCCTAGACTATATCCCTTGGGAGGTCGGGGGTTCCAGCACCCAGATTCAACCTCTGGGTGAGTCTGCTGAGCCTATGGAAGATGGAAGCTAGGCAAAGCTGATCATCAATATCTACCCAGTCAATGACAAAGGCACAGACCAAGGATAATCAAAACCTGCAGCAAGTTGGATAAACTGCAGAGGAAATACCCTGAAAATGACAGTATGGGCATTTGGGCATGGTGATGGCACACGTCCTCCAATGCCCAAGGCAGGGGCCATAGTCCCATTATAAAACCAAGGAATGGCTGTGGGAAGAGTTAAGTTCAGGATCCCCCAGACATCTTAGAGTTCTTACTAGGGCAACAGCTGTTTTCTGGTTGTTGACCAGGTCATAGGCCAACAGAACTTTGGGGGACAAATGCCAGTAAGTCAGAGTAACCAAGTTGGGCCTGTGTAGTGGCCACAGAGGTGCTGAGTTCACATCTTCCTTCAAGAAAACCTGCTGTGAGGAGTGTAATTGGCTGACAGCCCCCAGCTGCTGCTACAACTTTCTATCTCTCTGATCTGCCTCCCGTTTGTGTCGCCTTCCCATTTCTGCTCGAGGGAGGATTCCCCCAGTAGGTACCCTTTGCCTGGGCTTCCCCATTGGTCTTGCAGAGACTTCTTAGAGCTACACTGTAATCTGAGGCTCTTCCCACACAATTTTCCCTTCCAGCTCTCCTTTCACAGGTGTCAGGCCTTCCAGCCGAATGCTCCCTCCCCCTTTATCCTTGACAGCTGCTTCTCCTATAAATCTCTCGCATGTCGAATCCTGCCTTAGTATCTGCCTCTCAGAGGAGCCGAGCTGAAAGTCCAGCAGCTAGAAACTCTAGCACAGCCGTGGGCAAACTACGGCCTGCGGACCGGATCCGGCCCTTTTGAAATGAATAAAACTATTGAAAAAGAAGACCGTACCCTTTTATGTCATGATGTTTACTTTGAATTTATATCAGTTCACACAAACACTCCATCCATGCTTTTGTTCCGGCCCTCCGGTCCAGTTTAAGAACCCACTGTGGCCCTCGAGTCCAAAAGTTTGCCCACCCCTGCTCTAGCATATTCAGGATCTGGGCCCAGCACTACTCAGGTGGGCAAACCTAGAGAATTTTATAATAACTGAAGAGTTCTGTGGACAGAATCGCTTGTGGAGCGTTGAAAAGAAGGGCTGGGAATGGGTGCAGAAATCAGAGAAAATGAGCACAATGCTTGTCAGCAAATGCAATGAACTGGGTAATTTATGAGGCATTTACAAAGGAGCAAACATTAGATGGACTGGGTTTTAATCCCAACCCCTTCATCTCTTTGGGCAAGTCACTTAGGCTTAATTTCCTCATTTGTAAAGTGGAAATAATTTTGCTTACCTTGCTGGGTTGTTGTTAGAATGGAGAGGATACATGTAAAGTACTTAGCAGCATGCCTGGCACAGGTGCTCTGATTTCAGAGTAGCTATTGTTAAACATTAGTATTTAACTTCAGGCAGAGAAAGAATGTCTTTCCCCTTCCTTGAAGCCAGGTAGGGGCTGGTTCAATATTAAAAGCACTGGATCTGCCCTCGCTGGTTTGGCTCAGTGGATAGAGCGTCGGCTTGCGGACTGAAGGGTCCCAGGTTTGATTCTGGTCGAGGGCACATGACCAGGTTGCAGACTCGATCCCTACTAGGGAGCGTGCAGGAGGCAGCCAATCGATGATTCTCATAATTGATGTTTCTATCTCTCTCTTCCTCTCACATCCTCTCCGAAATCAATAAAGATATATATATATATATAAAGAAAAAGCATGGGATCCACCCTGGGAGGCCAGGAGGCTTGGCCCCCTCTGGTGCTGAGCCCCTGGAAAAGGTGAGGGTTTCGTGTTCACCCAGAGGGAGGGTCAGTTGCTCCACTCAGATCTTGCTTCCTGTACAGCAAGCATGTCAAACTCAAAGGCTAACACGAGCCAAATAACATGCTTGCTGTACAGGGTACATGTGGTGGGAACCTCCTGGAGGGCGGGAACAGAGGTATGAGAAGAAAAGGGAGAGGAAACAATCTCAGAATTTAAGGTGAGATGGTTTCTGGGCAGTAGTAACAGACAGGATGGAAAATGAACCAGAATTGGAGCCTGAAAGTGGAGTCAGGGCCCAGACCTGGAAGGCCAGGCCCCTTCCAGCCCCTCCCCTTTCCTTTGTTCACGGCCTTCAACCGGTGAAAGAAGTTAAATAATTGCCAGTCCCCCTGTGTCCAGAGAACTGGGTGGTTGGGAATGGAGTTATGAAGGGGACCCTTGTTTTCATAATCAGTGGTGGAGACCTTGACTCCTTGTGGGGTGAGAGCTGGCTCAATGCAAAGGGAGAATCCCAAGAAGACACAGTCCAAGTGTCCAGTCCTGAGAATGCCCCGGCCCCACCCCTGGCAACCCAGAGCTTGCCAGCTCTCATGCCCTCAGCTCTGGCCTAGGTGCCAATATAAAGCAGGCTGCACTCGGGCCAGCTGGACCTCACAACTCTCAGCCAGCTCCTTGGCGGCTTCTGTTAAGAAGCCTATTTTCCTAAAAGGAGAGGTAGATGACAAATTGATTTCCTCAGGGGTTGACTCTAGAGGGAAAAATGACAGTGGGTGGCCATTTGTCTCAGCGGTCCCCTCATCTTCTTACCTCAATCCCTCCTCCCCACACCACAGGTGTCTGATCTGGCTGTCAAGATGCTCTGGCCGGCCACCCTTTAATGCAGTGGTTCTCAACCTTCCTAATGCCATGACCCTTTAATACAGTTCCTCATATTGTGGTGACCCCCAACCATAACATTATTTTCGTTGCTACTTTATAACTGTAATTTTGCTACTGTTATGAATTGTAATGTAAACATCTGATATGCAGGATGTATTTAGGCGAAAAGGGTCGTTCGACGCGAAAAGGGAGAAGAGTATTTAATAAGCTAAGCACATCAAGGACTTCATTTGTCTCCCACTCCTTCAGGGAGGGGACTGGTAAATGTCATGTCGGCTGGGCTAAACTGGGTTCTTTGCAAATGAAGGGATGAAAGAACTGAGGGAGAATGTGTGCAAATGCCCGTAATATGACCTCCCTAGCTGCCCTTCATCTTCTTAACCTCTGTATTCATTCCTTCTTCCCTCAACCCCCACCTTTCACAATCTCCATCTCTCTCTCTCTCTCTTCTGGCTCTGAATTTGGGAGCACACAGACCTGGGTTGGACTTTGGGCGGGATACTTACCCTCTCTGTGCCAGTTTCCATGTCTCTAAAGCATTGGGCTGTTGTGAAAACTGAGATGAAGTAAACATAGCAGCTGGGCCCAGCATCCTCTGGGTTCTCTGGGTTCTGAGAGGCTGCTATAGGTCTGAAGCGGCAGTTCCCAGCCAAAGAGGAAGAAGCTGGGGCAGCGTCGGGGTGGGGCCCATGAGGAGCAGAAAGCTCAGAGGACTGACTGGCAAGCACAGGAAGTGAACCCATAGGTCAAAGGGGCTCTACCCAGAGGCAGCTCTGATCTCCAGTGCTGGGCGGACACAGTGTCCTGGCTTCTCCCCTATCCCCACAGGCCACGGAGGGATCAGATATTCAGCTAGCATCTCAAAGAACAATCACTGAACCAAGTGCTGGGATGGGCCCTTTTACTCATTTTGTTTTCATTAATCCTCACAGCAATCGGCATAACATAGGTGTTATTATTCCCATGAGACAGTGGAGTATGTGAAGGCTCAGAGAGGTGGTTAGGCAGCTGGTGAGCAGAGGTGGGACGTGATCGGTCTGGGTGACTCCAAGTGCAGTGCTCTCTGTCCAGTAGCAAGATATACACCTTGGTTCTGCTGAGCCATACACATGCGTATTGTAGGCCAGGCCCTTGGCTAGGTTCTGGGAACAAGACAGACATGGTCTCAGCTTCACACCATTCAGTCTCCGTGGGGAGACTGACAAGTACCTGGGCCATTACAACAGAGCATGGCAAGTGCTATCTGAGGTGGAGTCCCCTGAGCCAAGGGGGCCCTGAAGAGTGGCACCTGACCCAGACAAGAGATCAGATAAGGTAAGTAAGACCTCCTGGTGAGTCATGGCAGAGAACCATGAGTGTCCATAGAAGCCCCCTTCCCCAACTTCTCTTCCAACGCCAGGCCAATAGCAAGGCTAGCTATACATCCTCCCACATCGCCCACCACTTCCTCTGGACCTAAGTCAGCAAGAGCCTGCTCCTCACTCAACCTCCTTGCCTTCCTTGTAATTCTCAAGGCCAGGAATATAGTAACCTTCCCTTGCTCACAAAACAATCCCCCTTTTCATCTGGGGCATCCTTAGTCAAGAACTATTCCTGCCTAAGAGGAGTAGGAGCCAGTGTCTCATACCCACCTCCTTCTTCAGGGAATAAGCCATGGGGGTGTGCCATTCCTAATGGGGTTTGCCCAGCCAGCGGTGGCAGCCCAGAAGCTGAGTCTGTGATCAGGTATGGCCTATGGGAAGCTCCCAAATTCTCCATGCTATGGCAGTGGCCCACCAGTCTGGCCCAAACAAGTTACATTTTGTCTTCCTTTCTGTACCTGCAAGCTCCCTCTCCTGACCTGCGGAGATGGACATTTGGGAGATTTGCTCGATGCAGAGGAGCTCAGAAGGAGAATCAGAGATGCTGACTTTGTGTACAAAACATCTTTAATAAAAATGCAGCTATTAGAAAAAACAAAGCTTTCACAAGGGTTCTATCAAAAAGTACAAATTTTAAATAAATGTGTCAGAAAAGTGACAGCCAGATACACCAGCCACAGTCACAGCCTTGGGGGAAGGGAGGAGGTGCCCAGAGCTCCAAGAAGAGGCTGGGCACAGGGTTCTTTGGATGCCTGCAGGGGTGGGTCCTGGAGCTACCATGTAAGAGCCCTAACTCAGTGTTCCTTTCCTTGGAAAAATAGAAAGGACATGGCAAGTGTAGGAAACTGAGTCTGAAGCATAAAGGCACAAAAGTTATTTGTAAGGCATGACTTCTAACTCGTAGATGAACAGGTGACCATAGCCACAGGGCCCCTGGCTCTGGTTGTGCTCCTGATGGGTGCCACCTCTGGGTTTGGCCACAGGTTAAGGTGGGCCAAGTGCCCAATCCATGCAGTTAGTCTACAGAACAGATGTGTTACTTCACTGGCAAACTAGTATCTGGCTCTACCAGGATAAGAAAGATCATACTGACCCCAAGAAATGCCCCCAATGGGAGAGCACCAGGCCTCCTGTCCAACCCCATCCTCTGAGCCATGTTGGGCACCCACTCTGGACAAAAATCTTCCAAGGGCCGTCCCTGTCATCCAGATATCTGGAGAAGCTCCAGGCTCAGAGCCAGGATTTCTCTGAATGGCAGGCACGAGAAGCTGGCACTGTCAAAACCAGCCTCCAACAGCTGCTGGCCCCTTCCCATGGTCACTGGTGACAGGCCTCCCTAGTGACATTGGGCAGTGGGTAGGCAAAGAGGGAGAAGTCCAGAATATACTTAGGCAGCAAATCCTGCAGCAGGGACCGTGGGGCACTGCACAGGTGGTAGTGCAGGCTTTCCTGGCTGGCAGGCCGGTACCAGGCCTGGCGAGCTGGGAATCGGACATGGGGTGGTGCCCGCACCCACTCCAGCACATGGTTGGCATCAGCCTCCAGCCTCTCATAGGAGCCTACAAAGTCATAGCGGACAGCACAAGGCTGGCACAGGTGGTACACAGGCATCCAATGCTCATTCATGCGCTCAGGGTCCTCGTCTACTAGGTACCTCAGGAATTCAGGGAAGGTGACATCGTCCCCTGCAGGGCTGGGCCCAGCTCCTGACCTGTACCTTCTCACGATCTCAGCCCCATAGCGCTGCTGGTACTCTCGGATCTCGCCAAACTTATTGCGGTAAGCAGAGAAAAGGCGTTCCAAGGGGTCCCGCACAAACAGGAACTTGAAGTAGTGCTGCAGGCGGTAGCGGATCTCCTCAGGCCGCAGGTCGGCCAGGAACACCAGGTCATTGCGGTGGTCCATCTTGAGGCGGACGTCCACGCTGTCCAGGACGCCCGCCAGCACCTTCAGCACCCGCTTCCAGTTGGAGCAGGCCACTTTGGGGACGTAGCAGTAGAGGAAGTGGTAGCGATCACTCACGAGGATGTGGCGCAACAGGGTGCGCCGCTGTCCCACTGGCAAGTCCCAAGGGTCCCGGGGCATGCCCGGCTGCCCGCACACTGCCCGCAAGGTCCGGTTTCGGATGTCCTGCCTCACCTGCAAGTCCGAGTCCCCGGCATCCAGGGTCAGCCCCCCAGGCCGGCGGACCGTCCCGCGCCAGGCTGCGCCCTCGCGGTGGGAAGGGTGCAGGGGAAGGGGCTTCATTTCGGCCAGGATACCCCGCTCGATCATGAGCAGCAGCCCGCTGGAGGCCACGATCAC
>NW_006383006.1:5457889-5464685 GCF_000327345.1 Myotis davidii
AGCGGGCTGGGCGTGCGCGAGCAGACCCCTACCTGCGCCTAATTCAGGGCCACTCTAGTCCTCCGGGTTTGGAGGCAAAAACTGACGAGGTCCCGAAGGCCAAAAAGATCCAGGCCCCGGCGAGTGCCTCCAGGGAGCTGGACGGAGAGGACCTGCACTCTACACCCCGCCACACACGCTGGCCCGGCTGAGCCCTTCCCTTCTAACAGCTGGAGGAGCCCCCACCCCCTCCCAGCACTCGAGTCCAAACTATTGAGAGGCCCGTTTCTAGCCTGGAGCAGGGCCCCCAGTGTACTCCCCCTGTCCTGGCCACTCCACTGACCAGGGGCTCCTCTCCATGGGGACCCTTAAATTTAACTACCTGGCCGATTAGTGTTTATCCACTGTAATGCTGAATATCCCTCCCCCAGGCATGAAGAGGTGGGATAACTACTGAGGAGCCAATGACAAGTTGGTGCCTTCTGACCAAGGATGTGGTCAGCACACATTTTGAAGGGTGAGCAGCTGCAGGGACAGAGCTTCCTCGCCTGGAGCCAAACACATGCTCAAAGGCACCAGGTTGGCCACCTGGGCTAGAGGCTGATGGGGGAACGCCTTGGATGTCAGTGGCCAGCCTTTCCCCACCTGAACTGGATTCTTTGCTAAGTACCCAGACTTCACCCTGTCATGTGTGGAGAGCCAGGGAGCTCTGAAGCACAGTAGTGCTGTTGAGAATCCACACTTCTTGAGGCAGGTCTTTGTATTCTCTCCTTCATTTGTCACAGTCACCCTGGGAGTGAGATATCATGGGCATTTCCCACTGTGCAGCTGAAGAAACAGGCTCCAGGAAGCTGAGACTATGGATGGGCCTGATTCTAAAACCTGAATTCCATGCTTCAGAGATGGAGTACAAAAGTAGAATGGTTGGGAAGGAGGAAGTAGCTGACCCAGAACACACTGTACTGAGGGGGTGGGTGATGGATCAGTAGAGGCCAGAGGCTTTGAGTGTAGTGGGAGAATGGCACTACCATTGATCAGATGAATTCAGAAGGATGAGGGGTTGAGGGATGAAATGAAGCTAGAAGTCTCTTGGTTGCCCCCCAATCCTAACAATATGAGCACATAGGATGAACCATCATTCCCTCAGCCGAGTACCAGTACCTAGGTATCGGGGCTCTAGCCCAATTCCTGCAGGCCAGCTTCCCAAGGGAATGGCCTGAGGTGATGAGGTGCTATCTATCTTCACTGACCAGTTCCCAGGTCACCAACCTGATGAGGGCTGGCAACACAAAGATTTCAGTCCAAGGAGGTGGCTCTGGCCACCACGGTGCTCACAAGTTAACTCTCATTCCGTCTCCTCTCCTCCCTCCACTTTCTTGATCTCTAAGCCCCTGCACTGCAAGGGTTAAAAGGGACCCCCAAAACAATGAATGAGCGCCCCTGCACCCACACTCGAAAAGATGACAGGACACACAGAAAATGATCCTTTTCTAAATCAATACAATTTCTCAAATTTATTTTTCTTAAAGAAGTACTTCTAATCTCTGTCAAAGGGAGGTGAGGAAAGATCCCCTCTCCCTTGTAAACACTGAAATACAGATCTGAGAAACCAGGGTCGACACACACAAAAAGTGCATTTTACAAAATTATCAACTAAAATATATTTTACATGAATTATGCTCCATTGAAATTCTACCAGCTGCATTTTCAGGTTCGAAAAAATATTTCCACATCTAAGAGATTTCAAAAGCATTTAAGTTCTGGGTAGCAGACCTTGGGAGGAAGGGCCTTGATTTCTCCTGCTGGGTGGGGCTAGGCTCCTAGGTGGCAAGGGCCCAGCACCCTGGGAATCAGCAGGCTCCAAGACTGGCTCTTCAGAGCCCCTACTCTGCCAACCGCTCACTGCACAGCCCTCCTAGACCGATGCCTTCCTCCAAACAGCTTATTCCATTCAAGGGAACCCGAGTCCCTTCGCTTCAGGCTTGGGATTGGGCCTTCCCTGTGTAAATTCACCTCAAACATCCAGGCCTCCCCCACCTCAATGACCAAGCAGGAGCAGCCGTTTTCTCAGGAAGAGCATAGGGTCAGGGCTGCTGGAGTGCCCTCAGGATTCACTTCCATCTCCTCCAGACCTGGCCTGACCCACTCTACCCCCCAATGCCACCTACTCAGCCTGCTGGGTTCGTGTCTGCCCATGTGGGGGTAAAGGACCCAGTGCTGCCCTCCTTGTCTCCTGCCCCCAGGGATGTGCTCACAAGCAGGCTCCCAGCACCAGGCCCAAGCCACACAGGGCTCTTCTCCCTCCCCACATGCTCCTCTTTGGTACAAACAGGGAAGAACCAGGCTGCTCCAGCCCTCCCACAGAGAACTTCATGGTAGGGCTGAGCTCTGGAAATGACAACAGGGGGCTGAGTCTCCTAATCTACTCTGGGGAGCAGTCTGAGAACAGGGCCCCTGGGCAACAACAAAATGGGGTCTTTAGTTCCTAGAGTGAGTGGCTGCAGCTCAGCAGGTCTGCGGACTGATTCAGTGTTGTTTTTTCACTGGGATGTAAATTAGTGCAATCTACAAAAGACTAGGGTGAGGGGTGGCAGGGCAAGGGGAACACCAGTGTGGCCTCCCTTCCCTACATGGAGAGTATCTTTGAAGAAGTATTCAAAGCTCTGAAGCCCTCACCTGAGTGTGCAAGGCAGCCCATGAGGCTCTGGGTCAGTTCTGCTGTGCACTGCACAAGGCCTGTCAAAGCTGCCCCTTAGAACCCAACACTGCTGCTCTGCAGGCCACCCTGGCCGAGGTGGTACTGTCCTACACGCAGGCAGTATACGGGAAGTGGGAATGCCAAATGGTGACAGTGCTGATGGCTGTGCTGGAGGCCCTGATGGGTGCTGCGCAGCTCTGGGACCCTCACATTGCAGCGCCCTGGGCGCTTCAGTGAGCTCTGCAACATGCTCAAGGCCATGCCGCAGAGGAAGACAGCCTGTCGGGCACTGATGAGGACGAGGACCAGGCTGAAAACAACGCCGTCGCTATAGAGGACGCTGGTGAGGCCATTCCTGCCCTGGCTGCTGCGGCTGGGGAAGACGCTTTCGCCCCCTTCTTTGCTGGGTCTTTGCCATTATTGCTCTGCAAGACGAAACGGGGCTGCACAATGGCAGGTAAGTCCTTTGCAGTGGGAAGTCTATTAAGGGCCTGGGTGCTGCCTCAGACCAGTTTGTGTCCCACCTGTTCCCCATCCTGCTGAGCGCTGCCTGGGAGGCAGACTCCAAAGTGTAGAGCAATGCCATCTTCGGGCTGGGTGTGCTGGCTGATCACAGGGGCTGCCCTGCCCAGGAATACTTCCCCAAGCTGGTGGGCCTCCTGTTGACCCTCCTGGCACGGGAGCATTGCAATCGTGTCCATGTTATCTTATCTGTGGGGCACTCACCCATCTACTGATGGCCAGTCCCACAAGAAAGCCAGAGCCCCACGTGCTGGCTGTCCTGCTGCACGCCCTGCCACTGAAGGAGGACTTAGAGGAGTGGGTCACCATAGGGCACCGCTTCAGCTTCCTATACCAGAGCAGCCCTGACCAGGTTGTAGATGTGGCTCCTGGACATCTGTAGCCTCATTCAGGCTGATGACAAGATCCCACCAGACACCAAGGCTGCAATGCTGCTGCTCCTGACATTCTTGGCCCAACAGCACACTGACAGCTTCCACTCCACTGGGCTCACCGCCTGGCGATAAGGCTCAGGAGTTCCAGGCCATTCTGAACCCTCACCTAGACTGTGGGCTGCAGCTGGGCCAGAGAGAACAGCCTTCCCCAGGCCCAAAACCACCTCTCAGCCCAGTTCCACCTCATGCCTTACCAGATTCTGGGGTCCCAGCCCTGCTTGCTGCCTTATGGGGCTGTCCCTGGGGCCGGATCTGCTATGCTGTGGGACAACACAAATGGACTCATGACAACATATTGTAATAAAGGCAGGTTTGATTTCAGGTGGGTGTAGCTTGAAGAGTCATGTGTGAAGTTCTGCAAGAGGTTTCCTAGAACCTCCAAGTGTAAGGCATGAGGAAAAGTCTTCAATAAATCAGGTAGCAATTTTCCTTGCCCCCTATCCCCCACCCCCTCCTAGCTCCCTTTTGCCCTCCCAGACATGAAAAACCCCATGTTGATCAGTTAACTTCAGGGAAGCCAGACCTGCTGGGTGGCAAACAGGAAGCTGACACCCATGACTCTGAGGGCCAGGTAACTTGTCCCAGCACCAGGGGCTATTGCAGGGGCAAAGGAGGAAAGCCAGGGAAAGGCCCTGAATCCAGGAAGAGGAAGTCAATGCTCTGGAAGCCAGACTCTGGCTCTCTATGCCTCAAAGGAATGAGCTGGGAGCAGTACTAGAATCTGAAAGAGGCTGGTCCCAGGCTGATGGGGAAGCAGCAGGTCACAGTGGGTGAGGTAAAGCTGGCTCCCACTATCCCTTGAAGGGCCCAGAGGAGGATAAAGAATGGCCTGTTGGGCCTGGTTCCTGAAGGACTTCCTCCTCCCCCCAGGGTCCCATGCCCCTCAAGCCTGGCCCAGGCTCAGGGAAGACTGCCTTCTTCAGGAGTCTCTGCCCAGGGACCACAGAGAGGTAGCTGGACCAAGCTGTGGGCTCTGATGCTTTTCTTATATCCCTTCCCTCCCATAAGACCCGGAACCCACAGGGGCCCTTGCCCTCCCCCCAAGAGAACCACAGGCCAGCAACCTCGGGTCCCTGTGGCCCCTTAACCAAGTGCTGTGCTTCAAGCAATGCCCCCTCGCCCGAGCCCCACTTGCCCATGGGCAGGAGGAGGCTACTGGGGGTTTTTGAGGATGCGGCCATGGCGGAAGTCATAGACGTGGCGGCAAAGAAACACCAGCTCAGGGTCCGTGTCCTCGGGTACTGTGCGGTGTGGCGGAGTGGAGTAGTCTGCAGAGGGGGGCACCAGTGCTGTCTTTCGGCTGGGTAGACCCTCGCCTCTGCGCTTGGCCATGGCACAGAATCTGCAGTGACACATCATTCACCTTTATCAAAGCCACCTTTGCAGAAAGACCTTCCCTTCCCTGCTCAGAGAGTTGAAAAGTAGCCTTCGACCCCCACTTAGGCTGGTCCTGCCTCACCTGTCCTAGGGGCTACACCCTCTCTGTCAATTGCCAGTCTGTCACTGGGGAAACACACCTGCCAAGGCCTCCCTCATGACCACCTGCCAATTCTCCTTGGTATTTTCTGAGAGCCGTACTGTAACTACCCCCAATTCTGTCCAACCACTGTGCCTCAGACAAGCAACAATTATTTTTTTCTTCTAAAAATATTAGATGGCAGAAGCAGGCTGTAAAGAAGAACCTTCTGGGAGGTCAGGCCCAGTGAGATTACAGGCAGCCCCCAAATAGCGCTGAAGAGTCTGAGGGGAGAGGCTAGCCAGAGACACAGGCCACCACGCACCTGCAGTACTCTGCAAAGGTCAGCACATAGCACTTTTCCTCGATGCATGCCACACTGTTCTGGTCCTGATGTCTCGATGCAAAGACTTCATTCTGCAAAGGCTCAAGGGGAGAGAGGAGATCAGTTACCGGGGTTGGAAGCACTTAATTCCAGGGAAAAAGTGGACATTAACGCCAACCCCTCTGCTGAGACTCCTGACCTGAGATCACTCCAGCTAGTGCCCAGAAAGCCGGGGAGCTTCCCTGGAATGTGGGCCTAACATCTCCTCACCTGGAACCCCAAGGCATTCCTCCCAGATTTTGAGGGAGCACCTGGAGAACCCAGGTACCCCCTCCAGCCCCTCATTAAGATCCCTAACCCCCAGCCAGGGGAGGAGGGGGAGTCAGTGTGCATCTTCCCAAAAAGTGCCAGAGGGACAGAGTGGAAGCAGGCTCAGGGGGTGGGGGGTGGCAGGGGCGGCAGGAACCACAGCCAGAGGGCATTACCACTTCTAGCACACCACTGGGTATGGTGCTAAGGAATGTTAGGAGCAGTCTTTCTCCCCCTCCCTCTCATGCTGCAGACAGCATCAAAGGGGCTAGGTGTGCCACTCCACTTCCCCTAACCCTTTGAAACATGAATTGGGGAAAAGAGGCTGAAACCCAGGCCCTTCCCCAAGTTCTCTGGTATCCAAGGTAACAAGTCTAGGGACTTGACTACCCATGGCTGTCCACCCAGTATCACCTCCTTATGCTACAACATCTCCTTCTGCCAAACCCTGCCTGCCCCATTCCATTTGCCTGGTAACTCACCTCGTGCATGCTGGGACTGCGGCCTCCCTGTAAGTGCTCTGGTCTGTAATACCACAGGAGGCTCATCATCAGCTCTCCTGGGGGTACAAGAGAAGCAGTCAAGGCTTGAGCTGGCAACCCCAGAGTTATTTCGGCAGGCAGGCTGGCCACTTGCCCTGGAGGCTCATCCAACTTCAGTGCTGGGCCAGTGCTGAGCCTCTGCCTCAAGCCAAGCCTGGCATTCAGAAGCCTGGAATGCCATTAGGTATGAAGGGAGAAGGGGGGGGAAGCAATGACAGGTGAGGAAGGGGGGAAGGTGCCCAAGTTCTGGTGGCTGGAAAGGTTAATGAGCTGATGCAACCTAAGCGACAAGGCTGTCTGTCTGTAGCCCTCGGTAGCAGACAGACCCCGGATGAGTGGAAGGCAAACTGTGCCCAAAACACGGGGAGACGAGTGCCAGGTCAAACTCCAGGAAGGGGGGGTACCTGATTCAGGATTCTCCCAGAGGGCAGAGATCTTGGCCACGTAAGGTGTAGACGTCTTTCGTGGGCCTGACTTGAGGAGGACAGTATCCCGGACGCGAATGGTCTCTCCATGTCGCTCCACCGCTTG
>NW_006383006.1:5464743-5470768 GCF_000327345.1 Myotis davidii
CTCATCCTGTGCAATAACGCAATGATACAAAAAGGCTCGTGTGGCTGCACCGACTACCACACCCAGTAATCGACTCATTCCAACCCACTGGGTAGGTCCTCAAGCTTCCTAATGGGATAGTCCAGGTTTGGCCCTTCAACCACCACTGTAGGTGGTGTAGCCTACAGTGTAGGTAATTAATTACTACTGCTAAGCCTCAGTTTCCTCATCTGTGAAATGAGGATAATTATAGGAACATGGGGTATGGACCTCATAGGGTGGTGGTAAGGATGAAAGCAGATAATGCATGTAATTAGCACAGTCCTGGCACCTCAGAAGTGCTCAGTAAATTTTAGTCGACATCCTTTTCATCATCCCAGATGTTCCTATATCACTGATTTTCTCTGCCTATCCCAGTTTTCCATATACATACTTACCTAAAAAGCCTCTATGAAAGATATGTTTTATTGATTTGGGAGAGAGAAAAACATTGATTGGTTGCCTCCCATACAGGGAATTGAACCCACAACCTAGGAATGTGCCCTGAGTGGAAATCGAACCCACAACTTCTTTGGTGTACAGGACAACGCTCCAACCAACTGAGCCACCTAGATGAGTGAAAGTCCTCCATTTTAAAATCCAGAATAGAAGGGACAGCATGAGCAGGGATGAGAGATGAAAATACTTCAGATAACTTCCCTGAGAGTCCAAGACAGAGATGGCAGCCACCAGCTGTCTGTGTGCATCCTCTGACCTCCCCGAGGTGCACAGTGCAGGATCAGTACAGGACAGGGGAGCAGGCTGGGCCAGCATGACTGGTTCCTAGAGCACAAGTGAGCTGGAGCCCCTTGTCATCTTTCAGAGTAGCTAGAGCCAAAATTCCTGAGATGCAACTCACTTCAGGTCCTACATCCCCACTGTCACCCTCTCTTCCCCCATTAGCTAAGAGGTGGTACTCACCAAAACATAGACCGCCTTCTCACAGGCAGCTCCAACAGGTACCCAGCCGTTAGTGCGGCGGCGGCGATGGCGGCGTGGGCGTGGGCGCTGGACACGTGGTTGCTTGGGGTGGCTGGGCCTGCGGGCAGCCTTGCTCCTCACAGTGTGCCTACAGCTGGAGCCTGTGCGTAAACCTGACTTGGAGCCACTAGGAGGCTTGGCGCTTTGAGGGCATGCACGGGCTACTGTCTGAGGCTCTGAGGTGGGTGTCTGAAGATGAGGGACGGGCTCTGCTGCAGGTGGCACGCTGGGCACAGGGCATCCCAGGAGGGGGTGGGCAGGTGAGGCTGGGTGGCCAGCTTCTGGAAGAGGAAATTCCAGCTGGCCCAGGGACCTGCAGCCTTCTGGGAAAAGGAGAAAGAAGGTCAGGACAAGTAAGGACAAGCAGTAACCCCACCCTGGCCTCTCTGCTTTCAGAACCTGTTCCTATTTTAATTCTAAGTGTGAGCTCAAAGGCTGCAGAGGTGAAAAGTTGGGTCAGGGGCCTTTAAAGTGGATTGTCAGAGTGACTAGCCAAGTGTGTTTCTTGACCTTGGAGACTGGGCCACAGTCATCTCTATCTCCCCTTCTAACCTGAAAGAAGGCGGTGGATAATGGGAACAGCTTTTCTAGCTCTGATTTAATCTCCTCTAAAGCTTCCACAGTGCTTAGGAGCAGAGGAGCTGGAATCAGACAGCTCAGGATATGAATCCCAAACCTGCCACTTAGTTGTGTGACCTCAGGCAAGTCCCTTGACCTCTCAGTGCCTTGCAATAGTAGTAGTTGCAAATATGTAGTCTGTTCTAGGTATTTTTCTTTATATATATAATTTATTTTTTTACAGAGAGGAAGGGAGAGGGATAGAGAGTTAGAAACATGAATGAGAGAGAAACATCAATCAGCTGCCTCCTGCACACCCCCTACTGGGGATGTGCCTGCAACCAAGGTACATGCCCTTGATCTGAATTGAACCTGGGACCCTTCAGTCCGCAGGCCGACGCTCTATCCACTGAGCCAAACCAGTTAGGGCCTAGGTGTTTTTCTTATCAATGTATTAACTCACCTCATCCTTACAACAACCTTATGAGAAAGGGACCATTATTCCTATTTTACAATTAAGGAAACTGAGACATTGAATAGTTATTGGCTTGTCCCAGTCACGTGGCTAAGGAAGTGGGATAGAACCTTTCACTCCAAGTCTGGCTCCACAGTCTGCTCAATTACATGCCAGGTGGCCTCCCATCTGTAAAGTGCTTTAGAACTGTGCTGGCACATGGTGCTTCCACACGGTCCCAGGACAAGAGGGTAAGGACCTTGGGTCCCACAAGTTAGGTGTCCAGACTTGGAAAGTGGTCCAAAAGAGAAGGAAAAGCCCGAGAAGAAGCCTATTCTCATTTCTAAGAACCCCAACTCACACCAGAAGCTGAAACAACCAGTCTGGTCAGAGTCAACTGGTCTATAAAGTTGTTTTATAGACCCCCTACAAGAGGGGTGTGAGGGAGGGGAAGCCTGGGAAGGCCTGGCCTCTCACTTCACCAGCAGCAGGGCCAACCTGCCAGCCAGGATGGCTCTGGTCACCTTGTTTCTACTCAGGAGCCAGGAAGGGAGCCTGGAGAAGCATGTGAGGACACTGCTGCCAATTTGGGGGAAGAGAGATCACTGTGGGGGTGTCTCATCAGCTGTATCACGAGCCTCTCAGGTGTCTGGGTCTTGCCAGGAAGGCAGACACCAAAGCCACAGGCCCTGTGAGCACCCTGTCAGTGCCAGGGAACTCTGTCTGTTCTTAGAGTGTGCCCACCCTATCCACCCCTAGCAAGGTGATGCTAAGCCTGGGCACTTCTCTTTCAAAGCCTGTATAGCCAGGGTACAGCTGTTCTACTGCAGTTGGCATCACCTACTGGACCTTGTAACCCCCACCCTTTCTATGAATGCTGTACTTGGCTGGCATGCAGATGGTCTGGGCTCCTGGAAAGTAAGGAATTCTAGCTTTCTTCAAGGAGGACAGAAGGGACATAGAAACAACTTGGCAAAAGCCCTAATTTTAATAACTTGCTACTCAGAGTCTAAGATTGGCAATCCCAATGGGGAGGGAAGAGGCCCCTCCTGTCCCCTCCACCACAACAATGCTACCTATGGCAGCCAATGCTGTCAGGCCAAGAAATCTCTCCATAGACAGTGGGGACAGAGCAGGGCTGCTAAAAGCTAAACACTGGCCCCTTTCCTGGAACTGCTCCTAGGCTTGGGGTACAAAACAAGGGAAGTCCTCCCCTTCCAAAGCCCCCTACCTCCCATGCAGTAGTACCTCAAGGAGCCCCCAACCCACCCTCCTGGGACAGTGTTTCAGAGACTCTCTAGTACATCCCATCCTCAGGAAGGCTTACCTGCTGCAAAAGGCATTTTGTAGGAACAGCCGCCACAGGTAGTGCCAATGTGGGTAAGAGAAGGGGGCAACATTTCACAGATGCTATAGCCATTCACTTCAGCATCCTCACTGGAACAGTAGTGAGAGCCCCAGGGAGGATGCAGGAAAGGGGTGCCTGCAGGCACTGAGCTCGGGGCCACAAGGGGCCCCTCGGTAGGTGCAGCCACAGGGGACAGCTTGCCCTCGGGGAGCATGGGGCATGGGGAGTAGCCCCCACACTGCAGCCCATCTTGGCTGCAATACAGGTAGAAGCTGCCTAGCGCAGTGAGCTCAGGCCGACCACACAGCCCACTGTAGTCGGCGGGGTTGCCAGGCATAGGCAGGAGGGACAGCTGGGGTGTACGGAAAGAGGGCTGGTGCAGTTCCTGCTTGGGGGCAGGTGACTCCTCTCCTGGGCGCCCAGGCTCTGGCTTCAGGGCTGCCTGTCCACCCATCAGCAGGGGCAAGTGGGGGCGCAGCCCTAAGGGGCTCTCCAGAGCCTTGCTCAGGGGCTGGTAAGGTAGCTGGCTGGATGGTCCATGAGGGGTTGCAGATAACCATGGCTCCTCAGGGCACCCTTGCCAGCTGGGTGGGCTTGCAGCCTCCCCAGAGCCAACCCCCTGCTGGGCCTTGGGATAGTTCTTGCCATTGACTTTGGCCCACTTTGGCCTCAGAGCCTTCAGTGCTGGTGGCTCAGTGGAGCGCCTGTCTGCTTCTGTGTGGGCACGAGGTGGCCGCAGGGGTAGCTCCCGCTCCTGGCTCAGCTTTAGGAAGGCAGCTGCATTCAGGCTGGCCAGTCTCTTGGGAGCTAGGTCACCATCTCGGCGGGCACCTTCATCCGGTGCTGGCTCTGGGGACAGATCCCGACCTTCTCCTCCGCGGTCCTCCAGTCGTGGCCGCTTCTTGGAGGAAGACCAGCCTCCAGTGGCCCTGTCCCGGTCCCGGTCCCGACTGTGGTGGTGGTCTCCGCCTCGACTGCGGCGGCTGCCCGCCAGGCTGCTGGTGTCCTCCCGCTCCAGCAGCAGGTTATTCAGGGCCTCGGCATTGAGGGAGGCCAGGCGCCGCTTGCGGGGCTGGGTGAGGCCAGTGTCCTCACTGGATGGATCCGGGCTGGGGGGTTTGGGAAGGTCAGGGGGCAGCTCATCAGCCTCATCTGCACTCCGTGGATCAGCCACATTTTCTAGGCGAGTCAGCAGCACTTTGCAGGCCTTGGGCTTCTCAGGAACCAAGGGACGCTTACGCAGTGGGTAATTCTTGCGGCGCCCTGCGAGGTGCCCTGGGCTCTCAGGCATGCCTGGGTCCATACCCTCCGCCCCCTGCTCCATATTGCTGCCTTCCATTTGCAGGGGCTCCCGGCGGCCAATGGGGCCCGAATTCAGCATGGGAAGGGACTTCCTCCGAGTGTGTGTCATGAAGTACCTCCAATCTGCAGGAGAGAAGGAAGGCAATGAGAAAAGCCTGCCCTGCCCTGCTTTTCCTCCCACTGCGGCCTATCCAGCCCCACCTACAGTAACTCCGGCCTACCCTCACCCATTTCCAGCCTGGATTTTCATGGGATCCTCTTCCACAGTGCAAAAGTTCAATGAGGTCAGGGTATCAGCAGCTATGCAAGGAATGGCTGCCCCATTCTTCTTTTATTTTTTAAATATATTTTTATTGATCCGAGAGAGGAAGGGAGAGGGAGAGACAGAAACATCAATGATGGGAATCATTGATTGGCTGCTTTCTGCACACCCCCTACTGGGGATTGAGCCCACAACCTGGGCATGTGCCCTTGACCAGAATTGAACCGGGACCCTTCAGTCCTATACTCTATCCACTGAGCCAAAGCAGCTAGGGCTGCCCCATTCTTCTTTTAGCCTAGGGCCCTTCTTTGAACTAAGCCCTGGGAGAGCCTACAGAGCAATGCAGGCCCCAGGGTCAGCAGACAGGAGCAACTAGGAGCTAAGCTCTTAATTCTCTGATTGTTTTTCTCCAGCTAGCTACTCTTCTCTAGCCAGGAAGAGGCTCTGAAGACACTGAGCCAGGATGGGGGCTTGGGTGGTGGGAGTCCATCTATTTCTTCAAAAATATTACCAACCCCCTACCCCTTGATGGGGCTTCTGAGACTGGCCATAGGATGATAAGGAAATGGACAGCGAGGAGTTGAGATGAGGAAGCTGCCTGCCGGGCCATGGAGGAGGCAGAGTCCAGCTTGTGAGGCACCATGCTGAGCATATAGGGCTGACAGCTATAATCTGGTCTTGCTGGAAAAGCCAAGGAAGGGTGAAAGCCTGGCTTTGAGGAGTCGGTGGTCAGGGGAGGTTTCAGCCAGCCCTAGGAGCCAGACCCACCTTGACTCAGGGGATTCCAGGGAAGGGCAGCCTAAACAGTGCCAGTGCCTAGGGAAATAATGTCAGTAAAGCCAGGGCCAGCAATTTTGGGGGGAAAACACAGAGACCACACACTAGTGTGGTACATCTTTAACTCCTCCAATAGCCACTAAGAGCTGGGAAAAGAAAATATCATGGAGAAGAACTAACTCAGGAAGCTAATGGGAGCTGTCTTATTAATCCTGCCCTATTCTGCAGGTATTCTACCTGATAAGCAAGACTCCAGGCAAGAGGCAGGATGGCGCGAGTACCAGGAAGCCCAGAGCCCCTGACCAAAAAAAAAAAAAAAAAAAAA
>NW_006383006.1:5470788-5485333 GCF_000327345.1 Myotis davidii
ATGCCCAGGCACCATCCCCTAACTTTGCTTGTCAAACACTTCCCCCCATCCCCAACATACCTGGGGCAGCCTGGACCCCATTCTGGGAGGGAGGCCAGAGCCAAGTGTGTGCTAGAAGCTACTATGGCCAAGGCAACAGAGTAGTGGGGAGGAGAGTTGTCGGTGGTCAGAGACTACTGAGTGGCTCATTCCTCATATACTCCCTAACCCAAAGCAAGGTGCTGCCAAGTAAGGTGCCAGATTAGGCTCTGCCCTCCCTGGTACCCAGCAATCCCCTCCCCACCCAGTGGGCCTAGGCTTTCCAGTTTTATTTTCCACTGTAATTGTTATTCACACTCACTCTACCTGGGTGGGGGGGTGGGGGGACTCCTGCTGGGCCAGGATTTAACCCTTAAAGTCCCAGGCCTAAGGGCTCCCAGGGATTCCAGAGCCCTTCCCAGCTAGCCCCAGTGGCCTTGGGTCAATGCCTGGGGTCACTGAGTATCTACTCTCCCGAGACATACTGCACTAATTGAGACAGAGTGCTCAGAAAACCAGGGCAGCATGGGTGTCCCTCATCCCTGAGAAAGAACGTGGAAAACTGGAAAAGAGAAACAGTATGCCCAGGGTTGCTCGTGCCACAATGCGGGGGAACCTGCCACTGCCCAGAGACCAGACCCCAGGCATGACTCATAGTCATAGAAGGTAAATCCATTCATTCCTGAAGCATAGACAGGAGAGGTCCTAAAAAATCCCAGGCATCTGCTAGGCTCCTTTAGACTCCTGCTTCTAATCATGGTGACCACTCATCTCTGTTTGCTCAGCATGCTGATTAGCAATGTATTCTTTCATGCTTAAAAGCACCCCAGTTACTTATAACTCACGAGCCCTTTTCTCAAATGCAGGATACCCCTGTGCCAGAGGTGGAGGAGCAGCAACAAGGAGAAACACATCTGTATTTCCTCGGAAAGCCTAGACCCAGCCATCTCCCACCCCCAGAGGGCCTGGAGATGGAGGACAGTGAACAGACCACACAGCGGAGCAGGGGCCAAAGCCCCTAAACAGGCCCCAAGTTACCAGAGGAGTCAGGCCTGAGAATGGCGGGGAGCCAAGGCTGAGGTCACCTAGGCTTGTGGCCTTTAAGGACACGGACAAATACAGAGCAAGGAGGGGGTGGATGGGAAGGAGAGGGAGCACAGAGGAAAACGAAAGCGCAAAAGAGCTGAGGGGAACTGGTCTGTCCCTGCTTCTGCCCTGCCCTGTAGAGTAGCCCTCTCTTTACATCCAGTCCCTCAGGGACACCCACTGGCCCCCTCCCGCCTCCAATCCCTCCATACTGATGCCCTGATTCTCTGGCTGACTATCCAGGGAAGCCTCTAAATCATAGGGGACGAGTCACATTTCCAAATCAAGCATAAGAGCCTCTTGCTAGCCTCCCTTGATTCTGCCAAATCCCGTCATCCACTAAAAACATCCAAGGCCATCAAAGGCACATTGCAAAACAATTCTTAGCTTCCATGTGGTGCCTAAGGCTGCAATGTCACTCATCACCCTGCGAAAAGGCAGGGGTCTCTACTGCCTGTTTCATTGCACTCCAAACTGAGAGCAAGTGTGGGTCATGCTTTGAAGCTGGGGCTACAGCTTACCCCTTCCCCAGGTGGGACTGGGTGGAGGGGGCTCCTGGCCTGCAGGGGGTGACCCAACTCCTTGGAGAAAGAAGATCCTGGAAAGCAGTAGGCTTGGTTCCCATTCCAGCGCTCTGCCAATCCTTCTGCTCTCCTGCCCCTCCCACTTATACACCAGCTCAACCAGGAACTTGTCTAACTGCAAGAGACAAGGATGCCTGGGTTCTCCCAGCATTACCCTCTTCCGCTCTGGGAAGCCCTGTCTTCCCAGGCACAGGCAGTCCAGGTCCCCTTGGGGGAAGGTTCCTAGGAGGGATTTCCCAGGGCATATTACCACTCACTTAAGATCATGTCAAGCAAGCTCTCACTGAAGAAAACCAGCCTGACTGTTCCCAGCTCTGAAGAGCAAATAGCCAACTACCATGAAGGATGGCCAGCAAACCACATGTTCAGTCCAAAATCCCAAGTGTACTCTATTTTTAAAAAAATATTTTCATTGATTTTTTAAAAAATTATTCTTTATTGCTGAAAATATTATATATGTTCTCCCTTCCCCCATTGACCCCCTCCAGCCACCCCCAGGTCTTCAGCATCCTATTGTCTATGTCCATGGGTTATGCATATATGCATACAAGGCCTTTGGTTGATTACTTCATTGATTTTGAGAGAGAGAGAGAGAGAGAGAGAGAGAGAGAGAGAGAGAGAAAGAAATATTTATGTGAGAGTGAAACATCAATCAGCTGGCTTCTGCATGTCCCACTGGGGATGGAGCCCACAACCCGAGCATTTGCCCTGATCAAGAATGCAACCAGAAACCTTTCAGTGCATGAGAAGATGCCCAGCCAACTGAGCCACCCCAGCCAGGGGCAAAATCACAAGTGTACTCTAAAGACAGCAAAGAGCCATCTCAGCCCCAGGCACATCAGGTCTCAAAATGAAGGGGGAGATCAGGCCCAGCTGGAGTGTCAAATAAGAGTCTGCTGGGGGAAGTCATCTCCACAGAAATAGAAAGGGGAGGACTGGTCTTTTGCCCTCAAGCAGCAGCAGCACTGTGCACCCACTCCACACCAGCCCAGGTGGAGCACATCCAAGGGGTGAGCAAAGGAGAGCCAGAAGCTTGGAGAAGTATGGCCTGGAGGGCTCGACTGAGGGGAAAACCTGAATAGGCAGTTCCAGAGAGCAGAGGCTGGTCTATGGCAGGAAAAGGTCTAAGCCTCAGCCAAGGTTCTCCCTTTACTTACCCAGCTCTAGGCCACACTCCCACCCCAGACTTGGGGCTCTGCCCTACTGCCCTTTCTGAAACCTTTCTTATCCACTGCATTTTACATTTTGCTTATTAGGCCCAGGCCAAGTAGCTCAGTTGGTTAGAGGGTTATCCTGACATGCCAAGGTTGTGGGTTCAATCCCTGGTCAGGACACATACAAGAATCAACCAATGAATGCATAAGTGGAATAACAAATTGATGTATCTTTCTCTCCCTCTTTCTCATTCAATTTTTAAAAATTTTACTCTTAGGGCTTTTTGATTTATTTTTAATGGGAGGGGCATATTCAAGAGGGTCTTGGATAAGACCCACTTGGTCACCAGAGAAAGGTCCAAGAAGAGCCCTGACTCAAGCCACCTCCCAATTATACCTAAAGCCACACAACTGGTACTAAGTTAAATACTGCCTTCCTCTGCAGTCTCTCTTGGAATCCCCTCTCGCCCCTCCCGAAGGAATAACACTTTCTCATGAGCACTGAGTTTCTTCAATCTTCTATCAGAGAAGAGCAAGAGCACAAAGGTACGTTCCTGTTCATTTTAATTTAGTTGATGCTATTTCATGAGAAAACAGAGAGGTGAAGCTGCTGAAATTCTTATGATCGTGTAAGTACAGAGATGTGGCTGGTATCCCCAAGAGCTGGTAGAGTAAAAAGAACCAAACCTCTTAGTCAGGCACACCTGGAATTAAATGCCAGCTCTGGCCCTCAGAGCAACTTTCTTCTCTGAACTCCAGATTCCTCATCTAAAAAGGATACACCAAAATGAACCTTACTTAAGAGTGATGGTAAGGATGATAGAGTCGCTGTGCACAAACCTACAAGGATAGGAACCAACATCCTTCCCCGCTTCCAAACCCACAGACAGAGGTAGGTCTGCCCTGGGCTTCAGTGGTTCCCCACAGTAGGAGTCAAACTTCCTCTGTGGGAAATCTGAAAACCCAGGGTGCACCTCAACTCTGCTCTGCTACTAGTCCACTGAAAACCCCAAAGTGTCAACCTTAGAGATTGATGAAGACACTGCTTCTTTCCCGTGCAGGATCCACTGTGGGATGAATTATGGGAGGTTCAGTTTATAATACAGCAAGAGCACCGGGGCAAAAACTGTACCCCAAGAGACCCTGAACTACAACTCCACACCGAGAAACAACGACAGTGAAAGAGGAGCTCCTCCGATGCTAAAGGCCCAGGAACGGGATCAGAGGGTTTGCATCCTGCCTGTTCCTGCCATCTGACTGCCCCAGGGCCCCAGCTCCCTTGTGCCCATTCTGCCTTACTCACTACTTCAGGGTCTCAATTCACTATGAAATCAGTTTAGGATCCTACAAACACCTGGGCAGGAAGCAAGGGGCTCCCAACCAAAGAGAACTGGCCTGACCCCCCTGGACTCAGCTTGTGTTATACATGCCCTGAGGTCTGGCAGCCATTTGAAGAGCTGAGCCTGTCCCCCAGAGGCACCAAGCCTATCTACAGCCTGTCAGACCACCTGCTCCTCACACTTCACACTGGGGGATCCCAGGAGCCCAGTGACACAGGAGCAGCCCAGTTGGGAAAATCCATACCCACACCACGTGGGGTCTGGGGTGCAGCTGGCCCTGTCTTTGCCTACTCCTGTCCACTCTGGCCATCCCAGTAGGACAGCCCAGACACACAGGCCCAGAACTGCACCCAAGTATTCAGAACCTCCACTAACTCTGGCTCCAAATGCAAAACCAGACATCCCATCTCTTGTAACTGTAAAGCAGGTGTGGGGAACCTTTTTTCTGCCAAGGGCCATTTGGATATTTATAACATCATTCACGGGCCATACAAATTATCAATTTAAAAATCAGTCTGTTATATTTGGTCAAACATTTTTGTTTGTTAATCCTCACCCAAAGATATTCTTCCATTGATTTTTAAGGAGAGTGGAAGAGAAAAAGACAGAGAGAAACATCGATTAATTGCCTCCTTCATGAGCCCCAACCAGGGACCAGGCCAGGGAGGAGCTGGCAACCAAGATATGTGCCCTTGACTGCAATCAAACCCAGGACCCTTTGGTCTGCAGGCCGATATTCTATGTGCTGGTCAAACATTTCATTAACTTACCTCCAATGCCCTGGCAGGGCCAGACCAAATGATTTCTCGGACCTTATACGCAGCCCATAGGCCAGATGTTTCCCACCCCTGCTATAAAGGAACATAAATCTTAATGGGAAGGGAAGGGAGTTTTAACTCAGATTATAATAAAGTGGGACGCCCCCATTTTATGTAAGAATAGTAATTAAGTATAAACCTATAGGAGTGGGCAAAAGTAGGTTTACAGTTGTGAGTATTCAAAAGTTTAATCTTATATTATTTATTAATTTTTGTATTTTCCACATGAACAACTATAAACCTACTTTTTTGCCACTGTATATTAACAGTAGAGTTCGTGGAATCTCCTCCTCACTGGAAACAGCCAGTGCCCTACTTGTAGCGCAAGGTCCTTCCTGCAGGTAGTGGGCTGAGAGAGAGACAGTGTACCCTCAGATCTAGAAGTTGATGTATACACACAGACCCCTGAGCTAGGACAGTGGGAAGAGGGCATTGTATTTTAGTCATACAACAGTGCTCTGCTTTAAGAAACTCTAACCTGACAAATTAGAAAGTAACCAGGTACAGTACACAAAACTAGCCTTTATGGATTTCTCTAAAGGTACATACCCTTACTTGAAGCAATCTGCCTTCCCCTAGCTCAGCCGTGGGCAAACTACGGCCCGCGGGCCTAAAGACCGTATCCTTTTATGTAATGATGTTTACTTTGAATTTATATTAGTTCACACAAACACTCCATCCATGCTTTTGTTCCGGCCCTCCGGTCCAGTTTAAGAACCCAATGTGGCCCTCGAGTCAAAAAGTTTGCCCACCCCTGCTCTAGCTTCTTCCCAGTGCACAGCTCCTATATGGCCGAGGTAGACCTACACCTGCAGGTGTGGGTCCAACTAAGCCAGAGCACCATGGCTCATTCCCAGACCTATGGCACCTCTGTGACCTTTGCTCAGTTAGCCAACATTCGATGACCACTTGGTGCTGGAATCTTCTTGGTGCTACTGCTAATCCTAGTGGGCTTGGTCAATGAACTGAACTTCTCTGAGCCTTGGTTTCCTTGTCTACCCAACGAGGTTGTTATGAGGATCAAGTTAAATAAGAGTGTGTTAAGTGCCTAGCAGAGTGCCTGGTATACAAAAGGTGCTCAATACAAGCTCATTCTTTCCCCCTAGATTTCAAGTATTAGGTTAAGTGCTGAAAGAAAAATGCAAAAAAGCCTAAGAAATTGGGAGCTTTGGGCTGGTAGGAAGACAGAGGGCAAGAGAGTGTAGTGTGACAGGGACTGTGATGAAGTGCTTGGAACTCAGTGGAGAGAGCTCTCTTCCCACTGCAGCTTCACAGAGGGCACACTTGAGCCAGAACTTCAATCAGACAGAGGTCCTCCTTCATGCCAGGTGTACTGGCAGAACAAAAGCCCTGCAGGGGCCCTGGCCAGTTTGGCTCAGTGGATGGAGCGTCGGCCTGTGGACTGAAAGGTCCTGGGTTCGATTCCCATCAGGGGCGTGTACCTTGGTTGTGGGCACATCCCCAGTAGGGGGTGTGCAGGAGGCAGCTGATGGGTGTTTCTCTCTCATCGATGTTTCTAACTCTCTGTCCCTCTCCCTTCCTCTCTGTAAAAAATCAATTAAAAAATATATTTAAAAAAAAAAAAGCCCAGCAGGGAGTGGGCAGCACTCTGAGAAACTGGCTTCACAAACATTTGGATGCAGGAAGGCACAACAGACAAAAGCTGAAGTCTTTTTGAGGCAGGAGACAAATGCCCCTTTCCTCAGACTCAGTCCTACTGGTTCCATGAGACATTTCAGGCTGGGGATGTGGAGCCTGGCTAAGTTTCCTCGGACCCTCCCACCCAGACCCAGCAGTGCCCAGGCTGAGCCAGCAACAAATCTCCTCCTGAAGGAAGACCCATTTGTTCTGGGCAGTTAACAATGTGGGATAAATAAAACAGAAATAGGGCTGGGTTCCCCAAAGCTCAGCAACAGCTCTCCGCAGAATCAGGTGGAAACCTCATGTTACTAATGCACCGTTCTTCAAAAAACACAACAGCTCACTAGAAAAGAATATGTGTTGGTTTAACCACCAGGAGACTCCAAGAACTAACAATTTAGATTTCTAAGAAGGCCTGCCAAGACTCGAGGTGCTCTCTTGTCCTGAACAGAAGAAACTGTCCAGCCAGGCAGAGGTGGGAGCTCTGCCCTCAGCATCTCCAGCAGGTGTGTTAACCTCCTGAACCAACCAGCCATGAGGAACAAGACCCAAGACAGGCCTTCCCAATGCTCCACCAGCACAAGCAGAACCACAAAGCAGAGCCTACCAGAGTTATGGACACCCAACTGAGTATCTTACAACCTAACTAATTAACTAAGTTATTAGTGCCACCACCATTAGGATGTAACCTCTATGGGGACAGGCAGGCTCTGTTTTCCTTACCACTAAATCCCATCCACAGGACTTAATAAGAACTTAATCAATGAAGATCTGGCTGCCCACCTGTCCCATCCCATATATTATTTCTACTCTAGACCAGTGGTCAGCAAACTCATTAGTCAACAGAGCCATATATCAACAGTACAACGATTGAAATTTCTTTTGAGAGCCAAATTTTTTAAACTTCGACTATATAGGTAGGTACATTGTTATTAACTTAATTAGGGTACTACTAAGCTGGCCTTTGCTAAAAATGTCCTCAATCTGATTGAGGTACGTTTGCTGAGGTCGATCCCTTCCAACTCTCCCATCCACACTCGTCTTGTATACTTGTTTTATCTATCTCCTTTCCGAAAACCGACTTCTGCGTTTGGGCCACGAAGTTTCAATTGCACTGTACGTGCGCGCCCGCACGTGATATTTTGTGGAAGAGCCACACTCAAGGGGCCAAAGAGCCGCATGTGGCTTGCGAGCCGCGGTTTGCTGACCACTGCTCTAGACTAATGGCATCACTTGGAGCCCAGGACAAGAAACTCTGACACTCAAACTCTCCCCCATCCCCAGGAGCCTCTTCAGTGTAAGCCGAAGTTCAATAGGACTACTTCAGGAAATCTCTTATATTTACACTGCACAACCCTCTTTCACTACTATCCTCTTTCTTCTGTCTCCCAACCTGCCCAACTATCTTTTCAGGATTAATAGGCACTTCTAGCCATGAGCTGGCCCATCAAGTCAAGGCCAGGGACCTCATTCACTTCTTATCCCAAACCATTAAAAGAGCAAGGCTGGTGCTGGAGGCACACTTCTATCAAGACAAAGAATGTCATGAATACTAAGGTGAACGCAGTAGCAAAGAACCAGAGCTAGCATTCTCAGTCCTGACTCCCCTACGTGTGCAAGGTAGGGGATTCCTGATCCACCAGAGGCTTCGGGTATAACCGATGGCTCATGTTTGTCAAGCACTCACTATGCGCCTGCTGCCAGCTAAGCACATTACATTCAGTCTCATTTATCCTCACAGGATAGTTATTTACCCCATCTGAAAAAGGAGAAAACAGTGGTACAAAGAGGCAAATTCTTTTACCTTCTGTACACCACCCCTGCAACAGAGGACAGCTGCTGGGTCACAGACCAACATTCAAGTTCAACTTGCAAATTCAATTTTGTTTTTTCTGTGCTGTTTTAATTATTGGCATAACACATTAATAGTTTTTCCTAATTTTTCATCTTAAAGGAATTGAAGGTGTATTCCAATTAAATGGCATCAGGGAGCTACAAACATAAACATAATTTTACAGACTGTTTCTACAGAAAAGTCTGCTCAAAGATCCCAATAAATTCTTACTAGTATATGCCCTTTTTAAAAAATATATATATTTTTTTATTGATTTCAGAGAGGAAGGGAGAGAGATAGAAACATCAATGAGAGAAAAATCATTGATCTTGGTTGCTTCCTGCACACACCATACTGGGGAATGAGCCCACAACCCAGACATGTGCCCTTGACCAGAATCAAATCCGGGACCCTTCAGTCCGCCGGCGGACGCTCTATCCACTGAGCCAAACCGGCTAGGGCTTACATGCACTTTTGAAAACAAACCCATTTCATATCCTAGAAAGGGTTTTGCAAAGGCTTCAAAAGCATCTTGTCTTGATTTTATGGTAAATCCAGAAAAGTCTAGACTTCCCTCCCACATCTAACCACACCTCTTTAATCAGGTACAATATCCTTCTTCCAGCCTGAACTGCAATGAAGACTGACATTTGGTCATACTCCAAACAGCAACCTTAATGTGAGAAGACATAGTAACTGCCCCTTGGCCCCCTCCCTTGGGAGCGAATAAATCCAAGTCCTTTCAATTTTCTCTGAAGATCATGTCTTACAGTCATTTCATCAATTTTATAATTATTTTTTACATTATGTCCAAACTATATGAACCCCTCCAGGCACACAACAGGGGACACCCGTCACTTCGGAGGAGGGTTTATAGTGGAAATATGAATCTTCCCTTCTGGCACACTTGTCAGGATATCCTGGCATCAAGCAGCATCCTAACACCTTTCCCATGATTTCTATAAAGATCCTCTAAAAACGGATAAATCACCTTTACACTACTTGGCCAAGTAAGAATGGGATTAATAAATTGAAATCCCCCCAAACATTTCAGACAGGTAGCGGCAGTTGGAAAAGGGCCTAAGTGTAGGCCACCCTGCTCTGCAGGCAGGAAACTGAAAGCTGCATCGAGGGAGGGTGAAGGGCCCAAACAGGCATTGGAGATGGACTGGAAAGTAGAAGCAGTCAACACCACTCCAGGTGAGATCCCGGGGTCACTAAAAGCAGAAATGCAACAGGTCACTTTGCCTTAACTGAGGACAGGGAAGCACCTCCTCCCAAACCCTAGAAAAACTGATGTGAGAAAGAAGATGGAGACCCCAAATTCCAGCCTGCATCTATACTGTTAATTAAGAAAAGTCACTTGTCATTTTTTTTCATTCAGATAACTTGGTCATTGTGCCGTGGAAAAAAAGTTCCCATTTTACATCTCACAGAGGCTAAGAGACAAACCCATTCTTTTATTCCTGGTAAATCAGGCCTGCAGAGGACCTCAAGGACAGTTATCTTTCTGGGTGTGTGTGTGGGGGGGGGGCGGGGCACGGACACTGAATCAGGTGAATAACCAACCACTCTTGCAGGTATATCACACTGGGAAAGATGGACTCTGGATGAAAATCCTTCTCAGGACACAACACAAAGTCCTGGACATAACTGCCCTGAGGCCTGCTCACCAAACCTACAATTCTCTGGTCCCCAAGTTTCTAGACCAAGTTGCTAAGGCAGGGTACCAATTCCCCTCACTGAAATCCAAGGGCCCTGTTGGTTGGTGCTCAGCAGCTCTTCGTCTGGTCCTGAGCAGGCCGGCTGCCACTACTCTTCCTCCCTGTTAGCCGGTTTACTGCTCATTAGTGGCCGTACCAGGAGGTGAGCAGGGGAAACATAAAGGAACTGAAATTCAAACCAGTCCATTTTACTCCAGTTAGGTGCCTCCCATAAAACCAGGCCAGATTTCATCATCCAGGTCCTCTCTGTCCCCTGTTCTGGGGAGACTGAAGCAGCACAAAGGCCACTGTAGAATCTCAGGACCCCAGGCGTCAGAGCCAGTGCTTCCAATCATCATGAACTTTTGACTAAACTCTGTATGTCCCATCTTTTCAGAGTGAACAGGCACTTCTAGCCATGAGCTGGCCCATCAAGTCAAGGCCAGGGACCTGCAGAGCAGGAGTGCTGGGTCCGCCCTGAGTATCAAAGCATACTCTCCTTGTCCCTCCAAAGCACATCAGCAAGTTCACAAAGCAAGCGAATCCTGCCAGATTGTGCTAGCAATTCCCATAAATACTTAGACTAGGGTAGTGCTGCTTATGTAAAATGCTTCCCCATTGAGAGATGCTGCTTTATTTACATTCTTCCCAACCCATTCATAAAAAGGAGGCCCTTTAATGTTGGGGCTGTCTGTATAATGCTCCATAAACCTGGCAGCTTCGGCTGGCAGCCTTAGTTCAACACAGGCTACTTCTAAATTCCAGAGACATTTTTCCCTTAAGATTTTTTTTCTCTTTAATGACTCACCTTGCAACAGGGCACTGAGGCCAGATGTTGCCCAAGCAAGGCCAAGAGGAATAAGAACAGATAAAATAAAAATACACAAGTCCTCCTGAATATTGGGACAGAGAGGTAGAGATGAATGAAAATAAATAAATTGAAAAATCTCTATAGAACTCCAACGTAAAGTAAGTATATTAGTAAGCTGAATTCCTTTCAGGTTTACTGAAACTTCCTTTATGGATGTCAAAATGCTCCCCAACTTATACCCCTATATACCAGAGAAGGTGTGGAGGGTTGTTTTTTTTAACCCCAAAGAAAAAGTTAGAAGAGGGCTCTTTTTGGTTTTTAATTTGGATGGCAGACGAATAAAAAAAATATTTATTTTCTTTGCTTCTTCATAGAAGTATTTCAGGGTTTGTTGGATCTAAGAGGGGCACAATTTGCTCAGGGTGAAGAAACTCAGGAAAACCCCAGAAAGAGAGGAAGGGCTATGTTCTAGAACACACAGCAAAAACAGCCGGAGTAGCTGAGGAGAGAGCCCAGGAATTACATTCTGAGGTAGCTTGTCTCCTGCTACAGAAGCAAGGAGGAGAGAAGTAGGAATTTTTTTTTTAATTGACGGGGAGCGGTCTACATTGCCATGGCAACTGTGAGGGGTAGCCTTCCAGCTTGGAAGGGAAATGCTGGTCCATTAATCATCAAACTGGGGCACAAAAGGGAGGTTTGGGGGAAAGGGGATGGATGCAGAATTTATTTTTTCACTGTCTAGACTCAAACCAGTCACAGTCCTCATTCCTATTTCCCCCATGGTCCAAGGTTGATGGTAAACAAAAACTGAAGTTCTGAGACAGCTGGGATCATAGCTCTCCTCTCTGAGGGGTCCAGTATGGGGCTAACGCTACCTCCCACGTCAGCAATGCCCCTATAAACACCTCATCCAACACCAGTGCCCAAAGTCCCATCCATGGGTCAAACCCAGGAATCCTTTTCTTTTCTGTTGTCAGAACCCTGTTTTCTCCCCATTTACACCCAGGATTGAGAAGAGATAAAACATATGGATTCATTTAGCATGGACAACAGGAAGATTGCATAAGAGCAGCAAAGCTGGGTGAAGGAAATGGCCTGGTGAGGTAGGAGAAAAACAGGATTATAGTCTTTTTCCAATTCATATCTCTGTGGTGTCATGTGAGCAATCCATGACAGATTCTTCACCAGCCAGAATATCAGAAACAGCTAAATTTCATTTGTTCTCCATGCTAAAGCATCCCAAAGATGCCCCATCTATAAACCTTTGACAGAAAAGGTTGGAAACCACACGAAGGGCTCTACACTGAGCATTGCTGGGAAAGCAGAAGGGAAGTCTTCCCTCTGTTCCCACCCAACTAAGCAGTCAACTGCATTTACTCATTCAATAAAAGCAATAGCACTCTACAGGGGCACAACACACACACACACACACACACACACGTTTAACACTCAATATTGGCCTGGAGTGGTCTGAGTGACAGGGAGAGGATGGAGGAGTAGGGTTTAGGCTGGAGGAGAGGAAGGTAAAGGGCTCTTCACTGGGGACAACTGCGGAAAGCAGCAGGAGCAAAGATGCAGGGAGATAAATGTGGATGACATGGCTAGAGGAGAGTCATAGGGGAGCTGTCAGGGATCAGGCTGCAGGAAAATGGGAGCCACTGCAAGTCCTTGGATAGGGAAGTTACAGGGGGAAGAAGTGCTTTAGGAAGAATGACCTAGCAGCTGTGGACAGACTGGGTCAAAATGGACCAGAGGAAAAGGGAGGCCATGACAACACAGGTCTGACACTGGAACAGCAGGACAACAGAAAGGAAGAAAAGGAGGGAGATATAAAAGACAGAAACTCTTCACTGGCCAACCTCTCCAGAGTAAACCCTCCTAAACACTTGAGCTGACTGACATGAGACTCCTGCCAGGTAAGAGCCTGTCAAAGAGGAAAATCACTGTTGTGGCAATTAATTACCCTTTACATCCAGTGGCCAGACCAGGTTACCCTCTTCTTACTGCCACCAAAAGAAATCACATACTGTATAGCTCCAGACCAGGCACGAGGGCCCTCATCATTCTCCGAATCTTAGACATACAATTAAATTATCTCAGAACAAACTTTAATCTCTCATATGAGGTAACACATCTCATCCCACAAGCCTCAACTTCACTCAGGCGGGGGTCTAGACCCCCCTGGGGAAGATGGAGAGTGGGCATAAATTAACTCCATGCCCATACTAAGCAAGGCTGACAGGCGGCTTTCCCAAAGTGAGATTACAGCCAACCACAGCTGGGAGCAGCTCTTAACCAACACCTATCTGAGGTGGGACTCAAATCCAGATTCTCAGCAAAAGTCTGCATTCTATACAGCCCGAGTTTCCCGGTCTTTGTGTTCTCAACTCTTCCATTTGGGGATCACATGGGGGGAGCTCTGAGTGGGTTTTTACAAATGGGAAAACAGCATCCAGTTTAGAGATGGTCGCTGGTGGGGGTCAGAGGAACTCACACTTTAAGCCACTGGTTCCAAAGTGTCCTCCAGCTGGCCAAGTACAGGGCTGCCCCTCCCGGACATGTTGTCCCTCTGGGGCCCTTTTGGGGAAGACATGGGATGGAGAAAAGTAGGAAGTAAAGTCCCTCAGGTGGCACAAAGGAAAAGGATTGCAAGCCTTTTTTATCTAATCATTAAATTTCTGCCTGGATTTATAAACAGCTTTTCATTTCTCTATGTGGATACCTTCTTTGGCAAAAAAAAAAAAAAAAAAAGTGCTGAAAGCAGTGTGGATGGATTGCTGGAGCACATCTTGCGGTGTCTCCTAGTCCCCAGTACAACTGATCTCTGTCCTCTTAAAACTGTCGACAATGGGTGACGGGGAGATGTCCCAGGTGGGATTAAACCTCTGCTGTGGGCAGACTGCTTGCTGAAAGCCTCATTCCTGGCAGGCTCTAGGGGTTCACAGGGCTGTTGCCTAGGTGAGTTCAGCAACCTCGTCGTTACCTGCCAGGCCCACCGAATTGGCTCCCTCACCTCTGCTCCGGTGCCCCTCCACCCTGACCGGGTCGACCCCCAGTCTTCCTAGAACCTCAAGGCGATCCGCGGCGGGAGCGGTGAACCGGTGCCACAGCTCCTCCCGGCGGCCACCCCGGCCCCCCGCCGGCCCCGGGGCAGAGTACGGGCCTGTCGCCCGCCCCTCGGGGTGGGTCGTTCGGACCCGCTCCCCTCCCCGACGCCACCACCTGCGCCCGCTCCGGCGCCGCCTTTGTCCGGCGCTTCAACGCCGAGCGGGCCCCTTGGGCCCGACCTGACCCGGCCCCAGAGGAGCGGCGGCGAGGCGGGCAGGGCAGGACCAGGCCGGGCCGCGAGCACGGGGTCCTGCTGTCACTTAGAGGCGGTCTGACAACTTCGATCCCTCCGCCCCACCTAAGACTCGGCCGCCGCTCGGCACGGTCCCCGCCGGGCCTCCCGCGGCCCACACTCGCTCCTCGAACCGGTTCCCTTCCGTCTTCGGCGCCTCCCTTCCTCTCAGTCCGATCCGGTCGGGTCTACACTACCCCCAGCCCCGGCGCGGCC
>NW_006383006.1:5486449-5490774 GCF_000327345.1 Myotis davidii
CTTCTGGTATTTTTTCCTTCGTCTGCAGAGCCTGAGCCCGCATCCCATGGTGACCCGACCCTGAAGTCCCAATCCCCCAGCTGCTGCCCCCACCCGAGAAATCTTGTCCCCGCCCTGGCCGTAACCCCTCTGCATCCCTCTTCCCCCTTCTCCTCCCTAGCACCCACTGGAGAAAATTTCGGGCCAAGGAACACCCCCGCCCTCGCCAGCGGCTGCTACCCCCAGGGCAAAGCTTCGGGAAGACCGGACAAAAATCAATCGAGGACAACCCCCCTTTCCTGCAGAAAGGGCCCCAGACTCCAGCGAAAGGGCCCCGACCGCTGAGAAGCCCCTCCCGCCCTTGCCTCATCTTTCCGACTTCCCTGCCTGCCACGTCTCCTTTCCTTTCAAGCAAGGTCGGTCCTGGCTCCGTAACCCCTCACTCGCATCTTTTTCCTCTTTCTCCCCTTTTCCTACCGCCCCCTACTCCAGCTCCTAATTCACCCTTCTCAGAAGCAGCGTGTGGAACCCTTATCCATTTCCAGCCGACAGCAGAGTCTGGTCTGAGAGTCCTTGACACCCACATACCCTCTCCCACCATCGCGGGGAACATCAGAGCTTTCCGCCCGGAGCTGGTCGGTGGAGAGCTGGGGAGGGGGGGGGGGAGCGGCAGCCTGACAGCCCACGCTGCACTCCCTCCCTTTGGTCCCCAAGCCAGGATGGGACCCAGCATGGACACTTACCTGGCTTCCCCCTACTCACCGAATGCTGTGGCTCCGTCTCACACCCACAGACGTGCCTTTCCAAGCCCGAGCATGCTCACGGGGTCAGCGGAGTGGGTGGGCACAGCAGGCTGAGGTCACATGGAGGTGTGGGAGGTCCCTGCGAGGTGCGGGAAGGGGCTGTCTTGGGCACCTAGTATCGCCAAAGCCGGTGTAGGGCTTCACTTCAACCAGCATTGCATTTGCACATAGTAGGTTCTTGAGACATACTGAGTCCACCCCAGAACAAAGCCTCATTCCCCATTCAGGAGGGGGAGGGGAGCGTTGGGAGTTAAAAGGAGCAGCAACAAAAAGGGTAATGTCAAGTCATCAGAGGGCTGGGAACAGCCCAGGGAGGTACCTCCTCCAGCTGAGAGAAGCACCCGCAAATGCTGGGGCCGCCTAGGCTGGAGGAGAAACCCAGCCTTGGAGTGTGACTGGGGGGCTCTTCCCGTACCTCACAAGCTCTCGCCTTTCCTAGACCTTGAAACTCAAGCTCTCACCGGCAGGCAGCCTTGAAGACAATCAGGGCTATTTGCCTCCATGGCTGGAAAATGGAACCCTAAAGGATGGTTCCCCATCTGCCTCTAGAGCCGTCAGTGAGGCCCAGACAGTTTTGGGTATGTTGGGGGAGATGTTTAAAGGAGGGGGCCACCCAGGAAGTCAAGTGTGTGGATGGAAGCTAAAACTGCGTCAGGGAAACTCTCCTAGGACAACTGCCTCTACAAAGCAAAATCATCCAAGCTAGAAAAAAAGGACACTAAAGATTCTCCCCTCCCTGAGCTCCCCAGAACAAAGATTCCCCACCATCACCAGGCCAGCTCTATCCCCACCTCACAAAATGCACCCTCTCCCTGCCCCAGTCTCCCATGGGCTGATGCCCCATTGGCAGCCTGGAGCCAAGACAAAAGAGGGGACAGAGCTGCTGTCAGCAGCTCAACCTGGGCTGACCTTGGCTTCATGCCCACGAACGGGTAGAGAGGGATAGAGGCTACAAGGGTCAGAAGAGAAATGTACTTGTCTCAGGGAAGGAGTCCCAAATAGCAGAAAGCCCCTGCTAGGAAGTGGCTGTAGCATAAGGTTGGAGGTCTGGGCGTTTCCTCAGCATCCAGTGGCCCTGGGTTAAGGGGTAGGGGAGAGAGAGTTGTCTTTATATGGGGCCCTCTTGGGAGGGAAAAAAGGATCACCGAGTGGAGAGGAGGCAGGGTGGTCGTGAGGACCCATTCAAGCCTGCCCAGCTTGCCCTGCCTGGCAGCTGGAGGAATTCTACCTGCAGAGCCTCCCCCATGTGGGTGGCGGTGTCCTTTCCCCCAGGAGGCTCGGACTGAGTGGGCTAGGTTCAGAGACAGGCTGGCCAAAAGCATTTGTTGTTCCTCCTATGCCAGTGCACTGGTTTACCCCTATTCTCTCCCACTTTGTCAAAACTGGTCAACAAGCTGGGGAAGAACAGGCCCTGGGCTGCACACCCTGCCTCTCCCCCAAGGGACCTTTCGGCCAGGACTCCTTCACCTCTCTTCCAGGGGCCTCTGTGACCGGGCCTCCTTCCTTCCCAGCCCAGAGCCCGTCTACACCTGGAAAAGACTCCACCGCTTCCTCCTTCCTTCATCTCCTCTAACCTTTCCTGAATGAGTGCTGCCCCCACCCCACTCCAAGGCACCTTGGCACACCCAGCAGCCCAGAGGTTCCCCACTGAAAGGGGTTTGTGGCTGGGTCTGGAGAGAGGAGTGGATCCATCAGGTCTCCAGGGCCACCCCCTCCCTGTCTCCAGACAGGGACTCTCTCTACCCTGGCGCTTCCAGACCCAACAGGAAGGATTAACTGCCTCAGAGCAGGAGAGCAGAGCCGAGAGAGGGAGATGCAGAGAGGAAAAAAACAGGGCTTCAAGCAAACATACCGCACACCCCTCCCCCACCACCTTCGACCAGACTGACAGCCAGGACAGACTGGCTGCTCTGTCATCTCCAGTCCAGCCGCCAGGCACCTCCCCACTGCTCGCGCAGTCCCTGCAGACTGCTGGCCCGAGGTTCCAGCCACCTGGCACCAGACAGTACACCCCAGCGGGGCGACACAGTCCTTATAGTGGTGGCTGTAACCACCCTCCCCTTCCTCCATTCCATGCGCTGGTCCCATCTTTCCAGGGTGTGGGCCAGCTGCTCCCCACCCCCCTTAAAGTGTCTGAACTCTAGGTCCCAGGAATACTTATTGAGACACTTGGTCTCAATCCCACTGGACAAACTGAAGGGCATAGCTCCTTGAGAGAAAGATACCAGGGCATCAGTTAAATTCGGCTGCAGTGCTTGCCCCTCCATCATAGGAACCCTCCCTCTCTCCCCAATAATGAAAGGTGGGTTTTTATTGTCCTTTTATCTGACCCACTCCCTCTTAAAGGGATCGGAACGTCCTCCTTAAAGGATCTCCAGAAATGATTTGCCCCTAGGCAAAAGCAAGTGCAGCCAGCCGCCTGCGCCTGCCTTCGGGGTCTCTACCTGCTGGGGCTCCTTCCTTAGGGGTGGGGAGGCAGAAGTACTCTTTCTGTGACTGAACTGGAGGGGCAAGGCCCTGCCAAGGAACCAGCTGTTAAATGCTCAGCAAAGAACAGGACCTCTTCCTCCTCTAATGGCACCCACTGCCAAAGCCCTTGGGGGTGGGAAGGTGTCAGAATGAAGCCGGGGCCTGTGTGGGCCCAGGACCTTCAACCTTCATATGAAGGAACAAGGGAGGGGAGTGTTCCATGCACTCAGACTTTGAGGAACACATGTCCAATGCGCTGTGTCCCAAACCCCCATGTGTCCAGTGCTGGCCTCCAGACTGTCGGCCAGGGAAGTCTTTGCAGGCTGCTGCTCCCCAAGAAGCTACTTCTGCATTCTCCTTCTCTCCCAACTCTTCTTACCGTCTTTGGGACCCTAGACCTTCCCCTTTGGGGTGCCCTCTCCCCCCCTTATCCAAGTTGCCTCCACCACAGCCCTAACAACTACAGACGACAGCCCATTTCGCGCCCTTTTAGGCCTCAGTCGGCTGTGTCCCCGAGGTCTGTCTCACCACCCTGCGCCCTCCCCCCTCCCAGCCAAGGGGGTGGGGGATGGGCACACCCTGGCTCCCCGTTGCCCCACTGAGCTGCATCCTCTCCCTCCGGTCTGCTGGGCTCCCGGTCTCACCCTGCCCGTGAGGCTGCAGGGTTCGAGGAAGGGTGGGTGTGAATGGGGCGGAGGGGGTCCGAGGGCACTCCAGCTCCAGAGGGGCAGAGTCGGAAGCAGGCACTCACTGAAGCCACCCCTTCTGCCCCTCCTCCCTTCGCCCGGGGAGGGTTGGGGCTGCCGAGGGAGGGCTTCCCGGGCGCCTGGGAACTCGCCAAGGCCCCCACCCCAGCCACTCCCTGGAGGACAGGCTCCCCTCTGGACTGGAGCTCCGAGCTCTACCCCACCCCCCTCGGCAGCTGCAGCAGCCTCCGGCGGAGGTCAGGCTCCACCTCCTTTCTCTGGAGGGAGAGAGCGAGGGTTGTTTGTTGTTGGGGTGTGAGAGGGAGAAGGTTCGAGATCACCTGGCCCGGTGGGCACGGGCTCCCGGAGCGGGAGGGAGCCGGGCCGG
>NW_006383006.1:5511361-5516381 GCF_000327345.1 Myotis davidii
CCCCCACCCACTGCCGCGGTTCTTCCATCCAGCTGCCCACTCGCCGGCGCCCCCGCCCGGGGTCCGTCCCGTGTGGAGTGGCCAGAATGCCCCAGGCGAAAGGGTCAGCTGGCCCTCGGGTTGTCACGGGGAGCAAGACTTTTCCTGCTCTCAGGAAGCTTCCAGTCGGGGCAGGGGGACAAGGAAACAGAAAACAGGGTGCCAAACACAACTCCACGACAGCAACACGTAATGGCTGCCGAGGAGGCAAAGGGAGGCGTGCCAGGGTCTCCCCCGCGTGGGGCTGGAGCGAGGTGCGAGCACGTTCTGAGAAGGAGCTAAGCCACGAGCAGAATCTTTATGAAGGCGCAGGCTTTCATTCTTCCCGCAGGTCTGCCATCGGTCGAACGAAAGTTGGGGACATCCACACAGGGGTAAGGCTTTAGGGGTGGTGTCGAGCTGTGAAATAAATAGGGGGTGAGGTGGGGCCGCCTAGGCTTTGTAAGTCCTGCCCGGGACCTTCACCCCAAAGGCATTGGGGACACAGGGAGGGTTTTAAGGGAAGCAAGGTCCTGGTCGGATCTGTATCTGACAGAGATCTGGGAGGGCAAATGGGGAGCAGCCTGGTGTGGCTCAAGGAGGAGGGACGTTGCACTTTGCTTTTCATCAAAGCTCTCTTCCCCCGGGGATATTTAACCTTGAGTCTCTGCCCCCGTCGTAGGTGGGGGTCAGGCAGAAAGGGTCCAAGCCTGGGGAAGAGCCATGCCTCGGCGCTGCTCCCACCACCGCTAAGCAGGGGGCTCTGCCTCGTTCCTCCCCACCTCCTCCCGCACCCGCTCCTGCCCTCCCAGAATCAATGCCATTTCCTGTAACAACCACAATAAAGAAGGCAAAAACATGGAGACCAGCTTTACCCTCCAGGTGCTCTTTCCTCACCCGACTTGGGACTAGCATTCTCAGGAGTGGGCATTGCTGACAAAACCACATAAAGACGCTGGCAAAGATCCCTCACTGGGGCTGGCATCAGACCCAGAACCTTACTTTGGGACCCGGTTTCGTCCTCGCCCCCTCATTGCCAGGAGATAGATAGGCTCACTGTTGCCATTTCTCAGATTAGGAAACCGAGGCTTAAAGCCATGAATGCCTGTCCCGAGGATTATAGTCTGCTCTGCCTGACTCTCATGTCAGGGTTGGACTCCCCGTAGTCCCAGCCCACAGCACTGCCTTCTACAAGCCTAGAGAGCCCGGCCCCACTAGCCTGCCCGTGGGGACCACTGTCACAGTCAGGGATTGCCAGGTCAAGTAGGACAGGGTGTGGGTGTCATCGAAGCCTCATACTACAGAGCCCTGCCTTTTCCAGCGAGCTGTTTCCCACTACACCTGGAAGCAAATCCTTGAGGGCTTTACTTCGGGGTCCCCAGAACAGGTCGTGCCTGTCCGTGTTTGTTCCTGGAGCTCCCTGAACTCTCTGTCTCCGAAATCCTCATCCTCATCTCCAGAGTCTTAAGCCTGATTTCCTGGAAAGGTCTCTCAAAGCTCAGGTGAAGGTCTCCGAAGTGAGACCTTGCTCCCTGATGCCCTGAGTTCCTAGGGCCCCACGCGGTCTCCTGCTATGCCTTCCTGACCGTCTCCCGCTTTGCCTTGGTCTGTGATGAGACTACTTACCTCTGGAAGGCAGGACTATGGCTTCAACTTCCCCTTCATGGCTGCCTGTGTGTCTGGCACTTCCATGCACCCAAAGAAGGGTGGCATTCTAGGTCTCTCAGAACCTGGCCCCAGGACACAAAGCCCTTTCACTCTCCCCTACCACAGATCCACTCGGGTCCCAAATGGCAACCTTTAAGCAGAATTCAGCAGGCAGACAAGCTCTGTTTTGACAAGTGTTTGTTTCACGGGACTTTAAAAAAGATTTAAATTAGGAGCCAATGCTGATATTTTTGGAGGTTTAAAATAAAAAGCCAATTTCCAATTTCTCTTGAAAACTTAGAAGCTCTGACTATCTTTGGCCCACATTTCCACTTGCAATAATAGGCTGGTGCCAAGTAGCAAATGCCATCTTTACGGGGCAGGCCTGCTCTAGTTTGCCGTGGTCCCACCTTGCCCTCTTCGGGCACTTATGAGACCTGCCTGACTCTTGAAGGTTTTCAGGTTTGTGATCCTTGCATTGTGGCCACAGACAAGGATGGTCTAAGCTTTTGGAGTGTCTACCTCCATTGGACCTACTTGGAGAGCCCTGTTACATTCTCACAGCCCATCTCTAATACAGCCTTTATTATTGCCTCAGGTCCAGATGTTTAATGAGTGCTCTCCAAGATCCATGGAACTAGGCTGGAGATGGAAAGGGAAATTAAACATGAGCCAGCACCTGTGGGCTTCTACTCCTAAGAACATGACATAATGCCTGGCAGATAGTTGGTGCCTAATAATATTTGATGAACTGAATACTAGATGATTGGTAAATAGCAACTGAATAAATTGATGGTGAAGGGAGGAGGGTTCCAAGAAGCATGAAATGCCTGTGATGATCTGGATGTGGTCGCTTGGGACCTCAGCTTGCTCAGGATCACTGCTATTAGGACGCTTTGCTCAAATAGGAGTATGTTAAAGGGGGCGCCTCCCTGAGGAACCCCAGAGGCTGTGGACTGGAAGTCCAGGAGTATACCACTTTAGCGCTGCTCCCACCACAGCTAAGCAGGGGGCTCTGCCTCGTTCCTCCCCACCTCCTCCCGCACCCGCTCCTGCCCTCCCAGAATCAATGCCATTTCCTGTAACAACCACAATAAAGAAGGCAAAAACATGGAGACCAGCTTTACCACTATGGTTCCTTGAACCCAGACCGGCAGACTCCTGGGATGATGAAGACACCCAGATCTGGAACAGGCAATGTCTTCCAAAACCAGGGGTCTTACAGAAGGCATGGGCACACAAACACCTTTCTTCTTTTTTTAAATATATTTTTATTTATTTCAGAAAGGAAGGGAGAGGGAGAGCAATAGAAACATCAATGATGAGAGAGAATCATTGATTGGTTGCCTCCTGCATGCTCCCTACTGGGGATCAAGCCCACAACCCAGGCATGTGCCCTTGACCAGAATCGAACCCAGGACCCGTCAGTCCGCAGGCTGATGCTCTATTCACTGAGCCAAACTGGCTAGGGCCACATTTCTTTATTTAATCCTAAACAACCCTTTTAGGTAAATATTCTCAAATTTACAAACAAATAAGACACCTGGAGTATCTAAAGTAACTGCTCAAGATCACACAGGCTTGGAGTGGCTCCAGACCTTTGCTTTTTAAAATATAGCAGTTAGCATAAAGGTTACACAGAGGTCTAACCCTCGGTAGGTCCGAAACCCTTACTCTTTCTACATTTCATATAATGTAGTGGCTATAGAATACAAACGCTGCAGCTAGACTTCCTGAGTTGGGGTTCTGGCTCTGCAGCATCTTAAAACATGCAAAGTACTTAGAAGCGTACCTGACTCTTAGCTAATGCCCCCCATTTGTGATAGGTAACATTCCTACTTCATCACACCCCCATTCGGCCATGTGTATAGACTGCCCTGTTTCTGGAAGCCGGTCCTGCAACCCCTGTTTGCACCTCTGTCTCCCGTATGGAGTCCCTACTATGTGGTATCCATGGCTGTATTCTGTCCATCCAGCTGCAGTGTGTCCCACTCTGGCCTTAGGCTGTGCCTCGCTTTGCTGGGTCTGGAGGAGGGACCAGCCTCCCTCCCCATGGCTTTCCCACTCCACCCTCCCAACACCAGGGCTGTCTCTGTGACCTTAGCCATCATCTTCCTCTACATTTGGAAAGACTTTCCGTGGCATCCCTAATCACATTCCCCAAGGTGAGGTGGCTCCATCTTCTACATGCCTTCGGCCACAGCCACCAGCCTCTCTAGTTTTTTCTAAACCAACAGCAAATGGCTCTTTTGCCACTTTCCCTTAACCACAATGTACCCCCGAGAGCCAGGACCTGCCTCTCCCAGCACAAACGCACCCTGGAGTGGTCTCCAAACTACAGTCCCCTGCTAACCAACTGCAGCCTCACTCAGACTCGGCACTGCTCAGGTACCAAGGGGACCTGGAAGATGAGGCAGATAACATTGCTCTGACCTTGGAAAGCTTCCATTCCACCCGGCTGAGCCTCTGAAACTAAAGATCCCAGCGAAGCATATATAACCCAGGAATGACTGGGCCAGGCAAAAAATAGCTGGGTCGGTGACATCTAGACTCAGGCACCAGGTCTAACAATTTTCCCCCTCTGATTTGTGAATAATTCTGTGTTAAAAAAATATTTTAAAGGGATTTGTAAAAGTCGTGCTAGTTATATGGGCAAGTCTTCTTTATTATTGCAAAGCATATGTAGAAGTCAGCAGTTTCCTTTTTCATTTGTTTCTCTCTGTTGGAGTATAGTTTGTAGTGATAGGTAATATCCCTAGAGAGATTCCATGAGCTAGGTATTGTGTTAAATTCTTTTCTCTCTCTCTCTCTCTCTCTCTCTCTCTCGAATAAACACCATTAGTAATGAGCTAAGATAGGAGGGAAGAAGGATTATTTGCCGTTCCAGGCCTTGATTTTCCTCAGAACTGCAGCTCCTTGCCCTCCAGCACAGAGCCATCTGTTGAGCCGCAGTGGCCTGGTCTTGAAGTGATCAACGCAAGAAGCTTGCCCTGCTGGACTGGCTCCTCTAGAAGACTGCTGATTTTGGCATTATTTTTCCTTTTATCATATTTCTTTTGAATTTTCTTTGATCGTTTTTTGTTTAAAATCTGTTCCTCTTCAGGAGTCAGCTTGACCCCTTTCCTGTGGTCCAGACCACTGCCTAGTGGCACTCGGACCTCTGTGGGTAGAGTGTGCTGTCAATGAGCACAGTGCAGGTCTTTACTAGGTTCTTGGTGCGGTCCGCTTTGTAGTGGGATGCATTGTAGACAACATCAATAATCTTTATTTTGCACGTACAGCCCTCCGAGCCCCAGGAGAAGTTGCCGACACCCAGGCTCAAGGCTCCACACTCAGACAGTGTATGTGGTGGGTG
>NW_006383006.1:5516471-5536724 GCF_000327345.1 Myotis davidii
AGGCCTTCCCAGCTCATGTTTTGGCTTCTTGTGGTAAGCCTTTCTCTTGCTACCCTGCCACCCCCAGGTCTTGCACGCTTGCGCCAGTTATCCTGAGAGATGCCCATGGCTTGCCAGCTGGAAAGAGTATACCCTCTCTTAATCCTCAACCAGCCTTATGAAATAGGTAGCGTTATTATTCCCACTTTACTGATGAGGAACCTGAGGCGTAGACAGTCTCAATAACTTGCCCAAAGTCACACAGCTAAGAAGTGGTGGGTCTCAGCCTTGTCACTTTGAATTGTTCCCCCATCATTTGTTCCAAAGTGAGCTCCCCCAGACAACTCTCTGTTCTTATGTTTTCCAGCCATCGTTTAGCAAATCACTTGGATTTTACTCATAAAGGTGCTGTAAGCCACTATCAGATTGGGGGTAAAATGTTGCGCATGTATCGTCATATTTATTTGCAAAAAGAAATAGTCCTTGTGCAAAGTCTCATCAAAAGTACCCTTCCCTGCCCTCTGCACTCACTTTGACACTGAAATAGCAAGGTGGTCCTTCAGGAACATCAGATACACGCCCACTGCCTCCCAACCACCAACAAACCCAGCGCTCTCCCAGGGCTCCCATTTGGGGGTAAAGCACCACCTCCCACCCAGTTTCAAAAGCCAGGAACCTGCAGGAGTCATCCTTGGCACCTCCCTCTCCCTCCCAGCCGCCACCCATATCTAATCCATCGCTACAGCCTGACTGTCATTTACCTCCACGCCTGGAGCCGAACCTCCTCCCCACCCCAGCAACCGCAGCCCTGGCCTCCCGCAGCCCTTCGGCCCTTCCCATCCCCCCACCCCTCGCCCCCCAGACTTTCCCACGCACCTGCCACCGGGATCCTTCCAAAACAGATCGCATCGTATCCTCCTCCCGCTCAAACCCGTCTGTAGGTCCTGCTATCCAAATCTGAAACAGACCCCTGAGGCTGCCTCCGCCGGGAGGCTGCTGACCCCTACATGCCCCGCCCCCCAATCTCACTCCTGAACCTGCGACGTCCCCTCCCTCCCTCCCTCCCAAGCCCAGCTTGTCAAGGGAGTGGTTCCAGTGAGGGCAGTCTTCCCGACTAGGCTAGGGTGGGGACGTCTGCGTCGGGTCCCACTGTTTCCCCACAGCCTGGCAGGGTAATGCGCGCGGTCGGCTCTCAGTGACAATTACCAAGCGATGAATACATAAATGACTGGCAGAGAAATGAAGCCTTGCCCATGCCTCCTTAGCTCTGCAGTCCGACTGCTTTGCCACGTGATCACAGTGCTGGAAAACTACTTCCTCGAGCCACACTGTGTGCCAGGCCCTGCCTGCTGCCCCTCGACTCACTCCTTCCAGCCCAGTTTGCCTATTTTCTGGAGTCACTGTGAGTTACCTTGGTCTCTGGGTCTCCAGTGTTAGTGGGGTTTGTGATTTGTGTACATTTTTACTATAAAATTTACTGACTTGATGAATGCAGTGACTGGATTCCAAGTTATGGGTTTGACAGGGCAGAGCCTTTGAAATCTGGAGACATAAAATTTACAGTTCTGGCTCTGGCAGGCCAGATGGCTTCTCCAAGAAGTTAGAGTCTGTGGCCCCCGGAACCCCAATCTTTCAGCTGCTACTATAAAGATTGGAGAATTTAGTTCGAGGCAAAGGCTTGGGATTCCCCCTGCCCACTTTGGCACCCACCCCGCCCCCTCCCCATATTCTGGGATTTATTTACCTTCTGTAATTGAACCTCCCAGCCCTCCCTATGCCCCTGCAAGTCTGCCCCTGATGTTTCAGTTAAATCTGATTTCATTTAGATAAGCTTGGTTGAGAGAGACAGGATAGAGGTGGTCCCCTCCTGCAACCCCCCAGGGCAGGCATTCATCATGCAAATATTTCTTATTCAAGCGCCTCCATTAAGCCAGACTTAACGCTGGGGATACAGCAGCAAACCACAGACAGGTAATGTTTGGGTGAGCGGTGCTCATGCTAGGCCTTAAAGAATAAATAATATTAGAATTGATTGGAGTGATTGAACTGATCTGTTTTATGTCTATTTCCTCAACTAAACTGTAATCACCTTTGGCCCCATGACTGTTACTGGTCTTTGAATCCCCAGCAGCCCCTGGTGCAAAGCAGCCACTCAGCAAATGCCTGTTTTGCTCTGAGCCAGGCATTGATGGGTGCAAGGATGGGTTACTCAATGAGCTGAGCCAGGGATGTGCTGACTGGGGGCAGGAAGCTGGACAAGCAGGTCCACCCACTGACTGGGGACTGAAACCCTCACAGGAGGTGCAGAGAGATGAAGGTTCCAGGAGGCAGGAGGGAAATGAGTTTCGGTGGCTGTCCTGGTGGGAGGGGCAGGCTGGGGTGAGGGGTTGGGTGGAGGGAAGGGGCTTATCAGAGGACCCTGTGGGGCTCTGATCACGAGAGGGCTGAGCCCACAGGAGCGTCCACTTGAAGCAGAGGGGAACGTGGCAGTTGTAGGAATGCAGAATATGGGATAGGGAAGGGCCTCCTTTAGTGGGGGGTCTGCTCTCAGCTAAGACTGAGAAGCCAGCTTTGACCCTTTTTGTTTTTCTTTATTGATTTGAAAGAGAAACATCCATTGGTTGCCTCCTGCACCAGTGGGGGAGGGGCAGGGGGAGCGGTGGTGTGAATCCCAAACCTAGTATGTGCCCTGGCCAGGAATCAACCCAAGTTGCGTTGCCTCTTCTTTGGGGAGCGCTAACAGCCGCAGTTATAGGTTATTTTGCGCCCGTCGACAACAGGCTCCGCACTCCGAGGCCCCCACCCCCAGGGCCTCTCTCCAGGGCTCAGGAGTCCTGGACACGAGGCTCTAGCCCCTTGCAGATGTGGGTGACCAGGTAGGGAGAGCGGAAAAACTGCCGCATGAAGCTCTCCAATTGGCCCCTAAGGGTCAGCAAACGGGGGGGCGGGGGCGCGGGGGACATAGAGGGGTGTGTGGCAGGGTTCCAAGCATCTGGGTATCTCCCCACAGAAGACTAAGGGGGCCCACTTACTTTCCAGTGAGAACTTGACCTTCCTTCACTCTGGAGCCTGGTAGCCTCCGAGGGAGGGAGGTACCCCAAGGAGATGGAGATCTCCAAGACCAACCTGCGTCCCTGCCCCCTCTTCTCAGCCTTGCAGGGCCCAAGTGTGTACTCTGCCCATGGCCACCTGGGCGGCGGGAGCAGGGAGAGCACAGTGAGAGGGGCTGGTGCTTGCTGGGTCTGACTAGCTGGGTGGTGATGTGTTAGCCCGAAGCGTGGCCAGCTCAGCCACTGGAAGCAGTCTCCGCATTGGGGAGCAGATCCCTGTTTTCTCAGGCAGCAACAGTCATATCAAATTCACATACCTCCAGCCTTAATTAGCAACCTCCCAATGGCCCCAGCCCCACCCTTCCACTCCGGGTCAACAGACCCCACCCTCCACTCTGGGCCAACAGTGGGAGTCTGGGAAAGAAAGGAAGGACAGGGCAGGCTGCAGGCCAGTTATGAGAGGACACAGGGTCTCATCTGACTAGCCTTTTTCTCATTTCAGAGTCATCCTCCCCTTATTTTAAATCGTAATTCATCTTATAATAAATTTAACTAAACAATTTTACTTCACCAAGTAAAGGGACCTACTGCAGAGTCAACCCTGTCCATCCTGGCAGCATCAGACCGAAGGCGGGGGGGCTGGTGGGGGGTGGAGTAGGGACTAAGTGACTTTGCTACCCCATTTCCATAAATAGAGCAAGCATTTGGGGTGGGACCCCAGGGTGTCCTGTAGACACTAGGCTTTGCAGAGGCTGCCTCTTGGGAGCCCAGGCGGATGTGCCAGGGGGACTCTCGGGGCAGGTCAGGCCGGCCCCTGCGCCAGGCTTATCTCCTGCGGGCAGCTGCAAGCTCATGCTTCTGGCCTTTGCTCCTGCAGCATATCTAACAGTGTCTCTCGGTGTGCGCCATGTCTGCCTTTGGATGGGCACAAGGAAACAGGTGTGTTTGGATGGAGAGGGGTCCGTCTCTGTGGTGCAGAGAGCCCCAATCTTCTCTTTCTTTCTTCCTCCCTTCCCTCTAGTGATGGCAAGGGCAACCCTCTGTCCTTCCTCCCCTGATCCGGTCTCCTCTGAGGAGGAGGAAGATAGTGCCTGTGCTGGGATATCCTGAGCCTGACATATTGTTCCTCCTTCAAGAAACTCCCACCCTTGCTCTCCCATGTATTCCAGGGCAAAGCTGTGTCAGGCTGCCTGGCAGCATAAGTGGGAACACAACTGTCCCTTCCTTAGGCGGCTCTGCGCTACCTCAGTGCTGTCCCCCAGCCCCTGGCCCAGGGCATGGCTCTCAGCTTGTCTGTAAAGCTTTGGTGACCATGAGGTTGATGGGCCCGAGCAGGGAAGCCCGATGCACACTCTGGCATCTGACTTTTCTCCCTTGTGAACATCAGCTCATGCAGCTGGCCCTGAGGCTGGCATGCCACTCTGCCCTGGGTCACCTCTGGTGGCATTATCCTAAAAAATATAGGTGCACAACTACTTTGAAAAACAGTTTGGAATTACCTAGTAAATTTGATCAGGTATATACCCTATCACACAGAACTTCCATTCTTGCACACACAAACCAGAAGACATATAATGTTTTCGAGTAGCCCCAAACTGGTAGCAACCCACACGTCCATGAACACTAGGATAGATATTAAATTGCAGCATTTTTCACAGAACGGAATACTATACAAGAAAAAACATTTGACCAAATTACAGCTCTACTCATTAATATGAAGAAATCTTTAAAACCTGTACAATGATGACCCCATGAAACAAGACATGGAAGACTATATTAAGTCTGAGTCCAATAGAGAATATTTAAAAACAGGCAATCTAAACAATATTGTTTAGGGGCATACACATAAAGGAAAGTGAGGAGAGGCCTTTCACTAAATTCAGGATGCTGTTTCCTTTGGGGGAAATGTGTCAGGGAGGGGAACATAAGCTTCTAAGGTAATTGGAATATTCTCCTCACTGACCTGGTGCTGGGTACATAGGAATTTATTACTGTTCTTTGCATTGCATATGCATGGTACATACTTTTGTGTATATACCACACATTCAACACCCCCCCCACCCCCCATTCTTGTCCTCAGCTGGCAGAAGAGGGGCCAGCGTCCTTCATCGCAGTTCCTTCCTGTTACTGAGTGGGCTAGAGGAATTTGGGGGGTGAGGGCCTCCCCTCTGCAGCTGGGTCCTGGCCACTCCAGGGTGATGGGAACGCAGGGCCAGGAGAGGCCGGCTGGCTGTGCTGTTCCTGCCAACTTTGGGGATTAGGCCAAGGCTCTCGCCCACCTGTTGTTTCACTCATTCAGCATGAACATAGCTGAGGGCTTTCTGTAAGCCTTGGATGCTGTTGGGAGGATTCGGGTAAGTGAGAAATGGTCTTTGGCCTCAAAGATTTTACAATATTCTCAGAGGTGATCACATACACAAATAACCATGATACCAGAAAATGTGAGCTAAGTGACACATGACAACCCAGCTACTCTTTCAATAAACATTTGTTGAGCATCTATTATGTGTCAGGAGCCATGCGGGATGATGAGCATGATAAAGGCAGTTAAATCACAATCCTGGCCCTTAAGTTCTTAGGCTGATCCAGGGGAAACAGACACATAAACGAGATAAATATAACAGCGGGGCAAGCCCACAGGCGTAGATATGGCCAGGGAGACTCAGGAAGGGGTTCCACTCAGGATGGGTAGGGTGGGGACGAGCAGTGGGAAAAGGCCGGAGAAGGGAGGTCTTCTTGAGGGGCCAGCTCCTGAACTGAGCATTCTGGGTGGGGAGGCAAGGGCAAGCTGCGGGGCTAGGACACCCTCTGCAGAGGAATCAGCTGGGACAAAGGCACAGGAGTAAGAAGCAGCACCGTAGGTACTATCTGCAACTGAACCCAAGTCCTCATGGGCATGGGGAGAGGAGCCACAGGAGGGGAGACTGGGCCAGATCAGAGTCCTATTTGCCTTGCCAGATCTTGGATCTTACAGGTGCTGGGAAACCCTGAAGTGTTTAGGGGGAGCTTGGTAGTTCACTCTGGCTCAGTATAGAGCAGGGGTCCTCAATCTATGCCCGCGAGCCACATGCGGCCTGCCGAAAACATTTATGCGGCCCGCCGAAAACATTTATCCGGCCCTCTGGGTGTTTTTGCCGCCGCTGTATGCGTAGGAATTTGTTCATAGTTTTTTTTTAAAACTATAGTCCGGCCCTCCAACGGTCTGAGGGACAGTGAACTGGCCCCCTGTTTAAAAAGTTTGAGGACCCCTTGTATAGAGGAAGGGTTGAGGGGCATGGATTGGAAGAAGGAAGGCAAGTTGTCAGACTATTGTGGATCCAAGAAATAGACAGGCTAGCTGTGCCTGAGAGGGTGGATGGTGAGTATGAGAAAGACCAGCTTCGCAAACAGCTCTCTGCTGGAGTGACCAGGCGGAGCACACAGGGAGAGGCGGGCTCCCACCTGGAACGAGTGTGGCTCTGGGAACTGGGGAGCATTAAGTATGGGCAGAGTCAGGGGACAGCCAGGCATGTGGATGGGACGCTGCACCATCTGGTCCCAGGACTCCCAAATTCTGGCTTGTGGACAGGACTGGTCTGAGAAAGTGAGGAAAATATGGGCATGTAATGAGCTTCTTATAAGCCAAATGTATGCTCTTTAAAGAACCATTCTTAGAAGTGTCTGCAATTAAATCAATATGCATATCACTTACAGGCATTAAGTGAATTACCAAAATAAATCTCTTAAAGATTCAAAAGTGGTGAGTGTTTTTTTGTTTGTTTGTTTTTTGGTGGGGGTGAGGGATGAGGCATTGGAGACAAGGGTTTTATTTTTAATTTAAAGGGTTTTAAAATAAGCCTTTTTAAAAACATATATTTTATTGATTTTTTTACAGAGAAGAAGGGAGAGGGATAGTTAGAAACATCGATGAGAGAGAAACATCAATCAGCTGCCTCCTGCACACCTCCTACTGGGCATGTGTCCGCAACCAAGGTACATGCCCTTGACCGGACTCCAATCTGGGACCTTTCAGTCTGCAGGCTGACGCTCTATCCATTGAGCCAAACCGGTTAGGCTAAAATAAGCCTTTTAAACGATCATATTTAAAAACTCATGAAACATACAAAATTATAAAAACCACCACTGGCCTTTGTCCTGAGTTTAGGTCCTTTCTTTTAATTGCTAACAGTGGACTTGCTTGTATGAAACGACACAAAGACAGCAGGCTTTTCTCTCCCCTGTTCTCACTGAGCCGAGCCGTGCAGAGCACCTACCACAGGCTGAGCGCAGGGTTCTGCGCGCCTGCGACCCCGCGACCGGCCGGCAGGGGTCAGGCGAGCCCCACGCACAGCCCGCGGAGCCGCGCCGAACCCAGAGCCAGAGCCGCGTTTCTGGGCGCGCGGTGCCTCCGGGGAGAGGGGCAGAGGGAGGGCCCTAAACCTACCTTAAACTGTGGGGTCACGACGAACAGCCACCTGAGTCATGAGTCCGGGCTCCGCGGGGCAGGATGTGAACTGAGCGCCCCCTCCACGCTGTGTTGACACCAGCTCTGGGTCCACCCAGCGTCTGGGCGGGGCTGGCTCAACTCCGATTTGTTCGCGTGCCCGTGGGCCACTCACCTTACCCGTCTCTTGGGATGGGGCTCCTGTGCAACCTTTAATTGATTTATCCTTCCCTTATGCTCTCTTCCACCTCCACCCAACCCTCCCCCAACCCCGTGTGCAACCTTGTCTTCACAACCGGGTTGTCAGGAAGATCAAGGAATTAATATGTCAAAACGAGGGTTGAGAGGGCTGCATAGGCAAGGTATTGCCATTACTAGGTTATATGGGTTTAGAATTAGGACTCAGGCCTCTGGGAAGCGTCCTGTAGCTACAGCCCCAGATAGACCAGTTGTTCTGAAAGGTGGCCTGTGCCTCAGAATTACCCCTGGAGATGTGATTAGGTCTGGAGCCCATCCAGGAATCTGCATTTTATTTTTTTACAGATTGCCAAGCTCTCACAACAGGTGTGCCCACACCACACTTGGAGAACCATTCCCTTAGCTTCTACTACCATCCCACAGGGCAAGCAGTGGGAAAGCAGGGACGGTAGTCAACAGGGGAGCTTGGGCTGATAGTGTGACTGGCTTACAATTGGAGTGGAATTAGAGGCAGCCCCAGGAAGGAGGGCTGGCCGCTGAGGCTGTAGAGTTGCACAGTGCATGTAAACAAGCAAGGACTCCCACAAGAACCAAAGTGGAAGGGCCCCTCCTCTTCCATTCATGACTCACTCAAGCTATACATTTTTTTGGTGTTACGAGAACGATTGCTTTCTTCCCAAGTTGGTGGCAAGGTTTGTAACCCATCTTGACTGGACGAAACATCCCATTCTGTCACACTGTGAATGTCTCCGGGCTTGTTGTCCCAGCTACACACTAAACCCAGTAAGACCACCGTTTTAGCCACATTCATCAACACAACTGGAGGCCGAGTGGGAAGGGAGGGGGCAGTGCCACAAGCCCAGGATATCTCCCTGAGGCTGGAATGGGCTGGGGTAGGTATGGAACAGCACTTGGCTACAGGCCAGGACCAAAAGTCAAAAGGGGCATCACTGGACTGAGAACCCAGAAAACCAGTGCTCTCTTCTAGGGAACCTGGATGGAATGGAACAACCTAACCTGTTCCCCTCTGTGCTCCATCCAGGCACCTGTGCAGTGGGGGCCCATGATGGCATTTTCAGAATGCCCATTTCTGTTGCTCTGGATTCTAGATTTCCAGTTCTGACCTTGGGAAAAATCAAACTGTCTTGCTCTTTTAAAAAACATGGGGATGGCCCTAGCCAGTTTTGCTCAGTGGTTAGAGGGTTGGCCCTCAAACTGAAGGGTCCTGGGTTCCGGTCTGCTCAAGGGCTCACCCCTTGGCCCTGGACAGGTGCATGCAGGAGGCAACCAATAGATGTGTCTCTTTCTCATCAATGTTTCTCTCCCTCTCCCTCACCTCTCTCCCCTCCACTTTCTCTAAAAAAATTAATGAAAAAAGTATCCTTGGGTGAGGACTTACAAACAAACAAATAAACAAACAAACCATGGGGATGGTTTCCAAAAATTTATGAGCTTCCTTCTAGCTCCAAGGCTCTTGTCACTCTGGCTTTCAACTGCCTTTATAAAATCTCTGGGGATCTGGAAAAGAGAGGCTGAGACTTCTTCTCCTCTAAGGGCTGATTTCACGCCGGTGTCCCCCTTTCAATGAGCAGACTAGATAGCAGGACCCAGACCAGTCACTCTCCACGGGGCTGGAGCCAGACAGGAGGCAAGCCGACTGCTTCTCCCCACAAACACCAGAGTAGAAGCAGATGGGTCTGCTTCGTAACGTTTAATATAAAATGGCAGCAGCCGCTGTGCAGTTGTAACAGAATTAGCCATAGGGTGTCCAGAGAAATGTACACAGGCAGCCCTCGCTGGAGTGGAGCCAGCCAACACAGGCCTGCTGCCCGGTCAGCTGCGGGCTGTCACATGGCCAGGACGATGGTGGTGGCGGCCCAGCAGTGCTGAAGGGCTCAGAGGGCTGATCCTTTACAAGCATTCTGACCTCTACCCCGCCGCAGAGTCTAGATCAGCGGTCGCCAACCTTTCGGACCTCACAGACCACCAGGGGTCTGCGGACCACCGGCTGGCGACCACTGCTCCAAAGGTTTCCTTAAACCAGCGGTCACCAACCTTTCGGACCTCGCGGACCACCGGTTGGTGACCCTTGGTCTAGATGGCACATGTTCTGAGATGCCTGTTCCCAGAGCTCCACCCCTGAGTGGGGGATTTCAGCCCTAAAGAGTGAAGCCCCTGGAAGGATGCAGGGCTGTGACGAGTGGGTGCCTGCTCACAAGCTGCGAGGGGCTGATGCCTCTGGAAATCAGCAGAAAGAAAGGCTAGGTTTTGGGGGTTTTCCCCCTAGAAAAGCCACCAGGTTCAAGTAAATGAGCAGAGGGCTCCCTGCCAAGGCTCACCCCCAAAAAGGAGGTGACTGCCTGCCTGCCCCCCTGTGACCACCCTGAGAGGTGGGTGCGGCAGGCTTGGAATTTGGAGAGCGAGGCCCGTCACCAAAGCCCATCCCTGTAGCCCATCCCCGTAGCCCATCCCCGTAGCCCATCCCCGTAGCCCAGAAAAGCCACTGTGCTTCCTGTGGAGCCCATTTTAAGCCACTGCACACTTCCTAGGCGGCTGGCCTGGCTCCGCGGCCACAGTGCTTGGCTGCCGTTGAAGAGGACACAACCTCGTGCAGAGGCCAGCAGGCGAGTGCAAGGGCAGCCAAGCCCGAGGACCGGCCCCAGGCAGGGGACGGGAACTGCCGCAACGCTACTTCCAAAGAAAGGCCTCGAGGTGCTGGGAAGAGGGTGCAGGTCCTGCTTTAGTGGAAGTCCGTGTTGAAGGCTCTGCCGATGACCAGCCGCCTCACCTCACTGGTCCCGGCCCCGATCTCATACAGCTTGGCATCTCGCAGAAAGCGGCCCATGGGAAAGTCATTGATGTAGCCGTTGCCACCTGTAGCCAGGGTGTGGGCAGAGAGGAAAGGACAACAGCAAAAGTGATGGGAAGTGGACAAAGCAAGAGAAGCAAACAGAAGGCCAAGGATACAGAAACAGGCCAGAGGAAGAGAGCCTGATGAAGGAGAACCAGCAAAAGCTGGTGAGAGGGCGGGTGTGGGGAACACCTTACTTGGGAGGACAGTGAACAAGGGGCCGGAAGGCCACCCAGAGGGGAGAGGACAGCAGGCAGGCAAGAGGACCGCTGGTGGACGTGGAGAAGGGGGATCAGGCGATACTGCATAGCAGTTACGGGGTGCCAGGTTCAGAGAAGTGAAGTAATTTGCACTAGTCACAAAGCTGGTCCGTGGTAAAACCAAGACACAAACCTAGGCCATCTGGCTCAAGTCTGTGCTCTTAACCACTGTGCAGCTTTGAAACCAGGCTGTCCACCCGCCTCTGAGGCATCTCTCTCCACTTCCCGGTGTCCGTAGGACTAGGCGTGAGGGGGGCGTGCTGCCTCCAGCAGTTTTCTCATTTGCTTTTCCATGTTCTCGTAATAACTGGGGCAGAAGCAGCCAAATAGCACCAGCTCCGCTGCAGCTCGCTGAAGCTCAGAGTGAGGGGTGAGGAGGACACCTCTTTCTGGAGGCAGCCACAGGCAAGCCCTGGGAAGGGGAGTGGGGAGGGGGGGCCACTCACCGAAACACTGGATGCCATCCAGGGCCACCTGTGTGGCACACTCAGCGGAGTAAAGAATCACACCCGCGCAGTCCTGTGGGAGGAGGCCCCGCTCAGCAGGCCCTGCCGGGCCACACAGAGAGCGAGTCCCAGCAACCCGCCCGCCGCCTCCTCCTGGGCAGGCCCGCCCTTACCTTGGGGGTGCAGTGGCCCTCGTCGCAGGCCTTGGCGACGTTGTAGACATACTGCCGACATGCCATGAGGCGGGTGTACATGTCGGCCATCTTCCCCTGCATCAGCTGGGCACAAAGGGAGGTCACACGTCAACTTTCCTCTTAGATACCCTCCCTAGTTACCAAAAGCAGATCGGCAGCAGCAGCCTGACAGCCAGAACGGCAACATCAGGGCACAGAAAGCGGACAGGACTTGCCTAGGGTGACCGAGAGGGTAGAGGGCTGCTGCTGCTCCCTGAAGTGGCCCTCCACCCACCACCCCCCTCATTCACGTCCTGCAGCGTCTTCACACCAGAAAGGGTGACCAGAAACGCCGCCCCTGGTACCCCACGCCTCACCCTCACAAGGCCCAGTTCATTCATCTCAAACGAGAAGTGAGGAGACGTGTGAACTCCCCAACAACCTCCCAAGCCAGGCGGCACGCTGACGAAGCCTGCCCTCCAAGCATTCAAACTCACTCTGCTGGGGAAGGGGGGCAGATGCCCATAGCACATGCTCCACGTTCGCATTTGTGAAAGAAAACTTGAACCCAGTGAAAGAGGACATGTCGACAAAGCATTCCACTCACCTGGAAGTGGCCGATCTTCTGGCCAAAGGCTTCTCTCACGTGCAGGTAGGGAATGGTGTGGTCCAGGACGGCCTGCATGATCCTGTGGGGAGGACAAAGACACTGTCCCCCCGCTGCCAGCTGGGGTGGCAAAGTGCCAGTGTGAAAAGGCTTGGGGGGCGGGAGGGGACAGCTCAGTGAGACAAAGAGCTGGAGTTCTAGAGAGGAGAAAAGGAGACTGAGGACACTGGTTGTCCCTGCTCGGTCACTGCACCCCAAGACCGGACAGAGCGGCAAGACCCCTGTGCAGGAGGGCCTTAGAGCCTGGGTGTCCTATTTCACATCTCAGGGGACCGAGCGGTATTGCTCCTCAAGCATTTTGTCTTGCAAAGAATGATCTTTACCTTCAGTGTGCAGAAATACCGCATGGGAGTAGGAGGTTGTTTTCATTTCCAGGAAATAAGGTGCATCAGCCAGGAGGAGAAGACTGCGGCTCTGGCTGCTGTTTGCCAGGGCACTGCTTGCCGGGGAAGCTAAGAGCCCAGCTCCCCCACCCCCACCCTGAGCCTCACACTCACCCGAGGGGCCCACCAGCCAGCACCAGCCGCTCCAGGTCCAGCCCACTCATCAGCACGTAGACGCCCTTACTTAGATGGCCCAAGATGTTCTCAGCTGCTGGGAAAAGTGCTGGTCAGAGGGAAGAGGGCTGTCCACCGCCCACAGACTTCTCCCTTTATAAGAGCTACTAGGTTTGGTACCATGGCTCTCATAACGGGCACTAAAATATGTCACCTGACCTTCAACGAGGTAGATTCTGGATGAGAGAAAAGGACGGAGTTTACCACTCCCTGTCAGAAGTAGAGCTTGCCAGACAGACATCCCCGCCCCCATACACACACGATCCACAGGATCAGACACAAAGGCCAGACTCTTAGGTCTTTTCCTCCTCCACTGCCTTGGATGGGAAGAAGAAAAGCTAATTTGGTCTAGAAGTCACCCAAACCCTTCCTAGTATTTTCACACCTGTGTCCGTAATTACCCTTTCCCTCAGGTTGAGCCTGCTCTGGTCCAATATCACCCGTCCCCTCCCCTCCAAGAGTGTCCATGGAATAGTCATCGTTCAGGAGACGGGCCAGTCCACACTGGTGTCAAAAACTGCTGAGCCCCTCTCCACCCTGGAAGCCGGGACCTTGGGTGACCTCCGAGTGTTTTCCTGCTTACGAAGGAGGATCTGCACTGATCCCCCACTCCCTTGATGCTCTTTGTAACCAAAGCATACTTTTCTTGGGTGGTGGGTCATGCGGGTGAGGCGTGGTCTGTGGCTGAGGTGCAGAGTAAACCTAGTCAGTGATCAAATCTATGTCTTTGGTCTCATTAGCACATGAAGGGTGTGCTGGATCTCCCACAACGTGTCACATTTTCAGTTATACTTCAGGGGAGAAAACACTCAAACTGAATTGCCTTCCCTTCACTGAGTCCAGCTTCCATCAGTACTTGGATGGTGTTTTAGCATTGTGAATGAACACCTCACACAGGCTGTCCTGGGAAATGTGCAAACAAGGACATCTGAAGGACAGTGGGCAAGAACGGATCTTATCTTTCGATTCCAGATACTGGAATCCAACCCAGACACAGTGTGCTATCCACACAGGAAACAGGCACACAGGGAAAACAGCTGCCCCTCAGCCCCAGAGTCCCACACGTATGGGCCCGTGGGCCAGCCACAGTCATTGGTAAGCTAACAATGGGAGCCTCTCTAACCCAGAGATGGGTTTTCTCAGCTTATGAAGGGGTCAACACAGGGGCTCACCCTTTCTTAGACTCACCAGGAACCTTGCAGTCTTCAAAGATGAGCTCACAGGTGTTAGAACCCCTCATCCCCAGCTTGTCCAGCTTCTTGGCGGTGCTGAAGCCAGGCATGCTCTTCACAGAAACAAAAGGTGGCCTTGAGTACAGACCAGGCCCAACAAGGTCTAGTAAAGGGAAGACCCTTGCAAAAAGCCCACCTTCCCATCCAGTCCCAGTACTCCCACGCACACCAGCATTCCGATCCCTGGGCCCACCCTGCACTGGTCCACTCCTGGAAGCTCCAGCCCTAACACCCCACCAGACCCTAGCCTTCTCTGCCGCTAGCTCGCGCTCTCCCCACTTCTCATGGGGGCACTTCTTTCTCAAACGCCTGATCCCTGGGGCCCGCTTGACCCTTCCTAGCTTTGTTTCCTTTCCTTAGGGAAATAATTTCCAAGATATTCTCAGGGGCCCATGCAATTCCTTTGGCCCTTTGTCCCTCTGCCATCTGTACCTAATTGAATCACAGCTGGGATCAATTCAACCACCTGTGTGCTTTGGCCTGGAGTCTAAGCTAATGAGATGCACTGTGCATGGGCAAGTGCTCTGAGCGCATGTTTTGCTTCCCTAACCTCCCGGCTGCTGAGTGGCGTTACACAACCTTGAGATTTCCTATCTTAGCCAAGCCCTTTGGGCTACTCAATTCTCTTCCTCCAATCCTAGCCAGCCTCTTCCTCCCTCTCCCTAGGGAGGGTATTGCAAACCCTTAAGACACTACCAATCCCTCATCCCTGTGATCCCCAGCCCTCACAGATGACCTGCTTTCCACCTCAAGGTCACCAGGCACATCTTCCTCCCCCATCACCTGCACCAGCCTTCTCTCTTCTTCCTCAACTCTCCTTTTGCTCACTTGCTCAGACACATCTCCAGTTCTCCCTCTCCTGAATTTCTCTTTATCAAAAAATTTGCTCAGTTCTCTCCCATTCTTTTTAAAAAACATTTTTATTGATTTTGTATCAATAAAAGGAAGGAAAGAAGAGGGATAGAGAGTTAGAAACATCAGTGAGAAAGAAACATCGATCAGCTGCCTCCTGCACACCTCCCACTGGGGATGTGCCCGCAACCAAGGTACATGCCCTTGACTGGAATCGAACCTGGGACCCCTCAGTCCGCAAGCCGACACTCTATCCACTGAGCCAAACCGGTTTCGGCATCTCTCCCATTCTTAAAAACAAACTCAAACTCCCAACGTTTGTTGTTGTTAATCCTCCCCAGAGGATATTTTTTCCATTGATCTTTTTTTTAGAGAGAATGGAAGGGAGGGGGAGAGACAGAGAGAGAGAAACATTGCTATGAAAGAGACACACTGACTGGTTGCCTCCTGGATCAAGCCTGCAATCGAGGTACGTGCCCTTGACCGGAAGTGGCGCTCTAACCAGTTTGGCTAGGGCCAAACTCCAAACTTTTCATTCTACCTTCTGCCCCATCTCCCTCTTGCTTTTATTTTCAAGATCTGGCCCTAGCCGGTCTGGCTCAGTAGATAGAGTGTTCGTCTGTGGACCAAAAGGTCCTGGGTTCGATTCCAGTCAAGGGCACATGCCCAGGTTGCAGGCTCAATCCCCAGTAGGGGGAATGCAGGAGGCAGCCAATCAATGATTCTCTGTCATCATTGATGTTTCTATCGCTCCCTCTCCCTTCCTCTCTGAAATCAGTAAAAAGATATATAATATGTATATAAAAGATTTGAAAGGTGCAGTCTTCATTCTGTCTCCACTCGCATTCCCATTCACACTTCCACTTCAGTCTTCCACAGCTGCTCTCAGCAGCCCCCTGATGACACCTTCATTGTCAAATCCAGTTCTCCTCAGTCCTCATCATCCTGCCCCTGTGTGTGGCCTGACTCGGTGGGCGGCTCCACCAATCTCAGACTTGACGCAGCCTCCCTGATGTCCCCTGCCTTTCAGTCTGTTCTTCACCCCAACCCGGGGAGCCTTGGCAGGGCACACCGGATAGCTCGGATAGCTCGTGTTTGCCATCAGGGGAAGGGATCTCTCTCTGGCATCACTGTCAGGAGACAAAGCCCTCCCATCTGCACTCCCCCCGCATTCACCTTCTCCACGATGAAGGCTGTGATGCCCCGAGAAGCGGGCACAGCAGCCAGGTCTGTCTTGGCATAGACAACAAGGACGTCGGCATCAGGGCCATTGGTGATCCAGAACTTGTTGCCATTCAGGATGTAGTGATCTCCTAAGAACAGGAATTTGGCCACTTAACACCAGCCATGTTGGCCCATCTCGGCCAGTCAGTCCACAGACTGCTAAGCAGGAAGCTGCCTGGCTGGAAATAGTTCTGGAAATCTAGCAGAGGCCACCCCAATGATGTCCCTCTGCCTTTTCGGCTCCCAAGTCGAAAGAGGCCTCACCTTTCTTTTCAGCTTTTAGCTTCATGGAGACAACGTCAGAGCCAGCATTGGGCTCACTCATGGCCAGGGCGCCGACGTACTCCCCACTGATCAGCTGCAAAGAAAACCCCAAAGGGCCTGGTTATGACTTTCTTTAGAAGTACCCACAGGAGTTGAGATACTTCCTGCCTGTTTGCATGACACCCCTTCACACTTCTTATTCAAAAGAAGTCTTACAAAAGAAGCCCAGTACGTACCAGGCTGAAAACCTCTCTCCTTTCCCTAGTCCCTTTGCACAGAAGCAAGTCCTAGTCTTCAGCTTCTGAGAGTGCTCCCTGCAAATGCTGCCCAGGGATGAACTCGGAAGGTTTGGCCGTAGTTTTAATTTTTTTGACTTAAGTATTTGAAAGCAAAACCCTGGCCCCTTCCTAGCTGTATCTGGTTCAGGGCAGCGTGCGACGGAAAGCAAATCTGACCGGCCCTCGACCACAGGGAGGGTGCCTCGTGTTGGGTGGTGGCACGGAGATCAGGGTGTGTTTCTCCATTCCCATCGCCTCACCTTGGGGAGGTACTTCTCCTTCTGGGCCTCGTTTCCATTGCGCACAATCTGATTGATGCAGAGGTTGGAGTGGGCGCCGTAACTGAGTCCCACGGCTCCAGAAGCCCGGGATATCTCCTCCATCACCAGCACATGCTCCAGGTAGCCCATGCCAGAGCCGCCGTACTGGGCTGGGAGTAGAGGTCGTGCAGGGGAACAGAAAAGGCAGCTCAGATTAACCCAGGACACTGACAGGACCTAACAGTTATTGGCAGCAGAGGAACATCCTTGTAGCACCTATTCCAAGTTCTTGCTGACAGAGTCAACAGGTTGATGCCATGGAGGTGGTTCAGAAAACAGCCATTGCAACCCCCGCTTTATCCCAGACAGACCTCTTAATGAAGGTAGGAGAACCTGAAGTGCAAGACAGATGTTTGTGTAAAAGGCCTGAGGCAAGTGAGATGTGCACAGCATAGGTTTGGACCTAAAGAAACAGGACTATCAAATAAACAAATTGTACACCTTAAACATACATAAGGTTACACGTCAGTTATATCTCAATGAAAACAGTTAAAAAAAGAAAAAAAAGCAAGATTAGTAACAGGAACAGGAGAGCCACAGCCTGAGAGAAAATCTGGTGGGCAGTGCAGTCGAGATGCTGGTTAGGGAATCTCAGAACTCTTCATAAAAATGTGCCTTTTCCTTGGCAGGAGGGCCTAAATCAAAATGGCTGGAGTTTTTTTGGCTTCTTCTCAAATCTCCGCCAGGTTCAGCCTTTTCGCCTCCACTCCAGCCGCCACTGTGTCCACAAGGGTGACCCAGAAAATGGCTGGCTCAGTGGATAGAGCGCTGGCCTGCGGACTGAAGGATCCCGGGTTCGATTCTAGTTAAGGGCACATGCCTGGTTTCGGGCTCGATCCCGGAGTGTGGGCTGTGCAGGAGGTAGCTGATCAATGATTCTCTCTCATCACTGATGTTTCTATCTCTCTCTCCCCCTTTCCCTTCCTCTCTGAAATCAATAATAATAATAAAAGTGGCTGGGTCCACTGGTACCAACCGCTGCCCTGCAATTTGGGTAAACCCTGGTGAGATTCTCTGCACGTGTTCACTCTTGACCAAGAAGTCAGGCTCATCCAAGGCTCTCCGGAAAGGCTGGCCCGCCCCCTGCAATGCCGGGAAGGAAAGCCCTCAGGTGCTGACACTGGAAAAAGCCACCAGGACAATCAGGCAGAAACCGGAGCTTATATCTGGCTTCCTTTTCAAGTTTCTGATTTCTAACTACCTTCTTCTTCCATTAAAATACCATCTGGTTCAGAAACATATTCTTTATGGGGTTCATAAACCCCCAAGACACGGAGGAAGAAAGTCTTGTTTAGGAGTTTCCAGTGGCCTTCCCCCTATTTCCCATGAAGGTGGTCTAAATTAATTTTTAAGTGGTTTCATTTTATCATTACTCATGATCTAACTTTCTATGATCAGCTCAAAACCAAGAACTGTCTCCGAGGGGCTGAGGGGGAGATGTAAGGAGAAGTATATTGTTTTCCACCTCCATTCTAATGCCCAAGGAATACAAGCTGAGGCAGGCTGTGCCATCCCAGCTGTAGCTGGCGAGGCCAGTCTCATCTATTTATTGGGCATTGCAAGCCAGGCTGGGCCTCTCCTTCAGAGGCCAACATCCAAATCAGAGACCACCAGCTCCCTGCCGTATATCCCTGAAACAAGTAGTAAGATCCACAGGGGACACAGGGCAGGCCCAGGGACAGCGTATTTAACACGTCATCTGGCCACCTCATGTGGAGGCTCAGCATTCCTCCACAACTTCATCTGTTTCCAAATGAGCCCCAGGATCAAGCTGCGTGCCTAGATGTTATTGGTAGAAGAGTTAAGAGCTTAGGGACTAGACTAAGGGACTAGGCTGCCAATATCACCTGGGGGAGCTTATTCAGCACGCAGACTTCAAGAGTCCAAGTAGAGGCAGTGGCCATGGGAAGGTGGGAGCAGAGATTGGAATGATGTAGCCTAAAGCCTGGAAACACCAAGACAGTTGCCTGAAGCAGCAAGGAACGAACTCTCCTCTAGTCTCTGCAGGGAGCACAGCTCCACTGGTTTCAGACTTCCAGCTTCCAGAACCTTATATAAGAGAATAAACTTCTTTCGTTTTAAGTAAAAAAAAAAAGAGAGAGAGAGAGAGTCCAAGTAATCCTGACCCAAGTGAACCACACTGGCCTAATCCCTTTGTCATCTCAACGTCACTGCCTAAGAAAATAGAAGGGCTGACAGTCAATTCGAGCTTTCCTAGGGCTAAGGGGGAAGAGGTTCTGGGTTTCTTTAAGCACAATCCTTTTTTTTTTCTTTGAGCACAGTCTTTTTACTCCTTTCCTGCTTCTTTTAGCTCTGGTGTTAAAGGGCACGCAAGAAAAGTTCTCTTTAGGGAGTGAAACGATACTCACCAGGGGCTGTGATGCCCAGGACTCCCAGTTTCCCCAGCTGTTTCCAAAACTCCTGCCAACAGAATGGAGAGAGCACAGTGGGTGGTGAGAAGGCAGCCAGTCACAGGTGCCTGGGCACCTGGAACAAGGAGACCCAAACCCTTCACAGAAAGGGGCTGCATTTTTAAGGTTTCATTTCCCAGAAGACTGTATGAGTCCTTCCAGGCTGCCGTGTAACTCCCAGCACCCCCCAGCTCCCAGTCTGGCCCCCGGCACCCCCAGTGTGGACCTCACGACTCACTCGAAGGTTCTTGAATTCATTGCTTCGATCAATCTCCTGGGCCTGGGGGGCTAGGTGCTCCTGCAGGAACTTAGAGAGGGTGTGACGAAGCTAGAGGGAGAGAGGTGCACAGATGCCTCTTTAACATTATTGCCACTGCAGACGGCGTCTCCACTGCTGAGGACACATTCGGGGAAACAGGCTCCACGACGCCTCCCCAAACGGCATCAGACGGAAACTTAAGAGACCCCTAGTTTATGTTCCTCAGAGATCATCTTTGCCCCTCTTTCTTGAGGTCCTCCGTCTAGGCAGCTTCATGATTATTTTTTAAACTAGAGGCCCGATGCACGAAATTCGTGCAAGGGCCTTGGCCCCGCTGTCGCACCGGCCGCCTCTGCTTTGGTCCCCACCCGCTGCCACTGCCAGGGATCTCTGCCACCTCTGCTTCAGACCCTGCCCCCCATGGCTTTGTCTGGAAGGACGTCCGGAAGGATGTCTGGTCTAATTAGCATATTATGCTTTTATTATTACAGATGTCATTCTCCTACATACAATCATTCCATGGCTTTCCTTCGTACTTAGAAGGCCGAGGCCCTGCATGAACTGACCCTATCAACCCAGCCCTTCCAGCCTTCTCCAGTCCCCCCTCCCCTCCACCCCGGCCACCACTGTAAGCACCTGTCGGCTCTTTTCTGCCCTTTATCTCAAAGGGATTACTCCACGAGATCAGAAACTCCTCTTGGCAGGAAAGTTTGAGAGCTAGAACTGCTTTCTAGTTCTCCGGCGCGATTGAAAGCTCTGCCTGCTGTCTGTGAACCCGAGTGGGCTGGGAGTTCCGGGACGCTGGCACA
>NW_006383006.1:5536736-5537109 GCF_000327345.1 Myotis davidii
ACCAGAAAATTCAAGAGGAACCGATTAAGATCACATTTCTAGAGAAGACTGAAACTGCACTTAGGTCAGATATGAAGCGTCTCCTCCCTCCTGGAAGGGCCCTGCCTCAACTCCAGTTGTAATGACATCTTTCAAGTACTTTGTGTTCTGACTCTGTGCGTGAGATTCCACTGCCTTTCAGAGCTCCCGGGGTGTGTGTTGGAAAGCGATTTCTCGGGGAGAATGATTAACCTTGGCGTTCCTTCAGTGTGAGCGGGCTTCAGGCGGACTGAGGGCCCCTTGCTCCGCACCGGTGGCCCCTGCCAGACCGCCACCAGAACACGCTCCGTTCCAGCGGCTGTCCTGCCTGCCTCCATATCTCCCTCCCGCAGCG
>NW_006383006.1:5537468-5543664 GCF_000327345.1 Myotis davidii
CAACCCCCCCCGCCCCCCACGGCCCCGCTGCCCTCCGCCCGCGCCAGAGCTAATTGGCGGTGACCCCGGGGAGGTGGTCTGAGTGCCAGGCGCGGGGCCCGCTGGCGTCAGCCGGGCCGGGTCTTCTTTAAGTAGAACAGCAAGAGCAGCGTCTTCCTCTTCTGAGTGGAGGACATAGTACTTCTCCTCCACTGAAAACCGGGTGTTAAAACAGCAAAGAGAGCCCTGGCTCGTTTGGCTCAGTGGATGGCGCGTTGGCCTGAGGACTGAAGGGTCCCAGGTTCGATTCCGGTCAAGGGCACATGCCTGGATTGTGGGCTCGATCCCCACTGCGGGGCTTGCAGGAGGCAGCCGATATCTCTCTCCCTCCCTCTCCTTTCCTCCCTGAAATCAATAAATATATATTAAAAAAAAAATGGCAAAGGTTAAACACGAATAGACTCTAGCAGCAAGAGAAAAGCAGTTAGTTACCGACAAGGGGGCTCCCATAAAACTGTCAGCTGATTTCTCAACAAAAACATTTCAGACTAAAAGGTATTGGCATGAAATATTCAAAGTGATTAAAGCAAGGATCTACAACCAAGGCTACTCTACCTAGCAATCCAAATTCAGCAATACACTTAAAAGATTATACACTATTTCCTGGGATGCAAGGTTGGTTCAAAATCCACAAATCAATTAACATGATACACCACATAAACAATAAACAAAATGAGTGATAAATGTCATATGATCATATCAATAGATGCAGAAAAAACATTTTACAAACCCCTCTCCCTGCCTGCCTGATCAACCCTAACTGCCTTCCCCTGCCCACCTGATTATCCCTAACCGCGTCTACCTCAGCCCCCACCACCATGGCTTTGTCCGGAAGGAAGGCAGGACAACCGGAAGATGTCTGGTGGACCCGGTCTAATTAGCGTATTACCCTTTTATTAGTATAGATTATTTATTTTTTTGTTAATCTTACCTGAGGATATTTTTCCATTGGTTTTTAGAGAGAGTGGAAGGGAGAGAGAGAGAGAGAGAGAGAGAGAGAAAGAGAAATATCGATGTGAGAGCGTCAATTGATTGGTTGCCTCCCACATGCCCCAACAAGAGCCAGGGATTGAGCTAGATTGAACCTGGAACCCTTCAGTCTGCTGGCCAACACTCAATCCACGGAGCCAACCCAGCTAGGGCTAATCCCCCATCTTTTACTTTTTAAATTTTATTATTATTATATTTTAAAATATATTTTTATTGATTTCAGAGAGGAAGGGAGAGGGAGAGAGAGAGGAAGGGAGAGGGAGAGAGATAGAAACATCAATGATGAGAATCATTGATTGACTGCCTCCTGAATACCCCACAGGGATCGAGCTCACAACCAGGGCATGTGCCCTGACTGGGAATCGAACCATGACCTCCTGGTTCATAAGTTGAAGCTCAACCACTGAGCCACACCGGTTGGGCTAATCCCCCTTTCTATCTCTGAACCTCATATGCATGTGGGGTCTTTGTGTCTATTAAATTTGGTTATTTTTTCTTACTAATCTTTCTCATGTCTATTTGATTATTAGACCAGCCAGAAGACCCTTGAGAGCAGAGGAAAATTTGTTCTTCTCCGGCAGAGCCAAGAGCCCAAACTTCAAGGAAGTAGTTAAAAGTGTCCTCAGCTGCTTAAAGGTCAAAATGCAACAGAAAGTCTAATGGACTTACCCACAAGCAAATCATTGGTGACCTTAGCGAAGGTTGTATTGATAGAGTAATGAGACAAGAAGTCAGATTATGCATAGGTGAAAGAAAAAAATCACAATAGAAATTGGAAAATATCTTAAATACAATGATCAGTAAAGAAAATATGACATAGCCAAATGTGTGGGATGCAGCTATCTGGCCCTTTGAGAAAAATTTATAATTGTGAAAGCAAAATTCAACAGAGTAAATTTGAAGATCTAATTGGCTTTATTAAGCAATCCATAAATTGGGCAGCATCCGATTTGGCAACTAGAAAGTTCAACTGAGTTGAACAAAATGGAAATAGTTCTGTAGGCAGAAAGTGGGTGGGACTAAGAAGTTAAAAGAGTGGATTATTTTCACAAGTAAATAGGTGAGAGATCTTATTAGGTAGATTACCTCAGTGTTGACCAGGAAATTTCAGACTAATTGGTTTAAAAATTTGACTCCAGGGAGAGTCAGAAACTGCAGTTACTTATTTAGTTTTGGTTTGGTGAGTTAGCTTAGCAGAATTGACTCCATTTTGTCTGTTGTTTCTTTGTTTGACAACTGGATATGAGAAAATTTGAAATGAAGTTATCTAGTCTTCTGTTTTAAGAAGATAGAAAAAGAGCACTAAATTACAACAAATATAGATGGAAATGAATAATAAGAGTGGAAATGCTTAAAGAGAGAGCAGATTTACAACAAAGAAAAGCAACATAAAATTGATGAAACACTAACAAGACCAATCAAGAGGAAGGAGAAATGAAAAATCACTAATATCAAGAATGAGAAAGGGCATAGCCTTCAGAACCTACTGATAGGAAAAATATAAGAGGATATTTTGAGCAATTCATGCCAGCACATTTGACAATGACGAAATGGACAAATCCACTTATATGAAATTCAGCAAAAGAATACTCATAGATGGTGATTTTTCTGTCAGAATAGTGCTCCTCTCTGGAGGTGGTGATGGCAGCAAAAAGGACACCAGAATTTTACTGACGATTGAACCTGGGTACTTGAGTTCTGGCTAAGAAAATATTCAGAGAGAAGACTCAGACTATCAGAGAAAGTTTATTCAGAAAGTTACAGAGGGAGAAGAACTGAGCTGTAGAAGAAATGTGCTCAGAAAACAAGTTACAGAAGCAAAAGAAGGGCTGCCCTAGCTGGTTTGGCTCAGTGGATAGAGTGTCAGCCTGCGGACTGAAGGGTCCAGGGTTCAATTCCAATCAAGGATACATGTTAGTTGCAGCTTGATCCCCAGCCTTGATCAGAGCGCATGTGGGAGGCAACCAATGCATGTGTCTCTCTAATATCAATATTTCTCTTTGGCTCTCCCCCTCCTTTCCTCTCTCTCTGAAAATCAATGGAAAAATATAATCCTTTGGTGAGGATTAACAACAACAAAAACCACAGGCAAACATTCTGAATAGATCTTTCTCCAGAGAGGGGGAACCACTGTGTCCTCCAGTCCTAAGGGCTCTTAAGGGTGGAGATTCTAGGGGAAGTCCCAGGGGAGAACCTCAATAGAATGTCCATCAGCTTTCCAGGTGTGTCCTTTCAGGGTCGTGGTTTCCACTGATGGATGGGCCCCAGGGCAGGGGGTCATTCGTCAACAAAACTGGTCCTGAGGTTTTGCTGCTTTTCTGGGCCTGGAGCTGAAACACAACTGAGGCCTAAATGTGTCTGATGCAGGTCAGAACCTCATTGTCCTGGGGGCTTAATATTTAATGGCTGTTCATGGGCACTGATTTTTGTTCCCCCTCTAAGGGGGTCTAACCTACATGACTACCAACATGCCAGGGGAGGAGAGGTCAGGGCAGGGTCAGGACCACCTGACCAATGACATGAAAGGTCAGGGAGTCTAAACCAAATGACCAGTGTATGGTAGGGGAAGAAAGGCTACCCTCGGTGCGAGGTCCTTGTTTTCCCAGTTTTTTCTTGTTGCTAGGCTCCGGGGCTTTCCCCACCAGAGACCTTCTGCACTTGGCCCATTGTCCTTGCTCTGCTCATGTCTGGCTAACTGCCTACTACAGAGGGAGGTAGTAAAATTTATTAACCTGTATACTTAAGGTTAATAAACTTTGGTAAACCTCAATACATTTTATTAAGAATTGTAGTATCCTATATAATAATTCTATATAATAAAAAGCTAATATGCAAATTAACCATCACTCCAACACACAAGATAGCTGCCCTCATGTGGTCAAAGATGGCCGTCCCCATGTGGACACAAGATGGTTGGCAGGGGAGGGCAGTTGGGGGGACCAGGCCTGCAGGGGAGGGCAGTTAGGGGGGACCAGGCCTGCAGGGGAGGGCAGTTAGGGGGGACCAGGCCTGCAGGGGAGGGCAGTTGGGGGGGACCAGGCCGGCAGGGGAGAGTAGTTAGGGGCGACCAGGCAGGCAGGGGAGGGCAGTTACGGACAATTAGGCCGGCAGAGTAGCAGTTAGGTGTTGATCAGTCTGGCAGGGGGATGTTTAAGGGGTGATCAGGCTGGTAGGCAGAAGCAGTTAGGGGCAATCAGGCAGGCAAGCAGGTGAGCAGTTGGGAGCCAGCAGTCCTGGATTGTGAGATTGTGATCCCACTGAGATTGGGCCTAAACAGGCAGTCGGACATCCCCCAAGGGGTCCCAGATTGGAGAGGGTGCAGACTGGGATGAGGGACACCCCCCCACCGTGCATGAATTTCATGCACCGGGCCTCTAGTAGTATACATAACAAAATTTGCCATTTTAACTATGTAAGTGTGCATCAGTGACATTAAGTACATTTGCAGTGTTGCACATCCATCACCACTATGCATTTCCAGAACTTTTCATCTTGCAAACAGAAGCTGTACATTTTAAAGTTCTTGTTCCTTTCTCCACCCAGCCACTGGTAACCTCTATTCTACTTTCTGTCTCTATTAATTTGCGTACTCTAGGTATCCTCATGTAATCAGACTGGAAGGGAAAAAGGACAGTGAGTGAATGAATAGGAGATAGATGGTAGGTGGAGGTGATGAGAATGGTGTTTTGTTTGTTTGTTTGTTTTTCAAGATGGTTGTATTTGAGCCTAAGAGATCCCAGTGACAGGGAAGTTGAATAGCTGAGGTTTGCAAAGCCATAGTAAAATTAGGGTACTAAAGAGCAGGAGAGAGTGCCAGCATGGTTAAGGGCAAGATTATGAAAGGAATAATTTATCAAGATAAAGTTTGACTTTTAATACTACTTACCATCAGAATTTGAGTACCTTTGCCAGGTGCTGGACACAATTATCCCTATATTACTGGTAAGAATTTAGGCTGAGAGAAGTAATTTGTCAAAGACCAGCTTTTAGTGGTGAGAAATAGAGTGAATAAATAAAATGGAATCACTATAGTCAAGCTGCTAAATTATTGAAAAAAGCAGATTGAAGTATGAGGAAATGATTCTACTCTTGTTTTAACTAGCCTGGGAACTGACTTTTGAAATTTCTAGTTCAACATCAATACCTGGATATACATCAAACCTCCAGGTGACTTTCTGATCATTTTTTGAAAGACGAAGGAAAGAATGTTCACATATCCAAACTACTGACAGCCATTATCCAGACCTCAGGTCATCTAGATTCTAGACAAGAGGATTACCATTCTGGACCAATCCAGAGGCTATGAATGCAGAACTCATTCTTTTCACGAATGTAGTTTTTACTGTTAGAACGCTTAGCTTTTCTGTCTTTTTCAGAACACTCTGGGCATTGCCTAGCTGTGTTCCAGTTTGCAAATCCTAAGACCCTTGAATAAATATCATTTATTTCTAGCCAAAGCCTCCAGTTTGATGAACAGTGTGTAGGCTGGGATTCCAATCCAGATTTGTCTGGCTGGGATGGGCTGCAAGCTGAAGTTTTAACATCCTAATTTTATAACTAATTCCTATTCTGTCACCTTGCTTAAAACTTCTACGTATATGGATTCCTTCCCCACCACAACCTATGCCATCAATTAATTCCTGTAGCTTTCTTGTGTTCAAATCTTTCTTTACACCTTTGCTGCTATGGCCCTAACACATTTGATTCCTATTCTCTTAATCCTCTTAAAACTTCCAAAATAGCCAAAGTAAAACCAATGAATCACTGAAGTAGTAAGTAATAGAAGTTTATTGTGCAAACCAGGAGCACTCAAACTAAAACATGGAATGAGGCTCAGGGGTATCCTATATAATAAAGAGGTAATATGCAAATTGACCATCACACCCTCGCACAAGATGGCTGCCCCCATGTGGTCACAAGATGGCCAGCAGCGGAGAGCAGTTGGGGGCAACCAGGCTGGCAGTGGAAGACAGTTGGGGGTGACTGGACCTTCAGGGAAGGACAGTTGGGGGTGACTGGGCCAGCAGGGGAGGGCAGTTGGGGGTGACTGGGCCAGCAGCGCAGGGCAATTAGGGGCGATTGGGTCAGCAGGGGAGGGCAGTTGGGGGTGAATGGGCCTGCAGGGGAGGGAGGGCTATTGGGAGGGATCAGGCCGGCAGGGGAGGGC
>NW_006383006.1:5543682-5559505 GCF_000327345.1 Myotis davidii
CGTGGTTAGGGGGTGATCATGCCGGCAGGCAGAAGTGGTTAGGGGCAATCAGGCAGGCAGGTGAGCGGTTAGGAGCCAGCAGTCCTGACTTGTGAGAGGGATGTCCCCCAAGGGGCCCAGATTGGAGAGGGTGCAGGCTGGGCTGAAGGATCCCCCCCCCCAGTGCATGAATTTCATGCACCGGGCCTCTAGTATTGTTATAAAGCAGATTATATGGTGAGAAAATGTTACCAAACCAAACCAATCAAGGGTCTGCTTGCCCTATGTGCAGCAAAGCTGAACACTGCACATCAAAATTTGCAATGGCGAGATTAAAGCTGTTTTACTAGTATTTGCAGGGAGTCAAGCAAGGAAACAGGAAGCAATCACTTGAAACCCCAACTCCCGATGGAGTTTTCTTTTTTTTAATATATTTTATTGATTTTTACAGAGAGGAAGAGAGAGAGATAGTTAGAAACATCGATGAGAGAGAAACATCGATCAGCTGCCCCCCGCACATCCTCCACTGGGGAAGTGCCCACAACCCAGGTACATGCCCTTGACCGGAATCGAACCTGGGACCCTTCAGTCTGCAGGCCGACACTATCCACTGAGCCAAACCGGCTTCGGCGGAGTTTTCTTTTAATCAAGGGGTTTTAAAGGCAAAGGTTGAGGGTTAAGGGGAACAAGCTACTGGTATGTGGAAGCACTGTTGGTACAGGTGTTGGAGAGCTTTGAAACTTACCCATTTATGGTAAATTCTGGCAAGGGGCTTCAGCATTGATCTTCCTGCACAACTGACCCTGTGCTTCTGAAAGGGTTTTGGTGTTCAGATACTGGTCATGTCCCAGTTTCTTGGTCCTGTGTATAGCTGGAGGCCAAAGTTTACTCCTCTGCGCATGCTTTGGCTTCATGAGTTGCAGTTTTGGTCTGTTGACTATGAGAGGCAACTCAGTAACGTGTCAGAAACAGGATAGGACCATTTTGAGCTGGTTCTGAAGTTACTAGTACAAACTCACAGTGACTGCTTATTCTTCACAGCGATTTTCAGTGGCTACCTTATGTCAACCTCATGAAAGGGGTCAAGTTTTGCTTATGATTTCCTGAAGCAAAAGCAAGACACGAACTAGGGCAAGCTGGTGTTGCAAAATAAGCTAAATTACGATTTGTTTGTATGACTAAACTGGTTCTGTCTCCTCGGAATTGTCAAGGCTGGCCTCCATTTGTTTATTGTATTTTAACACGGCCATCCATCTTTAACACCAATGCCAGATTCAGTTTTCTAAAACATTCATCATGATGATTGCCTGCTCAGAATGTTTCACTGCTTCCATTGCCTTTTTTTTTGTGGTTCCCAGATTGTGAGTTAAGGCAACCTTGGGCAACAAACTCACAGACACTCCATGGGCTATTTGAAATTTTGGGGGGAATCTCAGTGATACTTGACATGTTAGACATGTGAGCTACGAGCTTGAAGTAGGTCAGTTTCGACATTAGATCACGCCACATTCCTTCCAATGTCAAACAGGGAATGCAGGCAGTAGTGTCCAATTTGATTCCAAGGTTTGAGAAATTAAGCAATGCCCAACATCCCGTTAGTAAATCATTGTAGTTACTGAGCAATGAATTAAAAAAAAATTCTTTAGTTTTGTGTATTATTTTTTCAAATAGCTAATAAGTTGTTAGGACATATGTACTTATTATTTGGATGTAACTACTTACAGTAGTTAGGTATTTCTTTTTTAAAAAATATTTATCTTTATTGATTTCAGAGAGGAAGGGAGAGGTAGAAAAATCAATGATGAGAGAGAACCATTAATTGGCTGCCTCCTGTACGCCCCACACTAGAGATCGAGCCTGCAACCCAGGCATGTGCCCCAACTGGGAATTTAACCTCGACCTTCCTGTTCACAGGTTATGAGAGAGAATCATTGATTGGCTGCCCCCTGCACATCCCCCACTGGGGATAAAGCCCGCAACTCAGGCATGTGCCCTTGGCTGGAATCGAACCTGGGACCCTTCAGTCCGCAGGCTGACGCTCTATCCACTGAGCCAAACCAGCCAGGGCAGTTAGGTATTTCTTTTGGTGTCAAAAAAATATTACTGAGATAATAGGGCCCACCTTCCTCTAACTCCTGAGGTGAGGCGGTGGCACTGTGCTGTGCTTGCCGTTCATAACCCTGCTGCAGACACGGTGGGGCGTGCAGGCGTCTGCATGGTGAACTCAGGCTGCGAGGACCTGGGAGCAGGAGGAGAGTTTGCCAGGACCCTGCAGAACCCAGCCGATCCATCTCGGACACCCCTGGGTTTGCATTCTGCTGCGTGGCCCACCCACAGCGTTCTTAGTTGCAGCAACAGAAAGTGGCTGAGATAAGCAGATGTGTTGAAAGGCTGTTGGAGAGCTTATAGAATGACCAGGAAGTTAGGACCTCCTGCTCTGGGCCCTGCCTGTCACTGTCACTACACCCCTGCAGGTCCCCAAACCCCGATGTGGCTGCCACCACCAGGGTGGAGCTTCTGCTGTCTTTGGGCAGAATTCAAAACCCCAGACGGTGTTGTTGGCTAAGTCTTGGCCACGTGCCCATGCCCTGACTGCAAACAAAGCTGGAAAACCAGCTCCTGTGGTTATACCCTCCAGACACATGAAGTAGGGAGTTCCCCAATCGTAGGAAAGAAGTTCAGATACTTATGAAATGTTTTTTCATTTATAGGATTTTAAGCTTGACTTTGGAAATTCTCATGGCAAAACAAGTGAAACTTGGTGTGGAGGTATAGCCACCATTTTTCAAAGTCCTGGTGATGAAGTATGGAAAATGAACAAAAGCAAGAAGGGATTAAAAAGCAAGAAGTGGAACATTATGTCCCAATAGAAATTAATGTTTACATTCAAGAAGGAAAATAACCTGAAGTTATCAGATAAAAAAGTTACAAATCAAAACTACAGTGAGGTGCCACCTCATACCTATTAGAGTGGCCATTATCAATAAGACAATAACAAACGTTGGAGAGGTTATGGAAATTCCCTCCACTGCTGGTGGGAATGTAGACTGGTACAGCCACTATGGAAAGCACTCTGGCGATTCCTCAAAACCTTAAGAATAGAGGTACCATACAACCCAGCAATCCCTCTTCTGGGTATATACCCGAAAAACTCGAAATCATGTATTTGCAAAGATATATGCATCTCTATGTTCACTGAATCAATTTAACTTCTCTGAGCTATCTCCCCAGTTGTAAAATGGAGTAATAGTCCTTACCTTGTATGCTTATAATGAGGATTACATGAGACTATACATGAGGAACATAGATACATTTGCATATTACAAATGTTCAGTTAAATGTCAGACATAATCCCTTCTCATCTTGAACACTCTTAACAGCCCATTGCTCTTACTATGTTCCCCAAGACTCATCTGGATCCCCCCGTCTCTTTTAATCTTCCATAATTTTATTTTCTCCCTGGAGTTTCCAATGATCCTGCCACTGTCGCCAATTCTCCATGTGTTCACCAACTTGGCGGGTCCTCAACTTTTTTGCCAGCCTCTTCAAATGTTACTTTTCCTTCAGTTCCCAGTCTACCTCCTCCATAAGCCTAGCCCAGTTTACTGTAGAACACAGCTGTTATCACACCACCCATTGTTGATAAAGCATTATCTTTTATTTAACTTGTTTATGACCTGCATTGTTTGTTTCACCAAACAAGACTGTAAGCTTTGAGGTTTAGAATGTCATGCTACATTAAGTTTCCTATAGCAGCTAGCAAAGCAGAGGGTGCAGATCACTATTTGCTGGGTTTGTGTATCAATCTGTTTAGGTTCCAGATCAGATTAAGCCACATGCACAAGCGACAGATTCAACAGCACAGGTCAGAGGGAATAAAGTCAGGAGTGCACCAAGGCTGGCTGGTGGTGCAAAGCAGAACCATGAAGTGAAAGCCCCTTGGGGAGACCAGGCCACGAGAGCAGGGTCTCTACACGGGGAAGATGAGTAATGATAGACATTAAGATCATTCCATTCCCTGCGTTACTCGGGAGGCATGACAAGGAGGTGAGGATCCCACAACCGAGTTTCCCACCCTCTCCTTCCAAAAAGGAAGTAAAACTTCTTGGGGGGCCTGAAATAGCAGTAACAAATTCATTTGCTGTAAACAATCTTTTAAACTGTAAACATCTTGAAAATGGGTAGAAGACAATGTTCAGCCCCTCTCATCGGTGAGAACCGTTTAACTGGATTTCCCCCCTTCAAAATATTTGGGACATAACCAACTGCATGAACGTGTGTGTGAAGGCAAAAGAATTTAGCCCTGTAGGTTAGGGTTGGGGCATTAATGGGTGGCTCTGGGAAACCGCAGCAATGCTGAATAGTGGATGGGTTTGATGAAAAAACTGCAGGAAAAGAAGGAAAGGGGGCTGGCCAATGATTGCCTTGTCTAAGAAATGAAATATGGCTGTTCCTTAGGTAAACCAGCAGTGGGGGAGGAGGGGCGGCCTGCCATGAACTGCAGTTGATTAAGGATCCATGAAGCCAGGTCCAGGGTTGGCTGTGCAAAGCAAAGAGCAGGGACAGAATCATGCTCCGGAGTACAGGGAGGACAGGCAGCTCCTGACACAAATCTGGTGGGTGGAGTTTGGCCGCTGCTACAAACAGGGAACGCCCTCAGAACGCAAGCGAAGGTTCCGGGAAAAGGCATCGCGTAGGCATGGAGTACTTAATGAGTGGAAGGGAAAGATTCTGGATTAAATTAGAGGTGTGAACTTGTCTACATTAGTTCAATACTCAGTGAATATATTAAAATTAAAAGGCTATTTTCACTTCTCATTGCAATCTGAAGTTACAGAAATATTTATTTTAAAATTAGCACTTTATATATATACATATAAAAACACAGAAGTGATTTAGATTAAAAGCTCCAAAGTGTATTGTTTCAGTTGGTGTTATTGCTATCTATACCTTCACCCCATTTATTAAGCCATTTCAAGTGATTTTAAGTTCCCATGTGTCCAAATTAGAGGGCCCGCATGGCTCCTCAGTGGTGTTTCCTATGGAGACCTGTGCCCCATGGTACGATTCAGGGTTTCTCCCTGCGCATCTGAATGTGACCTTTTGGATCCTCTGGCTGTGGCTGGCTTAGTCTCCTGTTTCTAATAGTGGGTCGCTCTGCTGCCCAGGAGTTGATCCAAGCTTCCAGATTCCCTTCTTGTAGACCTCAATTATGTACATCTGAGGTTCAGAGAGCTGACCAATCTGACGAGTGAGAATACTTTCTTAAAGGAGGAACTGCCATTCCAGCACTAACTATCTTTAATCCTACTGCACAAACTGGTTTCATTCTTGGAATGGTGAAGATCACGGCCAAGAAGCAGATGTCCTTAGTGGCTTCCTCCAAGAGTTAATCCCCAAGAGAGAGCCATTTGGCCACTTGCTTTTTATCACATTTCTAATAGCTGCTCCATTTCCTCAAGGGCTGCTGTAAAATCATTTACTTGGCTGTTACATAGGGTCTGCTGCTCTAGGAACCGGGCCCTCTCTTCTTCTTTAATCTTCAACTTTACTTTTAAGGCCTGTTTGGAAAGATATTAAAAAAGACAAAATCAAACAAAAACTTTGAAACATCACGCTTATGTCCCATTGAGGGAGAATTCTCTGTATTCGTAGGGGAATTGAATTCTCTTTACAAATTTTCTGTAAATCTAAAATTATTACAAAATATTTTATTAAAATAAAGAAATAGATAAATAAGGGAGAGCCCTCCAACCCTAGCTGGTTTGGCTCAGTGGATAGAGTGTTGGCCTGTGGACTGAAGGTCCCGGGTGTGATTCTGGTCAAGGGCACGTACTATGGTTGCAGGCTCCCGGCCCTGGTTGGGGGCATGTGGGAGGCAACCAATTGATGTGTCTCTCTCGCATTCAATGTTCCCCTCTCTCTCTCTCTCTCTCTCTCTCTCTCTCTCTCTCTCTCTTCCTCACCCTCTCCTTCTCTCTCTTTCTAAAAATCAACGGAAAAAATATCCTTGGGTGAGGATTAAAAAGAGAGAGAGAGAGAGAGAGCGAGAGAGAGAGAGAGGGAGGGAGTGAGCGCGAGCGCTCTACTGTAGCAGGAATATAATTTTGCCTCAGGGTGATGTCTGCCTCTCACCTGTAACTCCTCCATCTGCTTTTTTGCTGTTTCATTAAAAAGCTTCAATTCATCTTGCAAAGTTTCTAACAGCAACTAAGAGGAAAGTACAATTAGTAAAATAAAGTACAAATCTTCACTGGTATGCAAACATTTTCTTCATATAAACTAATCTCTTTGTATAAAAGGGGAGCTGAATTAGATGACTGCTAACGTCATTCAGCCATTGCTGCGTCCACACACCTCTGGCTTCCCTACTGGGCACCCTGGAGGAGCTCAGTCCCCCGGAGGGACGAAGGATTATCCCACTTCCTGCTACACAAGCAACATGAACACACGTATCCACTGAAGGGGGGACTAATAACCTGGGAGAGCTGAGGATGGTTCCATATCTAGTGCTCTGTGACTTTAAGATGACAACTCATCTTCTGATCATAGAAACTCGAGAGACTTTAATCCCAAACAATTACCTTCCTACTTCACTATCTAGTTCTCAGCGAAGGAATAAGGAGAGAAATTGGTCTAGTATAACACAGAAACCAGAAAGCTCTGTATACAGGTCTATCCTGTTATGTGTTTTAAAGTAGCACATTTTCAACTCAGACTCACTCATATCCGAAAGCACAGGTCACCTGCCAAGTGAGATATGCTCTTTTGAGTACATATCCACCACTCTCTTCTTCCACTATCCCGGGTCCCAAAGGCTGCTTTTCGGGGTTTACTGAGCACATGGCAGCGATCTGGAGCCACGGCCCCTCCGCCCTCGCCCCTTGGCCCTCGCCCACTCACACCCAGGCCCTCACCACCGAGTCCACGTGATCCGGGTTGGATTCTTGCTGTGATTCTAGGGTTTCACTGTCTAAATGTAACGGAGACAACAAAATTAGCCTCACTTAGGGAACTGTGCCTTCCACAAGATAAACACCCAAAAACCCTCTGGGACAAGGACAAGCACAAGAGTTTTCATGAGGGAAAGTCCTCTAAGAGCTGCTCCTGACTCTCCGAGTTTTCACCCTGGCAGTGTGCCCACGCCTGCCTCAAGATACGTTTTAGCTCCTTCTTTTCTGTTTGGATATGGCCAAAAATTCATTCCGCTCTCCTCAGAAAATTTGTCCAAAGGCAACGTATAGTTTTGTTTACAAAACACAGAACTATTTTTAAAGTTTTTTAGGCCTTAAATATTATTATTTTTGATAAAAGTAGTACATACACATAAAAAATTAAAATAATACAAAAACACATATGAAGAATATATCCTAAACTGTACAGTTAACCAGTAGCATCCAGTCAGCATTCCTTAATTCAAGAAGCTCGGGCCCTTCCCTGGATGCTCAGGCCCCTCAGCTCCGTCCCTCACTGCTCTACACTGGCCTCTAGGGAGAGGGTCAGAGCTGGAATCCGGCTTTCACGCTGGGATTCTGCCGAGTGGCCAGAAACAGTGTCATCTCTCTCTCTTCCCACTTGAGAAAGTTAACTGTATGCTGCCAATCTTGAAAGAAATAAAATATTTCTGGTCTAATTGGCAAGGTCATACCTTTGGGCACCAAAGTGTTCAGATAAGAAAGCGCTAATCCTCTCTCTACAACCACCTGGAATCGGTCAGGCACAGTCAGCACCACCAGAGAAAAAAAGATGCTCCCAACCTCTGCATGCCTCGGCCAGCTGCTGCCACGCTGGACCCTAACACACAGCCCAGAACCACCCCAGCAGGGCGCACGCACACTGATTCCTTCGAAGGCTGCTGTGTGCTGTTTCTTACCTGGGTTGAGGCCCTTGCTCTCCAAAATCGCCAAACTGTTGTCCTGAAACTTCTGCAGCAGCTCCACCTTTTCAGTCAGGTCCTTCAGTTTTCCCTATGGGGTGCCATGCACAGATCAGGCCGGTGCTACGCCTCCGGGGTGGTCTGAGTGGCTGTCCCTCGGGGTTCCACAGGCATCACCCAGTGTGGCTGATGGCACAGGCCTGGTGGGTCTCTTACCTGAGTTTCAGTCAACTTCTGGTGTAACTGCTTGTTGACGGCCTCTAAGATCTGGTTCTTATCCTTGAGGTCTTCCTCTGACTTCTGCTTACTCAACGGCCTGTAGCTGTAATGATAACCGTACTTATATGAAGTGGTGGGGGGTAAAGTGGTGGACTGGGTAGTCTCACAAATAGGAGTTCGAATCCTGGCTTCATCACATAGTGGTACATGACCTTCAGTGAGTTGTATAACCTCTCTGAGGCTTGGTCTCCTTATTTCCGGAATTAGGATAATACCCACCTGTCATAATATTATTATTGTGAAGAATAAGAGAAAGAACACATGTACCACTCTTAGCACGCCACTGACACATGGTAAACATTTAATAAATAACAGCCATTATCACCATTAATATTAAATGTTCTTTTCATATTTCTCAGAGTTCTTCTTGGATAGAGTTTTGTTTTCAGAACTTTTAAAACATGCCCAGATTTGAAATTAGAACCTGCTTCTGCAGAATTTTCAGCTTATATTATTTCTGTCTTCAGGACTGCAAAATGCCCACGCTAGCCTCCAAGGCGGAAAGACAGGCCCTTCTCGTGGTTTCTCCTTCACCAGAAATACCACCTTGAAGGTGCTAACTACACGCAGCCCCTCCGATCCTGTAGGCTTCACACTCCCGTTCAGAGGTCACAGCTGGGTTTGACTTCTGGTCAGCAGTGGTCCTGGCACGGACGGAGCCCCAAAAGCTCTTGACTGGCACTCAAGATGGTAGCTTCACTAATCGTGCCCTGATAGTGTTTCTCCAATCTAGCTGTGCCTCACTCCTGAAAATTCCATTCAGATTTCTGGGTGGCACCCAGACTGTAACACATTAAACAAGTCCCAACAAATCCTGCACAACCAGGACTGAGATCCACTAACACAGTGCCCAACCTTCATTTACCCTGATGCTCACCTCTTTTTGATGTTCCTCTTGATGGCAGTATCTGCAGCTTTCCCCTGCCTAGCGGAGCAAACACAAAGAAATCAGAATGTAACTTGACTTATTGTGGCAGACATTTTGCAATATGTACACATATCACAGCATTATGTTGTATACTTGAAACTATAATGTAGTCAATGCCTTAATTAAAAGCCAACGACAATGGACTCAAGCAGAGAATTGTAACAGGTTGTTATATGTGTTGTGAGCAAAGCAGAACAAAGAGGCTGGTTTTCTGAGGAAAAGAACCAGAGATTTTAAACAATACAAATAACACAAGATTGAGAAGCTCTGAAGCCCATGCACTTTGTTTCAGCCCAGACTGAAAAAGGCTTATTAATAATGAACTCCCCTCTTACTCAAAAACGAATGGCCTTCTCATGACAACCTCACTTACATGCAGACTGAGCACTGGGTGGAGGACACACACGCGCACTGGGCTAACAACCAGCCCACCCACCGTGACTACCATTCAGGGCTGGGGTATGACCACAGTTAGCCATTGTACACTCCGAGCAGCGGTGAGAAGGGAAAGGATGTCTCTTAGCATAACCCTTGCTGTGCCTCTTCAGAACTGATCGACACGGAGGGTCCTGACAACAGCTCAGCAATGCGGCACTGATCCAGGTCCCACTCCAGGCTAATTGTTCAGGTGCCTTGTGCTCTCAAACCCCCACTTTCTAATTCTTGGTACTGAGCAATTTCTAACTGGATACCAATGATCTGACCCACCCATTCTCTCGTCTCGGTTTGATGCCTTTCATTACATCATTTTCTGAAACTCCTGGATGAAGAGATCTGGAAGCATCGACTTCTTTAGACTTCACAGGTAATAAGCTCTTAGAAGTGGCTCGAGTTTGTGTGTCTGCAAAGGAAAACAGGAGGGTGAAACCTCAAGCAGAGTTCCATTCTAAGTTGTTAGAAACTTGTATTTCATTCTGGCCGATCTCAATTTGTGAAGATCGAACCAGCGACCTTCTGGTGCATGGGTTGACACTCAACCACTGAGCCACACGGGCTTCTATTGATCTTTAGAAAGTAGAAGGGAGGGAGAATGGGAGAGAGGGAGAGAGACAGAGAAACATCAATGTGAGATACAGCAACTGGCTGCCTCCCACATGCACCCTGACAGGGGCTGGGATTGAACCCACAACCAAGACACAGACATAGAGCCCAAGACCCTTTGGTCTGAGGTCCAACACTCTAACCACTTAGCAAAACTGGCCAAGGCTAAACCGAAATTCTGTAATGCAGCAGTGCGGTGTGTTTAAGGGTAGCCAAAAGCTTCATGACATATCAAATGGAATGGCCAGATGGTATAAAGTGGGGGTTGACACAAGCAAAGAGCTAAATGAGAGGCAGGGTAGCAGTCAGCAGGGCAAAACACCATAGAATCCCTCATCAAACACCAGAAGAATCAAGGCCTCTTGAGGAGCTCCTAGGCTCTCTGCACACTCTCCGGAGGATACACTCAAACCGCTTCGAGTCTCTCCTTTAAATATCGCCTTAGCTGTTTTCCCAGCCTGTCTCCCTAACGACTCAAAAATATGTCTTGTGTCCCAGCGCTGAGGAGGGTATCTGGCACAGCAGCAGGTTCAATACCTGCGTGTGGAACAAGTGGTACACTTCACGGTCTCATGCGTTATTCGCACGTCATCTCTAGATAACCTCCTCTAGACTCCTTTCCCTCTTCCAAGCTGATTACCGTTACGTCAGCCCTGTAATTTGTTTACCCATCAGGTTCCGAGGTCCCCTCCCCGGCTTCTGTTCTGGTCCTTTGTCAGGCTACTGCCAGACGAGCAGGGAAACGGCCCTGCCATGACTCGTCTTCCCGACAAGAGTATTTTCCCACAACCCTATGCACTCTGTCCTCCACCGCACTTCTTACCATTTATATCCCATACCAAACTCAAGTAGTAACTTCTGGAATTAAGCACACTCCCTCCCTGCCCCCATGATTTTCTAGTTTACACTAACTTTTACTTTGTTCATTGTAAAATGGCTCCTTTAAGCTTAACCTAAAGAAGAAGCCGTAATAATGAAATCAAGTTGAAAAAATGAGGTTCAAAGCACTGGATCACAGGGATTAGGAAATTTTGTATTCGTATTTGAAAGAGTTTTTATTTTGATGACTCTAACTGTATAAGTTTGGAATAAATATGATTTCTCAGGTTAACACATTATTTCATTTATAGGTATACTCACTAGGCACTTATTTTCCATACTTTTTTACTCACAAAACAAAGATTAAACAGGTTCTTCCTGAGGTCTCTGTCTGAAATAAAAGGTAACCGTGGAGGAATGTATTTACCTTCTCCTCTCTCAAGTATTTATAGTTATTCATAGTAACAAATCCATCCCATGTAAAAAAGTGCTAAATCATAAATTCATTGGCTGTAATTAGTTCCAATAACCCGTATTTACTAGAACCTAAGGATTTTTAAATTTTGTTTTATTGCTTAAAGTATTACAAAGAGTATTACAAATGTCTCCCCCCCCACACACACACATTCTCCTGGCCTCCCCTACCCTCCAGTGTCTTGTGTCCATTGGTTATGCTTATATGCATGCGTACAAGTCCTTCGGTTGATCTGAACCTAAAGATTTCATTGTAGGACAAATTTAGCAGGATTTAACAAAGACTGTCTTCTTAAAATGAGAGGTGCTGGGGGAAAATGAATGCTGGTGTTCAAAGAAGGAAAGGGGTCTTGTTTTTCACTGCATATTGTTTCCTAACTTTGGATTTTTTTTTAATGTGTATATGGTACCCAGTCATAAAACTAAAACTTGGAGTTATGTAAAACTTGGGAGTGATGTAAGCATCACGGCACAGTGAGAAGACTCCTTTGTTTCTCTCCATTAGATTTAAAAAGAGGGGATAAAGGAGGAAAAAAATCATAGAAAACCATCAAATTAAAATATGAGAGAGAATCACAAGGGTAAAGAAACAGTGGAGACACAGAGTAACCAGAAAACCAAAAATGGCTGTTGTTATGTTCTCATATGTCAATAATCATGCTAAATGTAAATGGACTAAACTCACCAATCAAAAGGTATAGAGTACCGAGATGGATTACAGAAGAACGAACTATATGTTGCCTGCAGGAGACTCAGCTCCAAAGATAAACACAGGCTTAAAGAGAAGGGGTGGAAGATGTCACTCCAAGAAAATGGCATTCGGAGAAAAAAGTGGGTGTAGCAGTACCTATATGAGACAAAATAGATTTCAAAATAAAAAAGTTAGAGAATCAAAGATGGACATTTAATAATGATAAAGGGGATAATTCATCAAGAAGACATAACACTTATCAATAAATATGTACCAAACCTGGGAACACCAAAACATATAAAGTAATTACAAACAGACTTAAAGGAAAAAACTGACAAAATTGCAATTATAATAGGCAACCTGAACACCCGACTCATAGATCATCCAGACAGAAAGTCAATAAGGAAATACTACTTTAAATGACACATTAGACCAAACAGACTTAATTGATATTGACAGAACTTTCCATCTCCAAATACTAGAATACACATTCTCAAGTGCACATTGGAATTCTCAAGGATAGACTACATGTTAGTGCACAAAACTAGTCTCAATAAATTTAAGGCTGAAATCATACCAAGCATATTTTCTGACCACATGGTATGAAACTGGAAATTAACTACAAGAAGAAAGCTGGAAAAACTGTAAATATGTGGAGATTAAACAACATGCTACTGAATTACTACTGGGTCAAAGAAGAAATTAGAGACCAAAAAATACACAGAGACAAATTAAAATGAAGATATGATGTAACAAAATTTTAGGTGTGCAAGAGGGATGTTTATACCATTACAGGCCTACCTCAAGAAATAAAAAAAACCCCAAATAAACAATCTAACATTATACCTTAAATAACTAGAAAAAGAACAAATGAGGCACAAATTCAGTAGAAGGAAGTAATAAAAATAGAGCAATAAATGAGATAGAGAAAAGACAATAGAAAACAATAAAACAAAGAACTGGTTATTTGAAAAGATAAACCTCTGGCTAGAGGAGAAAAGAGAGAAGACTCAAATAAATAAAATCAGAAATGAAAGAGGAAGTTACAGTGGACACTGCAGAAATACAAAGGATTATACTAGAATACTATGAAAAGATATACATCACCAAACTCAATAACCTAGGAAAAAAGTACAAATTCTTAGAAGTATTCAACCTTCCTAGACTGAATCATGAAGAAGTGGAAAACGCATTTAGATGGATCACTAGTAAGGAAATTGAAACAGTAATAAAAAAAAAATCTTGCCCTAGCCGGCTTGGCTCAGTGGATAGAGTGTTGGCCTGCGGACTGAAGGGTCCCAGGTTCAATTCTGGCCAAGGGCACTTGCCTGAGTTTTGGGCTCAATCCCGAGTAGGGTGTGCAGGAGGCAGCCAATCAATGATTCTCTCTCACCACTGATGTTTCTATCTCTCTCTCCTTCTCCCTTCCTCTCTGAAATCAATAAAGAAATATATTATTTAAAAAACAAAAACAAAACTCTTAAAATAAATGACTGGGACTACATCAAATTAAAAAGCTTCTGCACAGCAAAAGAAACCATCAACAAAACAAAAAGGTATTCAACAGAATGGGAGAAGATATTTGCAAACCATACCTCTGATAAAGGGTTAATATCTGAAACATATAAAGAACTCATATAACTCAACAACAAAAACAATCTTATTTAAGAAATGGGCAGAAGACTGAATAAGAACTTGTATAGGGAAGTCACATCTGACCAACAGAAATATGAAAAGATACTCAACATCACTAGTTATAAGGGAAGTGGTAAAGCAAAACCACAACGAGATACCTCCTCACACCTGTTAGAATGGCTATAATCAATAAGACAAGAAACTACAATCGCTGGAGAGGCTATGGAGAAAAGGGAACCCTCATATACTGCTGGTGGGAATGTAAATTGGTGCAGCCACTATGAAAAACTGTATGGAGGTTCCTCAAAAAATTAACAGAGCTACTATATGAGCCAGTAATACCTCTTCTGGGTCTATATACCTTAAAAATGTGAAAACACTTATTTGTAAAGACATATGTATCACTGCATTCATTGTAGCACTGTTCATATTCGTCAAGACATGGAAACAACCTAGGGCACGTGTCCTTCGCCCGATGATTGGAAAAACACGATATCGTACATATATACAATGGAATACTACTCAGCCGTTAAAAAGATGAACTATTGCTATTTGTGACAATATGGAAGGATTTTGAGAGTATTATGCTAATTAATAAATCAAACAGAAAAAAAGCAACTGTATGATTTCACTTGTATGTGGGATATAAATAAAAAGCAACAAACATACAAACCAAAAATCAAACCCATTGATACAGACAACAGAACGGTGGTCACCAGAATGGAAGGGGATCAAACACATTGTGACAGGAGACAAGCCTTGTCTGAGTAGCTCAGCTGGTTAGAGCGTTCTCCCGATACACCAAGGCTGTGGGTTTAATCCCTGGCCAGGGCACATACAAGAATCAACCCATGAATGCATAAATACGTGGAACAACAAACTGATGTTTCTTTCTTTTTCTCTCCCTCCATCCCTCTCTAAAAAAGGCAGTCAATAAAAAATATAGTTATTTAGGAAAAATAGACTTTGGGTTCTGCGGACATAATATACAGATGCTGTATTATAAAGTTGTATACCTGAAATTTATATATATAATGTTATTAACCAATGCTACCCCACTAAATGTAATAAAAAGAAACAAAAAAAACTGAAACGTAAAAACAACCAACTTATGCCCCAAACGAAAACAAAAAGCCTGGAAGACAGACGTCTGAATTTCCGGAGGATGAGGCCCAGAAGTCAGGATTTTAAAAAGATTCCCAGGTGATTCTAATGTGCGGCCAAGGTGGCGAACCACTGCTTTAAGCCTTGCGAGAAAAGCTTATTTACTTCACAGGTAAATACTGCTACTTCCTCAGCCAGCTGCATGGGGTCACTGGGAAGGGATCTTAGCTGCTTCAAAATCTCCCACAACAGATTCCTCTTTTTATTTTTATTTTTAAATATATTTTATTGATTTTTTACAGAGAGGAAGGGAGAGAGAGAGAGAGTGAGATACATCGATCAGCCGCCTCCTGCACATCTCCCACTGGGGATGTGCCCGCAACCCAGGTACATGCCCTTGACCGGAATCGAACCTGTGACCTTTCAGTCCGCAGGCCGACGCTCTATCCACTGAGCCAAACCGGTTTCGGCAACAGATTCCTCTTTTTAAAAAAAATCCAGGATTAACTGAATTTGAAAAACAAATACAAGCTATCGACTCGCTCTTCTAAACTTAACTGGACCGTCTACCTGTCCCGTAACAGGTTCTGATGTTTGAAGCTTACTTGGTGCTACCACCTCCGGCTTAGGCAGCTGGACGCCTGCAGGCCCTGGGCAATGACTGTCGGCCACAGGCCAGGTGGCAAAGCAATCAACACAACGTAGTCCAGTATCTTCTCCCAAGTTTCTCGAATGCTCTAGCTGGGCCTGACACCCCCCTCCTACCCCCCACTTCACTCCACACATGTTTACGGAGAAGGTACTGCAGGACGGACACTGTGCAGACACAAATGTGACCCAGACGTGGTGGGAAACCCTAGTGCCCTCCTCTAAGTATCTCGTTTCTCAAACGACACTCCAGATAGCGCGTCTGAAAATAAAGCCGGTAACTGTTTACGAAGGGCTTCCTGCGCCCCGGACTCCCGGCCCCGGACGGGCCCCCTGACCCCCGGGGGTC
>NW_006383006.1:5559931-5560933 GCF_000327345.1 Myotis davidii
TGGGTCTGGGCCGGGGCGGGGAGTGGTGCCCTTTGTGGGCCTGAATGGAGCTGTGACCCACCGGCGTCACTTTCCAGCTCGGGACGCAGACGCAGCCAAGTTTGGAGTCCATGTCACAATCCTTCTCTTTGTTTGGCCCGCGGTGGTCAGGGACATGGCACGCTGCCTGAGTGCCTGGCGCAAAGGGTATTTCAATGGGCGGAAGACTCCCCGCGGCAGGGTGGGGAGTGGCAGATGGGGGTGGAAGCGGGCCTGTGGGCTGAAATCCCTGAGGCGCCTACAGGCAATTCTAACTTGATCATTTCACGCTACAAATTGGAGCACCTGCTGTGTGCCGGGCACTACACTAAGTGTGTGTGTGTGTGTGTGTGTGTGTGTGTGTGTGTGTGTGTGTGTGTGTGTGTGTGTGTTGGGGGGGGTAGAGAGTAGGGGCGAGAAAGAGGAGAGAGACAAGTGTTGAGACCTTGTTTCTGCGCTCCTGGAGCTTACAATCTAGCGAACAATCATACGAACTTGTCAATTATATCTCAATAAAGCTGGATATATGTCAAATAGATATGTATTTGCCAACTGTAGTAAAACTATGAAAGAAGCGTACAGTGTTCTGCGAGAGAGAAAAGCCAGGGAAGCAAGTTTAGATTTAAGGGACCACGTCCCAGTGATGTCAGGATAAGTGGGACTTAATCAGATTACCGGTGGGGGAGGGGCAGAGATGCAAAGTCCTGAGGCTGGAGTGGGCTTTTCTCCTAGAAGGGACTGAAAAATTCAAGGAGAGTGGTACAGATAAAGTTGGAAGAATGGCAGCCTTTGTAGGCCAAAGGTGAAGAGATTAGATTTTATCTAAAGAGTAATGGGAAGTTATTGAAGTACTAGAGGCCCGGTGTATGAAATTCCTGCACAGGTAGGGTCCCTCCGCCTGGCCAGCGATCGCACATCATTAGCAACTGGTCGTTCTGCCTTTTGGTCGATTTGCATATTAGGCTTTTATTATATAGGACTAGA
>NW_006383006.1:5561624-5572915 GCF_000327345.1 Myotis davidii
TGGCTCCAGCTCTGAGGCCTCAGCTGCTGAAAGCAGGTATCTGGTTTGTTTGGGTTCTATAATCGAAACACTGTTTCAACTCCAGCTCTGAGATCCCGGCTGGCTGAAAACAGGTTTCTGGGGTTTTGTTTAGCTTCTATACTTGTAACAGTGTTTCAAACTGCAAGCTCAGAAGCCAGCAGCAGTAGGCGGGGAAAGTTGGCTTCCTCCGTCACTGAAGCAAGCAAGCCTCATGTTCGCTTCAAGCTGCCTGGCTGCTGGCCGCCATCTTGTCTGGCAGTTAATTTGCATTTTGCCCTGATTAGCCAATGGGAAGGGTAGCGGAGGTACGGCTAATTACCATGTTTCTCTATTATTAGATAGGATGGGAGTAGAGCAGGAGAGTATTCTTCACGTTATATTTTATTTATTTTTTTAATATGCTTTTATTGATTTTTAGATAAAGTGGAAAAGAGAGGGAGATAGAAACATAAATCGATTGATTGATCAATAGATTGCCTCCTGCATGCCCCCTACTGCGGATCCAGCTCCAACTGGGGCATGTACTCTGACCAGGAATCAAACTGGAGACCTCTTGATGCAAGGGACAACGCTCAATCCACTGAGCCACACCAGCCAGGCTCAAGTTATATTTTAAAAAGCTCATTCTGGTTAGGCCAGTGTGACTCAATGATTGTGCATCAGCCTGTGAACCAGGAGAAATCACAGTTTGATTTCCAGTCAGGGCACATGCCCAGGTTTTTGGCTCAATCCCCAGTAAAGGGTGTGCAGCCAATCAATGATTCTCTCTCATGATTGATGTTTCGATCTCTCTCTCCCTCTCCCTTCCTCTCTGAAATCAATTTAAAAAAACATATATACATATTTTTAAAGCTCATTCTGGCTACCCCAGAGAATGGGTTGCAAGGGGGCAAGAGTGAAACTAGGAAGACAATTGGGAGGCCACTGTAATCATTCAAGTGGGAGAAGATGGTGGGTTGGCCATGAGGGTGGTGGTATTCGTGGAAACGAAGAGACAATCAGATACATTTAAGACAACTTCTGGAGATTGGATCTCAGGCCTCAGTGCTAGATTGGAAGCGGGGCAGGGAGTGGAGGAGAAGGGAGAGGGAAATCTTAAGGGTTACTCCCTGGCTTGAGTAATTAGGTGATTAGAACCACTACTTTGTATGGTGGGGACACTGAGCATTTAGTTTTGAACATGGTAAACTTGAAATGCCTCTGAGAGATTCAAGTGTTTAAACTATTAGGTAGCCAATGGGAAATATAGGCTTTGAGCCCAGAAGAGAGTCTAGGTTGGAGATACACTTTGGGAGTTATGGGCATATGGATGCATTTAAATCCACAATATCGGATGAGATCACCAAGAGAAGAAGTGCACAGAGAGCCTTAGGGACAGCAGCATTTAGAAGTTGTAATAAGGAGGTGCCAGCCAGGAAACATGATAAAGAGGTGCCAGAGAGGTGAGAAGGGAAAAAAAAGAGGGGGGGGGGTGGTGTCCTAGAAGCTAAGAAGGAAAACTGCTGAAGGAGAAGGAGGGAATGGTAAACTATTGAAAATCAACACGAAAGGGTGAGATGAGAAAGAAAAAGGATCCATTTAACTTAGCAACAAAGAAGTCACTGGTGAGTATAGGAAGAGAAAGTCTGGGGCAGAGGTTGAGTGGCAGCCATGTGGGAGCAGGTTGAAGAGTGCATGTGAGAGGAGGAGGCGGAGATGGCAGGTATAGACTGAGAGCTTGTGAATGGAGGCGCAGTTAAGCAGTAACTGGAGGTGGGTTGGGTGCTTGAAGGTGCAGATACTCCGTGATACATGTGCCAGCTGAGAGGAAGAAAAGGATGCTTCAGAGGGGAGAGGGGATGATCAAAGGAGTAAAGTCATCGAGAAAGAGGGACGGAAGATGGATCTACAGCAGCATCTTCAAGTTCTTTTGTTCATATACCCCCACAAAATAACAAGACAAAAAAAACAATGTTTCACTTGATGCCTAATAAATGTTTTCATAATTTTAAATATTTATAAAGGACATATACTTTCTACTTATTATATACTAGGGCCCGGGGCACGAAATTCGTGCACGGGGGGGGGGGGGGGCGGTGTCCCTCAGCCCAGCCGGCCCCCTCTCACATACTGGGACCCCTCAGGCGTTGACCCCCATCAATCTCCAATCGCAGGATCGGCCCCTTGCCCAGGCCTGAGGCCTCGGGCAGAGGTGTCACGCCTGGGCAGGGGCCCCTCAGCTCCCCGCGGTTGCAGGCTCCACCCCTGCCCAGGCCTAGGCCTGGACAGGGGACTCTCAGCTCCCTGTGATCTCCCACTCTGCCCCTGCCCAGGCCTAATGCCTCGGCCAGAGGCGTTAGGCCTGGGCAGGGGCAGAGTGGGAGATCACAGGGAGCTGAGAGTCCCCTGCCCAGGCCTAATGCCTCGGCCAGAGGCGTTAGGCCTGGGCAGGGGCAGAGTGGGAGATCACAGGGAGCTGAGAGTCCCCTGCCCAGGCCTAATGCCTCGGCCAGAGGCGTTAGGCCTGGGCAGGGGCAGAGTGGGAGATCACAGGGAGCTGAGAGTCCCCTGCCCAGGCCTAATGCCTCGGCCAGAGGCGTTAGGCCTGGGCAGGGGCAGAGTGGGAGATCACAGGGAGCTGAGAGTCCCCTGCCCAGGCCTAATGCCTCGGCCAGAGGCGTTAGGCCTGGGCAGGGGCAGAGTGGGAGATCACAGGGAGCTGAGAGTCCCCTGCCCAGGCCTAATGCCTCGGCCAGAGGCGTTAGGCCTGGGCAGGGGCAGAGTGGGAGATCACAGGGAGCTGAGAGTCCCCTGCCCAGGCCTAATGCCTCGGCCAGAGGCGTTAGGCCTGGGCAGGGGCAGAGTGGGAGATCACAGGGAGCTGAGAGTCCCCTGCCCAGGCCTAATGCCTCGGCCAGAGGCGTTAGGCCTGGGCAGGGGCAGAGTGGGAGATCACAGGGAGCTGAGAGTCCCCTGCCCAGGCCTAATGCCTCGGCCAGAGGCGTTAGGCCTGGGCAGGGGCAGAGTGGGAGATCACAGGGAGCTGAGAGTCCCCTGCCCAGGCCTAATGCCTGCTAATTACCATGTTTCTCTTTTAGTGTAGATTATGCATCATTTATTCATTTATAAAATTATTTTTTCTTTTGATATTTCATTTTGGGTAATTTTCTATGTCTTCAAGTTTACTAATCTTTTTCTGCAGTGTCTAAACCAGTGATGGCGAACCTTTTGAGCTCAGTGTGTCAGCATTTTGAAAAGCCCTAACTTAACTCTGGTGCCGTGTCACATATAGAAATTTTTTTGATATTTGCAACCATAGTAAAACAAAGATTTATATTTTTGATAGTTATTTTATATACTTAAATACCATTTAACAAAGAAAAACCAACCAAAAAAATGAGTTCACGTGTCACCTCTGACACGCGTGTCATAGGTTTGCCATCACTGGTCTAAACTGTTTTTAATTCCATCCAGTGATTTTTCATCTCTACAAGTTCAATTTGCATATTTTAAAAACACCTTCCAAGTTTCCACTTAGCTATGTGAATACATGGGATACAGTTACAATAACTTTTTTATGTCCTTGTCAGGTAATTCTCATGTAAGTATCAGTTCTGGATTGGTATCAATTGATTTTCCCCTCAGTATGGGTCATATTTTTCTGCTGCTTTGCATGATTGGTAATTTTTTATTTGACCCCAGACATTGTGAATTTTATGTTTTTGGGTGCTGGTTATTTTTGTATTCCTGTAATATTCTGAAGGTTTGTTCTGCGATAACATTACATTACTTAGAAACAGTTTGATCCCTTCAGGTCTTGCTTTTGAGATTTATTAGGTGAGAGCAATCGGTGTTTAAACTAGGTCTAACGAGTCCCCAAAACTGAGCCAAGAACTTTTTGAAAATTCTAACCAATGCTCCATAAATTATGAAGTTTTTCAGTTTGGCTAATGGAAAAGACTATGTTCCAGCCCTGTGTAACTAGTGACTACTATTCCTTCTAATCACTTTGGGTAGGTCTTTCCTTGGTCTCAAGTAGTTTCCTCACATTTATCTGTTGAGCAGTGCTCTGCAGAACACTCAGGGAGGCCCTTTGCAGATCTCCAGAACTCTCTCTCTGCACCTTTCTCCTATCCGGTATTGTGTCCTGAGCTCTCTAGCTACCTTGGTTGCCCCAAACCCTGAGCTATCTCCTTAGCTCAGGAAGTCTGCATGACCCTGCCTGGGGTCTCCTTTCCTGCAATATATCTGCAAACTCTCTCAAGCAGTAAGCTGAACAATTAGAGGGCCCACTTCATTTGTTTCTTGTCTATCAGGGATCACTGTCCTTTCTTGCCTGATATCAAGTGTCATGAAAAATGTTTCATTTTTTTTTTCCTGTTTGGTTGTTGTTTCAGGAAGGAGGGTAAATCTGATCCCTGCTACTCCATCTTGGCTAGAAGGGAACGTTGTATATGTACTTTAAATATATTTTTGTTCAAATTATGAAACTTCAGATTTAAATGATTCTAATTTTGGAAAATGTCCACCATATATCCTATTTGTAAAGCCAGTCCTCTGTGTCAAACTCATCTGCCAAATCAGAATGACTTTCTATTACAAAATGTCTGATTTTCAATTTTTTATTTAATTGTTTTGTCCTTAATTTTGTTTTTCAATTCAAATAATTCAAATTAAAAGGAGAAGGCACAGAACTGAAACTTCTCATGGAGGCTTCCTAGGCTTTGCTCCTTCAAGGACTCCCTCAAGCAGAGTATTCTCAAGTTGTCCTTTGAGAGAGTTGCCAGAGTAGGATTCAACATGAAGGAGGGGTCAGCTGGGAAAATGGAGATAGAGAAGAACTGACTGACCCAAGCCTCCTTCTTAGGCTGATCAATATAAAGAGAGGGGACAGAGAAAGGAGGAAGCTCTGGAAATTGATTTCCTTAAAACTGTCTGTGTCCACCTACCTTTTGGAAAGTCTTCATGTCCCTGTGGGAATGCAAGCCCTTGTTTGAAGGCCTCTTGTGCAGTGTGAAGCCATTGATGGAACCATTACTGATTCCTTTGTGCTAATAGAAGGGATGGGGACAGAAGCAGACAGGAGCAGGGCTAGGTAAGCTGAGGACTTGATGCCTTGAGGTGAGTCAATTTCCAGCTTTCTTTATGAAGAATGGGTTGTCTACTGACAGTGGGGTTGTGGAAGATGGATATGGGCATCAGATATTTGAGGAAGGTCGAAAAAGTATGAAATGGTCATTACAAAGAATGGAAACTAGTAACTAGAATGGAAACTAGTTGGGCAGGGCTGAGGGTCGAGTTGAGGTTGGTGGTCATGAATTCAGATCTACATCAACCTGCCCAGCTGTGTGATTTTCTTTAGCAATACTAAAGCTCTTGCTTGATATTTATGAATTTGGTAAATGTTAGGGTTGTCAAAGGGGAGCACAAGGCCAAAAGGGGTAAAGAATTATAAATGTATTAGGTCATCTGGAAACCCAGATGGGCTGAGCCCCAAAATGGTGCCAACACCCAGGGATGAGGAGTCAGAGATTTTAAAGGGCTTTTTCTGAGTGGAGAATTCTCTGGGTGGGAAGGATAATGGTCTTAGCAAATGGAATGTGGTCTAAGTGAAAGGGAATGTCGGTTGTGAAATGATCTAAAGGTCCATTCCCAGGGGAGAGGGTATCCATTCAATGATTTGATTAGGCCTAACAGTAAAATGCTGATCCTTCCCCTATATTGAGAGATAACGGTGAATAATCACACAGAGGCCTGACAATAATTATAGTTTATCAAGGTCCTTCCAGGGCTCGTCAGTTACAGGGGGGCTTTGGACTGCCAGCCATTTACATAGCACATAATGGCTTTCTTGTATTTCTCATCTTCCCAACAAATTATGTTACAATTTCTTCTCTTCAGCATAAACACCTCCAGACCTTGAGTTACAGTCGCCCCTGTGAACAGGGGTCAGGGGAGAAAGGGTTTGGAATGTCTGTTTTTCCTATCCCCAAGCTAATGGGATCTTGATGTGTGGCGTGGGCTGCCAGAGAGCTTGTCATTGCCCATGTGTATTATCAAAGGCTGAGATAAGGCCAACATGGAAGAAAAGATCAGACACTCTCCAGACAATGTGAAGATTGTAACACTGCTGCCCCTCCCCTGCGTCCTTGTCCTGTTGTGCACTGGGAGAAGAATGAAATCGGAGGGGGCTGAGGAAGTCTGGCTTACACATCTCTTGTGAGATGTCTCTTTCAGAACCACGCTCAAGTTGGGATACTGACTATTATGGTATAGGATATGCCATATGCCAGTAAAAATCTAAGATTCTGCGGTCACATCAATCCCTGTCTCCCATCGTCATCAAAGCTCCACAGCCATGGAAGGATGGGCTTTCCCATTGTAACACACTATACCAACTTACATTTTAAAAACACAGCACACATACTCTGAGTGTGAGTTCAAGGATCAGTGGCACAAATGGGAGAAATACTCTCAAGTCCCAAGAGAACTTTAATGGACTTCTATTTTAAAGTGTCTCGGTATTAAGAAATCACTTCTGCAATTTTCAAGAGCAAATGTGAATGCTTTGACTGGTTTTCCCCTGCTTCATAACATGCTTCTAAGCCTCTCCCCACATGTGTCCAGGTCCACACATTCATTGTAATCACCTGTAACAATAATAAAGCGACTAGACCTGCTAAAGTCAAAGGAAATTGAAAATGCTTTAAATCCTGCTTTCTAAAACCGAGGCTAGAGAGGTGGCTGGATTGCCTGCTGGAGTGGGGTGCCTGCTGTTGGTTTGGGCCATCCTTTTTTTTTGAATCCTCACCCAAGGGTATTTTTTCCATTGAGTTTTTAGACAGTGGAAGGGAGGGGGAGGGGGAAGAGACAGAGAGAGAAATATTGATGTGAGAGAGACGCATCGATTGGTTGCCTACTGCACACGCCCAGACTGGGGCCCAGGATCGAGGTACATGCCTTTGACCAAAATTGAACCTGAGACCTTTCAAAAAAGGGTGTGGAAGAGCAGGGTTTTTGGTCCAGGTCCCTGCTGCCCTCCCACAACAGTGAGCTGCTGAGAAACAACTAAGATGCTGGACTCTCTTTTGAGTCAAGGCCAGACTTCTGCTCATGCTCAGGAGGAAGGGCTCACCTGTCCTCCCTCGGGGAGCTGCTGGTCCCCGATGAGACCAGGGCCCGCTCAGCCTGGCTGTGTGATAGCGGGAGGACAGTCCATAGACAGTCCTGATGAGCAGCCCTAGGCCAGAGAGGCTGAATTCTACTTGGACATGGAGATCTCTGCGGGGACAGGTCCAAGTTATGTCCTTGTCGCTACCCTCCCTTCCTAGTGTCAGGAGTCAAATGGGTTTGATTTACTTATCTGGCCCCCAGGCTTCTGTGTCTTCAGATCCCATGTCTCATTTGGGCTTCTGTCCCACTTCATGAGCTACTTGGGTGAGAGGCGAGTCTCAACAACACAGGAAAAACCAAAACACTCCTTGACTTGTCTCCAGCTCTGCCAGACTGTTTTTTTCCCAGAGAACTCCCTTCCCCGGTGTGATACTCATCTGTGAAATGGCCTGAATCAGGGGTTTTCACACCACATGCTGTGGAGCCTTCAGAGTTTGAGGGGTTTCCCAGGCACAGCGGAAAGGAGGGCTGAGCTGTACTCCCCACCCAGCACCCACCAGAGTAGCTGCTTTTTATCTGTTCTATAGACTGTGTTTCCACACAATAATCCTTTGAAGAAAGGGTCCTGCGGCTACAAAGTTTGAAAACTGCTGGAGCGGAGGATCATTCCTTCCAGTCTGAGATACTTAGGATTCTAAAGTTCAGTGCAAGTTGTTCCTCTTCCAGGAAGCCTTCCTGGTTACCCAGTCCTGGTACGCGAGCTCCAGCAATACTGAGGGTGGCAGGCACAGATGTGTGAACTGTTTCCCGGGTCAGAAGGTGAGCTCCTTGAGGGAAGATGTCGATTTTCCTCTGCCCCATGCAGTACCATATGCAGAGCAGGTGTTCAGGAAGTTGCTGACGCTCTGAGCGTCATGAGCTCTTGCAGGGGATGAAACCTTCCGAAGAGACTCACCGATGTGGAGAGGAGGATTCAGCCCTTGGTCTGCTGCTGGCCACCGGGGACGCCTGTCCTCAGGAAGCTGGGGATCCGACCTGGGGAACAGCTTCAGACCCTCACAGTCCCCCAAGGGGCAGCCCTGGGTTCTTGCCTTCATTGAACTCTGCTCCACCTCTACTTCCCTCAGTGTCTCTTCTGGTGGGGGCTCTCCAGAGGAGGCATGCCCCTCACTCTGAAGCTGGGAATCAGATTAGCCAGGATACCCTATGGCCGGGAGGCATCTCAGCTGAACTTGGAGTGACACACAGGGATGATTTCATTGCTCTGGAAATGAAGGTAAAGTGGGGTGGAGAGTGGGGCTTACTCAGGGACATCCGAGAAGGCAGGTCACAGGAAGGTGCTAGAGGTAAAAGATCAGGACAGCCTTGGGCCAGGTGGCCAGGAGAGTGGGAGCTGTAGTGGTGGAGTGAGTGTGGGATCCTGCTTTGCCATTGATTAGCTACGTGACTTTGGGTAAATCAGCTTAGTTGGGGGCAAAAGAACCTGGCCAACTGCAGGCTACCCCCCCCCCCCCCCCCCCATGAAGGCAGATTCCAAGGAGACAAGCATGGAAGTGTGTCGTGACCTAAGGCAGGGATGGAACGAGTTCCGATTAACAGGGGCACCCACTCTCCCGGCCACAGCAGCTTCCTAGGAGGGACCAGCCTGCAATATAAGGGGGATGCTCTGAGGCTGACAGCCCTCCTTCTCCTGCTCCCACCACCTCAAGCTTGGCCTTGAACTTCTGGTCAGACTGGGTGAGTGAGGGAGCAGGGCAGTTCAGGACAGAGGCCCCAGATCCACTCTGGCACAGAGAAGCTCCCCAAAGAGGAGCAAGTGTCCTGATAAAGAGCCCCTGGAGGCTGTTGAGATTCCCCGGGACTCCTGCTTGGTGAGATACCCTGGGGTGGGTCCTGGTTGGCACTGTGGGGGCTCAGGAGCCCTCAGCAGGTCACAAGGAGAGCGGGGCGTTTCCCCTCCAAAGACTCTCCCCACTGAATCCTCCAGATGTGGGGTGTCAGCAGCAGCCCGGACCAAGGCTGGCATATCTGGCAGGGTTTAAAATCCAAAGCTGAAGGGTGAGGCCTCTCCATGCTGACATGGGAAAACACCATCAAGCTCCGGCCTGATGCTGCCCCTGCCTGCACCCTGGTCCAGGCCCTGTACCCTGATCCAGCCTCCCTGGGCCACTCTCAACTACTGTAGCCTGAAGTGTGGGTGCTGGGCCTGCGCAGCCAGACGTCTGGAAGATCTGGTTGGCTGTTGGGCAGCACCACAGGGCTGCCGTCCCCTGGCCCCCCTCGGCCCTTCCAGGACGAGCTGCTCTGGTGGGAGGCAGGCAGTGACGGATCGTACACAGTCTCCTTCAGCGCCAGCCACAGCGTGTCCCGCTTCCCGTTCAGCTGGCCTCGCTCAGGGACCGATTGCTCAGTTTCATCCAGGTCGTCTGGGGAGGCACCCATGGAATCTGGCACTCGGGCACTGGGCTCAGAGGTGCTTAGGCAGGTCTCGTCAGAGACGCTGAGCCCCTCCAGGGTGCTGGCTGAGGAGCAGAGGCAATCAGGGGGCTCTACAGCCTTGGGCTTGGGGGCGTGGGCTGGGGCTGGGGCTTCTGGTGAGGCCTGCACGGGCTCAGCCTTCTGTCCTTGGGAGTCCTGCCTGGCCTGGGTTTGGGGGCTGGGGCCGGCCTGCTTATAAGGGGAGGAGGTCTGCAGGGCTGGGCACTGGCTGAAGACTGCCTGGTGGTCCAGGAACAGCTCTCTTGGTGAGGCAGGGGCCAGTGGGGGCCGGGAGCAGCAGGGGCCATCGTGAAGCTGTATATCCTCAGAGAGCACAGAGGGCCGGTGAGACAGTTTGCTGGTGGCTGTGCTGGTGTCAAAGCTGGGGCTCCGGCGCCGTGCCAGGGGCTGTAGCTCATACTGCTCTGAGCAGGGCCCGGGTGGCCCTGGTCGTGGGCGGCCTACCTTCTCCCCACCGGGCTCTCCAGCTCTGGCGTCCCACGGCAGGTGGGCACAGGGCCAGAGGATCTGCCCACAGTTCTTCTCTGGCCCAAAGAAACAGCAGAGCGATTGGAAGAAGAAGCTGGCAAAGCCACAGCTGACACACTTGACCATCATGAGGATAATGCCCAGCTTGCGATAGAGCAGCACCGTGGCAGGCAGCATGAGCACACCCGCGGCAAACAGGGCTGCGGCCCCCATGGCTGTGGCGCGGCTGGTCTGGCGCAGCGAGAAGGCCACGCGGCTCAGGCGGTCTGGGTGTGGGCAGAGGTGATAGGAGATGCAGTAATTGACAGTGAAGTCTACCGAGAGGCCCACAGAGGCAGAGAGGAAGAGCACCTCGGCAGTGTTGAGCTGCCACTCCAGCAGAACCAGGAGCCCCACGGTGAGCAGCACCGTGCCTGCCACCGCTGTCACGGAGAACAGGCTAAGTGGAACGTTCCAGGTGCCCAGCAGCAGGGTGGCAAAGGCCAGCGCCAGAGCCAGGCCTAGCACCACGGCGGGCTCGGTGCTCAGGCTGTGCTGCAGGCTGTACAGCTCCAGGCGGCTGGTGAACCAACCCTGGCGGAGGCCGGGGGGTGCCCGGCTCAGCTCCGCGGCCAGCCAGTGGCTGACCTCCGTGTAGAAGTGGTGGGCCTCGCTGTAGTTGGGGCTGTACTGGAAGCTGGTCTGGAACTGTAGGACCAGGGCAGTCAGGCTGCCCTGGGTATTGAAACGGAGCCCCAGGTCCCGGGTGCTCTCTGGGCCTTGCTCCAGAGCCATCACCTTGAGGCAGTGCAGGAAAAGCTGGGGCGCCCAGGGGAAGCCCGAGGGGCCACAGCAGAGGCCAGGCCCCAGGCGAGCACAGCCGGGGCTCTCCATCCAGCGTTGGAGGGCCTCCACGAAGCACAGCGTGGGCCAGCCCTCCGGCTGGGCACCATAGAAACTCTGGTTCCGAGCCCCGTAGCAGAGTGTCAGCAGCCAGCGCTGGGCCTCGGGACTGCTGGCAGAGAAGGTCGGGTCACTGACCAGGGAGCTGTTGCTGCGAGGGTCCAGGGGGTCCCCAGTGTCTACGGGCAGGATGCCCCACACCAGGATCACGGGCATGTGGCCGCCCTCGCCCTCCGGCAGCCGCTCGAACTGGAATTGCTGGCGGTACTCCGCGTCGAAGCGCTCGAAGGGGTGGCTGGGCCGGAAGACCTGGCCGCGGGGCGGCAGCA
>NW_006383006.1:5573092-5576104 GCF_000327345.1 Myotis davidii
GCTCAGGTAGCTGGCGTAGAAGGCCGCGCCGGTGGTGAGGCCGGAGACCAGCAGCAGGTAGCCGAAGTGATGCATGGTGCGGCCCACGCGCTGCCCCAGCCCCCCGGAGGGCAGCTGGCTCCTGCTGAGGCGCCAGAGGTCGGAGAAGACGAGGGCGTGGTTGGTGCAGACGCTGCTGAGCAGGACGAGGGCCGCCAGATTGACGAAGGGGAAGTAGGCCATGCGGAAGGCCACTCGGTAAAGAAAGAAGGCCACCAGGAGGGAGCCCAGCACCCCTAGCAGCACCATGAGCGTGAGGAAGAAGGAGCGCAGGTAGAGAGCGACGCTGAGGAAGATGGCAGCCAGGGCCAGCAAGGGGTACACCGTGTCCTGGGCTAGGTAGTGCCTCAACAGCTCCTGCTTGAGGCCCAGATCCATGCCAGTGATGGACGTGTAATTGTCAGAGAGCCCCCAGGGGGTGGCCAGGTGGTCCAGGTAGATGCCCATCATGGAGGCACCCTTTGGGGTGGGCAGGAAGAGCAGGCTGTACTTGAGGGAGGGCACCTGGTAGTCAGCAGTCTGGGGACTCAGAAAGTCCTTGTCCAACAGAAAGTGCAGAAGTTGGTAGACGGCGCTGCTCCGGGAGCACTTGGTGGGAACCTGGGCACAGCGTGAGGGCTTGTCCCGTCCAGGTCCCAGACAAGGGGGCCCCAGGGCCCCACGGTGGTAGTAGAGGGCACAGGTCCGGAGCAGGGCCAGTATGCGGGCTGCGTCCGCGTGAGTCGTGTCCAGGCAGGAGGAGCGGTTGGAGAGCACTGCCACATAGTTGCCCAGGGACCAGCTGGGGCAGCACTCGTTGGCTGCTGTGCGCTGGCACAGAGCCCCGAAGCGGTGATGGGAGCGAATCTGTAGGGCACAGAGAGCAGGAGAGAGCTCAAGGGCAGTGCCAGGGCCGGGTGTCCCAGCCCTGTCCAAGGCCTTCTCACCTCCTTTCAGGCTGCAGAGCGGAGGGAGAGAGGCATCCTGACAGCCCAGCAGAACTGGCTTGTCTCAGAGCTGCCTTTGGCTCGTGGCCCAGGTGTCAGCACTTAACATCTTGACTCCATCAAAGAGGAGCCTCGGGAATGCTGCTGAGGCCCCAGCCTGAGAGGTCCTGCCCTAAGGGCCCCTGCAGGTCACACACCTCAACTCTACACTGTCTGAGCCAGGAGTAGGAGTGGAAGTGGCAGTCACAGATGGAACAGGGCCAAAGGTCCAGGGAACTGGAAGCAAACGGTGAGAAAAGCGGAGGCCAAAACATTCCAGGATCGGAGTCACTGCCAAACCCTCGCGCCCTCCCCTCCCCTGTCTATAGTCTGCTTCAACCCTCTTAGGCACAGGTCTGTGTCTTTATCAGACCTCATGCCTCCCTTTCTCTCCCACTGGCTGTTGACATCACAACAGCTGGTGTAGTTTACAGCGAGCACCCGCCTGGGAACCAGAGGCTCTGTTCTGCCACCAGCTGGATGTATGGCCTTGGCTCTGAGATCATGGTGGCTATGGTAACATTTATTGAGATTACTATTGCCAGTCATTATGTTACAGTTTTACAAACTCTATCTTACTTGTCACAACATTCTTATGAGGAAATACCATTCTTATCCCCACTTTATTATTTGTTTTCTGTTTATTTATTTTAAATATTTTTTAATTGACTTCAGAGAGGAAGAGATAGAAACATTAATAATGATAGAGAATCATTGATCAGCTGCTTCCTGCATTGCCCACACTGGGGATTGAGCCCACAACCCAGGCATGTGCCCTTGACCAGAATTGAACCCAGGACCCTTCAGTCCACAGGCTGATGCTCTATCCACTGAGCCAAACCGGCTAGGGCTTATCCCACTTTATATATACAAAGACTGAGGCACTGAGAGGTTAAGAAACATGTCTGAAGTCACACATCTTGCGGGAGGGACACTGGTAGTCAGCAGTCTGAATGCCCCTAGGGCAGCGGTTCTCAACCTGTGGGTCGCGACCCCTTTGGAGGTCGAATGACCTTTTCACAGGGGTCACTTAAGACCATCGGAAAACACATATAATTACATATTGTTTTTGTGATTCATCACTATGCTTTAATTATGTTCAATTTGTAACAATGAAAATACATCCTGCATATCAGATATTTACATTATGATTCATAACAGTAGCAAAATTACAGTTATGAAGTAGCAACGAAAATAATTTTATGGTTGGGGGTCACCACAACATGAGGAACTAACTGTTTTAAAGGGTGGTGGCATCAGGAAGGTGAGAGCCACTGCCCCAGGGAGGATTGGAGCTGGCCTCGAAATCAGCATCTGACTCCAGAGCACATGATCTTTTTTGTTTGTTTTGTTAATCCTCACCCAAGGATATTTTTCCATTGATTTTTAAAGAAAGTGGATGGGAAGAAGAGAGGAAGGGAGAGAGAAAGGGGGGAGAGAGAAAGAGAGAGAGACATCGATTGGTTACCTCAAGCCTGCAATTGAGGTATATGCCCTTGATCGAAATCCAACCTGCAACCCTTCCGTCCGGGGGCCGATGCTCTATACCAGTGATGGCGAACCTATGACATGCGTGTCAGGGGTGACACGCGAACTCATTGTTTTGGTTGATTTTTCTTTGTTAAATGGCATTTAAATATACAAAATAAATATTAAAAATATAAGCCTTTGTTTTACTATGGTCGCAAATATCAAAAAATTTCTATATGTGACACGGCACCAGAGTTAAGTTAGGGTTTTTCAAAATGCTGACACGCCGAGCTCAAAAGGTTCGCCGTCACTGCCCTATCCACTGAGCAAGACTGGCGAGGGCAGAGCACATGCTCTTCACCAGTGTCTTTTGGCGGATACCCTTGTGCACCGCTTGGATTGATGGGCCTGGGGCCCTTGGGCTGGGGCCTCTTTAACAGTCTTGAGCTCCTTTTTAGGACCTTTAGGAAAGCCCCAGGCTCTGCATGTTCTATCTTCCACTTGTGTTTTGGCTCTTCTGGAAACAGCTGACCCTTCC
>NW_006383006.1:5576160-5583186 GCF_000327345.1 Myotis davidii
CACCTGGGCCCTCTCAGCAGCACTGGGGTCATTTTCTAAGCAGGGAAGGCTCTTCCCCGGGCCCCTGGCAGCCCTGGCTCAGCAGCACTTCCCTGGGGGCAGGTTCTTGCTGTCCTGGTTCCCTCCACACCCAGCCCCTGGTGCCGCCCCAGTCAGCTCACCTGATCCTGCTCCGTGTGACACATGGAATGGATGGCGTGTAGGTTCCACAGGCTCCCCGCTGAGGTGGACATGAAGACCAGCTGGGCATAGCTCTTCTCTGCAACACACGCCAAAGCTCAGCCCTTGTGGCCCCAGGTCCTGGGCCCGCCACAGGAAAGACTCTTCCCCAGGGCCGTATGGGGTTCAGATTCTCAGGAGGCTGAAACCTGTTCCTGGCTGCTTCATCCTGGGCCTGCGTCCCAGCTTCTGTGCCCCACCCACACCCAGCTTGACTCTACCTGGCTGGAGCACCTGAGACCTGCCTCATCTTCCCAAATATAGCCCAACTTCCTCCGCTTGAACATAGCCAGCTGGCTTCCTTCCCTTTCTGTCTGCCCAAATCTGTTCTGGCCCCTTCTGTCCTAGTAGGTGGGGGTAGGGACCACCATTAAAGCCACGAACTGGCCAAGCTGAAGCTTACCAGGGGGGCCACAGAAGAAATTCTCTTGCCCTCTGTCCTCCAGGGGCTCCACCATCCTCCGGGGCCGGGCCATGCCCTCCTGGGCACTACTCCAGGGTGTGGGGCTCAGCGTGGTGTGGGGGTTTGAACTGAGGTATAGAGAAAAGCAATGCCAGGCATCATCAAGGGGTGGGGTGCTCAGAGGAGGCCAGACGCTACTCCCCGGAGGTCCCCAGCAAGCCCCTCTGACCTACCTTTGCGGAGGTCACCCAGTGGCCTCTCTCTGGAGACCTCATTTTTTCTCCCATTTCCCTCAGTGGTGTGGGAAGATGGGAACCCATTACCTGTTCAGCTCAAGGTCTGGGGAGAGGGAAAGCAGCTTCCCGGGGCCCGTGAGGGTCTGCAGTGCTCTCCAGACCACTAGCTTCCGTCCAATGTCCGTGTCCCGAGGCTCAAAGCCCTGCGGGAGGAGGAAGACAGGCAAGTAGGAGGAGGGGTTTTCCCTCTGGTCCTTCTTGGCTCTGCCCCCTTGAGTCCCTGGAGCAGGGAAGGCCAGCCTACCTGCCTGGATTGTTGAATGGGAGTATCACCTCTTCCCAACTCTCTCTGTAGGCTGACAGCCCACCACTGCCACCCACCCCCAGCTGGGCCACTCTGACTTGTTGCCCCAGACTGAGCTGAGGTGGCCAGGCCTGGGGCCCCCCTCCCTCCCCTTGACTCCTCACCAGCAAGGGCTTGGAGAAGTCGGGCAGGTGGCCCCCCAAGAGTCCAGCCAGGGTGCAGAGGAGGATGACAGCTAGACACAGCAGCAGCGCTGCCACTGGCCACTCAGCAATCAGCTGGGAATAGCTGGGAAAGAGGAGGAGAGCCCGCATGAATTGGTGTTGGGTGTGGTAGAGGGGCTGGTGAGCTTAGGAGCCACCAAGAAGGAGTAGTGGACCTGTACTGGGCACAGCCTGGTCACTCTAGAGGTCCAGAGAAGGCCTAGGCCTACCTCTTCGGCATCCGGAAGGCCTGTTCCTGCCTGTGGAATAGAAGAAAAGACACTTGCTTGCCAGAGTCCTCTTACAGGGTGAGAGGCGGGGGTAGGAGGATAGAGGATGACGGCATTAACCCTTTTAGGCTTTCCCACACCACAGACAGCTACAGCCCTTACTTCCTCCTCCATCCAAGCTGCCTCCTTCGTCAGAGGCAGGGGACATCCTGGGCTGCCTGAATGATGGAGTTCAGATCCCGGGGGTGGGGGGGATTGGGGTGGAGGGTGGACCTACTTTTTAGCCCAGCCCTACCTTCCAGTGGCAGCTGGCAGGCTGCTAGACCCCTCTTACCTGACGCTGATCACGTGGTGCTGCACAGATGGGGGCTTCCAGGCTCCATAATGCTGTGAGGGGGCTGGGGAAGGGCTGAGGCTGGAGCCATGGGAGCACAGAGCGGCTCGGTCCCCAAGCCCTGGCAGGGAACTGCCCCCTCGGTATTCCTTCGGTGCCCGGGTATAAGTGAAGTGGGCAGGGGCCAAGGGGCTGGAGGGGCCCACAGGCTGGAGGGTAGAAGTTGCCAGTGGAGGTCCCAGAGAACTGGAAGCGTCCTCAAGGGGACAGCTGTGAAGGGAGCAGCTCCTTTCGGGGCTTGCCTCAGGGGCCACAGCCTTGCTCTGGGGCCTGGGGAGAGAAGAGGCAGGGAAGATTGGGTGAGGCACACTGGTGAAAGTTTTCTTTCTTTTTTTTTTTTTTAAAAATATTTTTGAGCCAAACCGGCTAGGGTGAGTTTTCGATTACTAGTCCTGGAGGACAGGCAAGGAGGGTGGGGACCATGGATCTGTAGCCCCAAACTACTTTTTGGGGGTCCATTATCTTATTGACTCATCTGTCCATGCACTCAACACACACACACACACACACACACACACACACACACACACACACACACTTCTTTGGAATGTACAACTGAGGGACACACACACACACATTGTCAGCCTGCTACATGCCAGACACTGTGCTAGGCAACGAACATGCTTTTACATGTATGCCCTAATTACGCTTTACAAAAACCTACAGGGGAAGTACTTTCCTTCTTTATAAATTTGAAAACGGAGTTTCAGTGAGATGTGAAGAGCTGGGCCTTGAGCCCAGTTCTGACTTGCAGTCCTGTTTTCTTTCTGCTGCAGCCATTGGTTCATCCTCTTGTTAGATGTTTGTTGAGCACCTGCCACACTCTTGTCCCCACAGATAACTGCTCCTCTCCCAGGTAATTGCATGGCTCACACTCTGTTCTCAGTTTGATTACCTTCTTGGAGAAGCCTCCCATGACTACCCTCTCTAAACAATCACCCACCAGTTCTCCATCCCCTACCTGCTTTGTAATTCTTCAGAGCAGTTGTCACAACTGGACATTATATGATATAGTTGTCATGGCATTGCCTCTTTCTCATATGAAATGTGAGCTATGGGAGAGCAGGAGCCTGAAGCATTTGTTCATCTCTCTATCCTCAGTGCCTTGAACAGTGCCTTGCGCACAGAAGGTGCCCAGGGAATGTTTGTTGAATGAATACCGAGTGTCAGACAGTCTGTTAATAGTTGTGCTAGGATAAAGAAGTCCCAGTCCTTGTCCTCTAGGCACTCAGAGTAGGTGGGAGATGTGGACAGTCTAACATGCTGAGTGCTGTGGGAGAAGTCGCAGAGGGCTGAAGGAGCCCAGAGGAGGGCTCGACCTTCACAAGGCTGGGAATAGACAGGGAAAGTGTGGCTAAGGCAGTTACTGCCTTTCCACCAACCTTGGGCCATGGGACAGAAGGTTTGCTTTGTGAGGGTGTGCACAGTTGGGAGATAGAGTTGGGACCCCCAAGGAACTTGCCAGGAGGACTCAGAAATAGCTGTCTCTTCCAAAATCACTAATGAAGGCAACAAGCTATGTAGGGACTCAGCGCACTCCTTGGGTGTGGGGGTAGATGGAGTGCCACCCCCCACAGTGACAGAATGGCCAGACTTAGGACACGAGGAGATGGCCACAGAACAGAGTTCTGGGATGGGTAGCCTTGCCAGAGCCCTGCCTCTTTCCCACCATTTCCCTGGATCCTGTGGCCTGCCAGAGCTTTCATAGCCCTTGTGGGAGAGCAAGGCGTATGCGGAACCAACCAGGCTTCTAGCCCTGCACTGCTGAAGGGATTGTGGGCCGGAGTCCTGATGCCAGTGGGCATTGCCACAGAGGCGGGGTTCTGCCCAGGGACCAAGCAGAGGGACGGCAAAGAATAGGCAAACTCATCCTCTTCCTCCAAGAAGGCTGGCAGACCCTTCTGCTGAGAACAAAATGGGGGAGCAGTGGTGGTGTCCTCCTGGCCCATCATCCTCTAGCTCTGGGACCTTGGGAAAGACACAATTCTCAGATCATTGGCATCCTTGTCTGTGGCATAAGGGTATGATGATAATGATCCCTCCCAGGTTTGGTATTAACAGGGTATGATGATAATGATCCCTCCCAGGTTTGGTATAACATATGTGGGAGACACATTTGCTTTCCTGCCCTTCCTCACGCTCAGTGCTGCAGGGAGCATGTAGTTTAAGAAGTATATTTATATTTACAATTTGACCTCTTTAGGCACCTCAGATAATATATCTCTATTTGAGAACTCCTCACACCCTGAGAATCTCACTACATATATAATTATAAATACTTTCTTTTAATACTTTCTTTTTTGTTCATCAAAAGCTTCATCGGAATTTGATGTCATGATTTTAAAAATCACTGATACTTTTCTTTTAACTAACAACATTTAGAAAAATAGGAATTTGATCAATGTTGTTCTAAAGCAAGACCTCGGATGACCCCATAAAGTTAATGACATAGCAACCAGTGTCCTGCAAGTTAAAAGACCTTATGGGCCCATCTCCATGGGCCGGAAGAAAGCTGCATAAATGGCCTGAGTTTGTGTGTTTAAGTGTGGACATCTACCTCTTTAAGATTTTTATTCTGCAGGTATATTGTGAGCACCTACCACACACTGAGCACGGTGCTTGATCTGGGTTGGATTCTGAAGAATAAAGATGGCCCATTAGTCCTGGTCTCCCTCTTTAGAGCAGGGCCTGCCTTCCAGAGGTCAGGAGGGTGGGGCAACAAGGATGCTTATTCCAACTTCCCGGCCTTAAAGCACTCACTGAGCACTTGACTTGTCCTAGGAGCCACAGTCCCACTTAGCACGTCAGTTTCTTTTTCATTAAGGGAAGTCAGCACTCCAGGGGGCGCTGGAGGAGACCATGAGCGCACTCCCTTGACCAGTCTACCAAACCCCATAAGTCTAACTCCTTTGGGTGGCTTCTGTTCAAGGGAGATTCCAGCCTCCACCATTGATTTGCTTTTACTAAGGTCTTACTGGAGCCATCTCTTTCTTTTAACCCCTTCTTTCCCTTTCCAGGGACCTAGGATCTCCTGTTCCCAAATATCACTCTTTTTGACTGTGCCCATCATTGTCAACAGGTAGTATTTTTAAAAATTGATTTTTCAAAGAGAGAGAAATAGAGGAAGGGAGAGGGAGAGGGAAACATTGATCTATCAGCTGCCTCCTGCACTCCCCCTACCGGGGATCAAACCTGCAACCAGGGCATGTACCCTAACTGGGAGTTGAACCAACAACCTTCAGTGCATGGGATGATGCCCAACCAACTGAGCCACACCAGCCAGGGCAATATGGTAAAATGTGAAAACTCCACATTCTGACTGCTGTAGGACTGGGCCTTTGTCTCAACTCTTTCAAGGAGAACAGCCAAACTCTCCTCAGAATAAAAGCTTTCTCTTGCTAGCCCCTGCTGCCCGCTATGCTCAGGAGACCTAGTAATAATATGAGTTAAGCATTCCAGACCTTGCCTCCCCAGGGGGCTTTCATTCTCACCCTCTCAGTTCCATGGCTCTGACTGGGATGAGCTACTTTCTGGGCTGACTGCCTGGGCCGGCTGGCTTGTAAGCCAAGTGACTGAGACAGGCAGGCAGGGAGTTGGAAAGTAGTGATGCAGGCCTCCTTAAGAGGCCAAAGTCACAGCATTCAGGGCCTCGCTGACAGGGCTCCAGACACAGAGTCCCCACTTGGGAGGCTTATAAGGGGCAGTGCACATGTGCATTAATCTTTGCCCCAAATCCACAGACACATAGACATATGGACATCCATGTGATCCTGCAGAGTGGCCAGGAGAGATGGGGAAGCAGCTCACACCAGTAGGAAAATAAAAAGGTAATTTCTAAAACACAAAGAATGAGCTTTTCAAATTGCTCTGTAGTCGATGCATTAGTAAGGGACTGTGTGGGCACACACAGGCGCGCCATCATATTCACTATGAATCTATCCCGCAGAGTCAATTTGCCTGATTAGAATCCAGCGTCTCTGGGGATGTACAGAGAGGCACCAGAGGTCCCAGGGAGTTGTTGGAGGAGAGCAAATGATTCCTGTGCTCAAGATTGACCCTCATGTGCGGGGAGGTGAGCAGACCAGACAGTGTTGATCCTTGGCAGAATATCCAAGACGCCAAATGACACTCCCGTCCCTTCTGGGGAGGCTCCTGGCCCAGGACCCTGCTCTGCCCCGTCACTCTTCCTGCCCTTTCTACCCCTGGCTCTTTGGTTAAGCGACACTCCCAGGTAGACCCTGGTCCAGGAACACATCCATCCTGTGTCTCACCCCTTTGAAGAAAACTCTGGGCCTTTCAGATGGAAAGGTGGCTAAATCTGTCCAGGCTGATGTGTTAACAATAGAGGGAAGGAAACATTTCTTTTCACTTGTGGGGCATCCTCTTGCTCTGAGGTACAGACTGTACATTTTAATCGGAGCAGTCTGGAGACCATGTGTCTACCTCTGCTTTGAGCCTCCAAAGAATGCCTCTTATTTCAGCCCAGGCAGGATAGAAAGGCAGTGTCATGTCAGGGGAGGGATTCTGGAGGCGGCAGACCTAGCAGGGCACAGACATTGCGCCATATTGCTACCTGGCTGGGCTGTTCCCTCACACATATGGTGGAGGAAGAGAGAGGAGAGCACCAAGATCTGGGCCCTCAGCGGGAATGTGTTCCTCCGTCCGCCCTCCTGGGGCTCCTTGCGGGGCGGGGGGCGGGAGATGGTTCTGACGGTGGCCTGAGCCTCTGAGCCTGCCCACTTTAGTGCCTCCAGAGAGTGCAGGCAGCTGCCACATGCGGGGACTCTGGCCCACACGTGCGCAGCTGGCCATGCAGGGTAGAGTGGACAAAGACAGTCCCTGGCGTGGCCGCCGAGTGTCCGCCCTCCCCAGGGCACACACCTTGGCGAGCCTCCCGTCTACGATACACACACTCCCTCCAGCACACTGACACGCTGGAACCCGGACTGAGGTGGCCGCAGGCTGGGGGCTCACTGAGAAGGCGAGCGGGCAGGGCCTAGAGGGAGTGGCTCGGAAGGCCGGTGGGGTGGGGTGGGG
>NW_006383006.1:5583397-5583677 GCF_000327345.1 Myotis davidii
TCCCCCGGGGCGACGAGGGAGGTGGGAGCTGACAGTAGCGGGTATCAGCGCGAGAGAAAATTGGTTAGGCAGAATGAGGGCGTGGCCAGGGGGCCCGGAGCCTGGAGGCGCCGGAAGGGGCTCCGACAGGGGCTGGGATTGCATGGGGTGATGTATGGCGGCTACTGGGGATACCCGGGGCGGGGGTGTTGAGAAGGTCTGAGAGTTGGGTCTGTGGAGTGGTCTGCCCTACCTGTCCGGGGAGCTGCCATCTGGGGCCAGAGGCTCCCCCTCGTGCCGC
>NW_006383006.1:5583986-5589849 GCF_000327345.1 Myotis davidii
GGCGGTGTGGGCCCCTTAACCAGGCGAAGTCTGAGAGCCGCTGTTAGGAGTCCGGCTCTCTGGCTGTGGTCTGAACACCGGCCTTTCCTCAGGGGCATCGGTCTCCCCGCAAGGAACCAGGAAGCGCGACCCGGTCACAGTGTGCAGAGCCTCGCAACTTGAAATGCAGACTTTACCAGTCGGAAAGAGGGAGCTCGGCACAGGGCACTGAGGGGTGAAGGCCCACATTTCTCTCGGCTCCGATCAGCCACCCCCTTTCCTCCCCAGTGGGGCTAGGCATCTGCTCAAGTTGGGTCTTCCTGTACGTTCATCTGGACCTGGACCTGAGTCTGCGCCCATCAGACACGGAGCCCCAATTCTGTTATTGCGTGGAGTGCAATGGGGAGGGGGAAGAAAGACACTTAAGAGAACCCTGGTTCCTTTTCTGATAATGATCCTACTTGAGCCTGGGAAGTACCCAGTACCCACTCACTTGCTGCCTTTCCCGTCTGGGAATGACTGTGAGGGAGGGGAGGTGTGATGGGCTGTGGCTAGGCCTGGCTAGTGGGCTGTGGCAGCACTAGAATAGATAGGGGCAATGTAAGGAGTCTGGGAGTTGGCGAGTGGAGAGGGTCCCAGATGTAGGGTTTGCATAAGCAGAAAGGGTTTCACAGCAAGCAGGCTGGATGTGTGTGCAGGGAGGTGCCTTGGTTGAAGAATGGGGCTGGGGCGAGAGTTCGAACCCAGAAGTATTTGGAGTGTAGCTATCCCAAAGCTGTGTGCAAATGCCATTCTGTACAAGGCATAGGTCAGTAAGGGGCGGGGGTGGGGAAATCTAGATGTGTAGAAGTGGTAGGCCTGCCCTGGGTACCTTAGTTTGGTTGGAGAGATAAAAGGCTAGCCCATAAATTGGTACTAACTGGGTAGGATGTGGTCAGGCCCGTGTGATAGTTGATATAATCTACAGAGAAGGAGGCAGTGTGCAGAGAGAGGACTTCTCTTTTCCTCATGGGCTTTAGGGAAAGCTCCATTGATGGTGGAGCTTCAGGTGGCTTGGAAGCAAGGAATTACTGACCTGGGGATAGGGCAGGGATGGTGGTGGCAGTGAGGAACTGTGCAAAGTTAAGGAGGCTGGAAAGTTCAATGTATGTTCAGGGACTGGTGAGAAATATGTCTGGACAATAGGGATCCATTAAAGGTTTCTGATCTATAAAGTGAAGCAAGATGGAACGTTGGAAGGCCCACCAGGTCAGGGTGTATGTGATAGGCCACATTTGAGGCCCTCTGATGGGAGGAAGCAAAAGTGAAAGGAGAGGTGGCCTTATAGCACCAGATGCTATGGGGACCACTGAGCCAAGGTTCTAAGAATGCCTGGCTGGGTACCTCATTCTCACAACTAGGGAACTCGGAGACTGCTGGACCCCTGAGTGACAGGTTGGATGTGAAGGAAGACAGGCTCTTTTAAGAGTAAAACATGGTGCCCAGGCCTGTGTGGCTCAGTTGGTTGGAGCGTCATCCCGGGCACCAAAGGGCCATGGGTTTGATTCCCAGTCAGGGCACATACCCAGGTTCAATCCCCTGTTGGGGCATGTATGGGAGGCAACTGATCGATGTTTCTCTCCACATCAATGTTTTTGTCTCCCTCCCTCCCTCCCCACTTCCACTCTCTCTAAAAATCAATGGAAAAAATATCTTCAGGAGAGTGTCAAAAAGGAATAAAACATAGCCTTTAGGAGGCTGTTCTCAGGAAGAAAAGACTCTGGTTCAGGCTCCATGTCAGGTCAGCAGGGCAACCCACTCAGGCTTCCCATTCTGTGCCTTTGTTCTGCTTGCTCAGTGATGTGGACCAGGGGATGGCCCACAGGACCCTTGGGGTGGCTCCCCTCCAGGCAGTGCCCAGGGCCAGGGTCATGGCCATGCCCACCGTCATGGCAGTGCTCCTGTGGAAAGCCAAACGAACAATGTTAGAATCAGTGCCAATCTCACCCCAAATCGACACTCCTCTTCTCCCTCCTCTCTGCCCCCTGCTGTAGAGGACTCAAGATTTTGGGGCCCTAGCAGGGGATGGTGCTGGAGGGCTGGGAGGCGACAGCAGTGACAGTTCCTAGCTCTGAAACCAGAGTACTGAGCAGACAAAAGGGAGGAAGCTAGATTCATTTGTCTCCATTCCTTGAGTTGAGATATGACTCCCACTCCCTGGGCCTCATTTTATTTTATCTGTAACAAAGAAGCAGAATTATCTCAATCTCATCTTCTCCCTTCCATCACCCAGGAACCCTTGTGGAGTGACTAGAGGTTTTGCCATGCTAGGAACTGCAAGCTGACTGTACTTCCAAGTGAGGGTGGGGCTGGGGAGGCTACAGAGGAGCTCACTGTGAGCCAGAGGCAAGGAGGAGGCAGGAGGCAGGGTCAGGGGAATTGCAGGATTTGTAGGAATGGAGGAGGAGGAGAAGAAAAGGAAGATTAGGAGGAGGAGGAGGAGGCGGTGGAGGAGGAAGAGGAGGAAGGCAGCTGGAGGGTGGGAGGAGACCAAAGGTAGGAAGCGGCAAGTCAAGGGTATTTGTGTTCACTCTGTAGGAAGTGCATGCAAGCGTGTGGGTACCCGGGTGTGTGCTACTTTACATAAAAACAGCTGTGTCTGTGTACATGTGCATGGGTGGTGCATCTACATGCCTGCTGTGTACACAGATATATGCATATGGGTGCATGTGCATGGTTGTATGTACAGGACAATGGGAATGTGTGTGAACCTGTGCCTGTCCCTGAACAGGTACCAGACTCAAGAAACCAGAACGAATAGAAAGTAAAATCAATGCTTTACTGCCTCAGCCAGCAGAGGCCTGGGAAGAGGGTGGTTTAACCTTCAGTCTTGGCTGGAACCACTCTGGAGGCCCCAAGGTCAGAGGAGTTGCTCTGCCTCTTGCCACAGGCCGAGGGAAGAGAAGAGAGATAACACCTTGCCTGGGATCCTGAGGGAGCAGGGCCAGGGCTGTGCTCCTCCTCTAGGGGTGGGATACCTTCCCAGGCTGCTTCTGCCTCCTAGGACCTGGTAAAGCCTGGGGAGTGGGGGTTGCCATGGGGCTGGCTGCTTGGGGGATGAGGGGGAGGCAGGCTCCAGGACTAGGGGCTTTCCTGTGACCATGTGAGAACAGTCCCTGCCCCATCCAGGCTCTGTGATGCCTGGTAATAGCCCCTTCCTACCCTGCCCACCTCTCCTTCCATGACTATTTTTGTGGTAGGACCAGTTCCAGGCCTAGGAGCTGGGTCTGCTGGTGGTAGCAATGGAGGGATTGGGGGAGCAGGAACGAGAGCCGGCAGCCTCCCTTCTCTGGCCTAGTCAGGTCATTGGGGCCCTGTAGTGTGGTTGGGGTTTGGGAGCAAGCCAGCCAGCCAGGAAGGCAGGAAACATGAACAGGAGGGGAAGCAGCAGGAGAGAGGATGGGCTGCTGGGGCAGGAAGGGAGTGAGAGGAAAGGAGAGAAACAGATGGAAAATATGAGAGCAGCTGAAGAGAAGGCTGCAACCGGCAGGGGGTGGATGAGCGCTATGGGGCTGATGGCTGTGCCTGCTCCCCACTCTTCATTTGGGAAGGTCTGAGAAGGCGGCTAGAGGCCTGGAGGACATGGCAGCGGGGTGGGAAAGGAAGATGACTGGGAAACTTTCCTACCTCCTGACCTGTGGGAGAGAAAGGGACAGAAGCAGCAGCTTTGGTCATGTAGCTCTGCAGTGAGAAGCCTGTCCTCTCCCTGGTGCTGATGTTGTGCCCACCCCCACCCCACCTCGAACAAAGGTCTTCAGGCTTGGTCACTTGCCTGACCATTATTCCTTCCTTCCTTCACTCAACAACAGGATATTGAAAGTTAGTGCCAAGTTCAGCTGTGCATTCCCATTTGCTCAAGAGCTGGCTGAGTCCTCCTAGGTGGGGTGGGCCAGTTAGGAAGTGTAGGTTCTTGTCCCCACCCTGTCGGCTGTCTGTCCTCCAAATCTCAGCCAAACTCCATGGCACTAAGGGAGACACTCTGCGCTGGCAAACCCTGATTCTTCTGCTTCTACCCCCCAGACAGGCCCCACCCAGCCTCCCCATCTTCTAGTTCCCTCTGTTAGCCGTTGCTCATACCCCCTGTTACTTGAAAATCTCTCTTGCTCAACTCCCTGTTGCTTTCCTGCAGGATGTCTGGTTAGATGGGGCCATTCTGCCTGCCCTGCCTGCTCAGCTGCGATCCAATGGCTCATTCTTCAGTAACCAATCTGAGTGGTCCTGGGTATTCTGAAGGGCTCCTTTGGTGGGAAATGCCTACTCAATGAGACATATTTCTTGAGGATCAGGATGGCCTTTTGTTATATATACATATATAATATATATTAATTTCAAAGAGGAAGAGATAGGGAGAAGGAGAGATAGAAACATAAAGATAAGAGATAATCATTGATTAGCTGCCTCCTGCACGCCCCACACTGGGGATTGAGTCTTAAACCTGGGCATGTGACCGGGAATCAAACCATGACCTCCTGGTTCTTAGTCTGACGCTCAAGTGCTGAGATACACCGGCCGGGGTTTTGTTCCTTTTGAGGGGAGCCAATGGCACAGCTGCCAAGAGCTGAGTTCTGGGCTCCAGACCTAGCTACACCTCCATGGCCTCCCCCTGAGCATAACCCCTAATTTCCCTGGGCCTCATGTGTACAATGGGAGAAGCATCTGTCTGCTTTATTTCTGAGGCTGAAGATGAAGGATGTATGAGAATGTTTCTTAAACTGTAAAGTGTTCTACAAAGTGTAAGAGATTGCTTTCATTTTGGAAGCTTACCACCACCATCACACAAACACACATCCTTGGCATGCAGGACTAGAGCTGATCTATCGCCCTTGCCTTTACCTCTCTTTCCTTCTCTCTTCCTTCTTCCATCCACAGCTTCCCAACCACAGTAATTCCCTGGCTCCATCTTTATGGGGCAAGTACAGAGAGTGACACAAGGAACACCTGTGGTTCAACAGGTAAGTTTCAGTTTACTGTAATCTAATTCTCCACCTTTCCTTATTCTCTCTCACGGATGTATACACACAGCCCATTCAAGGGATAAAAGGGATAGAACTGCTCCCTCTGGCTCATCTTGGTACCCAGAATGGAGCTGGGCACTGAGTCGGTGCCAGGCATGAGTGTTGAATGGATACAGTGGGTTCACCCGCATGGTGGGTGGACAGAGACATGAAAGCATAATGCACTGGTCCCTGAACCACACACCTTCACACTTGACCCCCAGACTCACAATTATATATTAACTAGAGGCCCGAGGCACGAAATTTGTGCAAGAGTAGGCCTTCCTTCCCCTGGCTGCCGGCACCAGTTTCCCTCTGGCACCCGGGACCCGGGCTTCCCTCCGGCCATTGCTTCATCTGGAAGGACATCCGAAATGATGTCCGAAGGTCTGGTCTAATTAGCATATTACCCTTTTATTATTATAGATTCAGTTCCACTTGGGTCAATGTCAATCATGTCAATTATTCATGTTGTGCGCCTACCATGTGATTTTCATGGTGATCCTATAGATCCCTGTCCCTGAGTAAACACCTGGCATAAAGGTGGGAGAGGATGGCTTGGTGACATCAGTGCACCCAGAGCAGGGAAGAGCAGGATGGAGTTAGTGGGGAGGGGCCTATGGAAGATCCAGGGACCCAAAGACCTTTGCAAGTGAATGGAAAGTCTTCCAGAGTCCTAGCTGCTTGTTCCTGTCTCCTCCCACCAGGATTGGAAGTTGGTGGGAGGCCTGGGGTCTGAGCCAAGTTGTCATTCACCAACAAGTGTGTTCTCATTGGATGGACTACTGAGGAACTCAAGATGGTGCCAAGGTTGGCCTCATGTTGCTTGGGGCTGGCAGGGGGGGTCACAA
>NW_006383006.1:5590531-5592799 GCF_000327345.1 Myotis davidii
TCTGCATTGATAAGAGACACAGACCAACACACACAGATGCATGACACCCACACTAAGAGACACAGGGGCACAGATACCAATTCAGTACACAGACGCTTCTACCCAGAGAGACTATGGCCACACAGACCCACCACACTCTCACAGAGAGCCCCTCCTGTGCCCTGCGCAGCCAGCAGAGCCAGACTCTTACCTGAGAGCGCAGAGCAGGGGTCAGGGGGAAGTCGGAGGCTCTCCCGGTCCGCGGGTGTATTTGTATAGGGCGGCGGTTTTCAACCAGCGTGTTGCAGCACACCGTGTGTCACAAGAATTTTTTAAAAACATGCAATACCTGACTATTTAGTCAGGGGCACTGACCTCTTTTCCCTTAGATTGTCAAATAAAAAAGTGATAACAGCCAACACAACAATAGCCGTCTAGTGTGAATGAACCAAAATTAAACCTATTTTTTGTCAGATTGGCAAAAAAAGCTATTTTTTGGTGTGTGTGCCGGACTTTAGTCATTAGTCTGGTGCCGTGAGATGAAGAGGGTGAAAATCGCTGGCACGGAGCTATACTTAGGAGAATTTAACCAGAAAAAAGGAAGATTGCAGCGAGCGAGAAACCCAGTCCTACAGCTGCCCCCCGGTCCTCTCAGCGTCCAGACATCAAAATCACACCTATTTTTTGGGGGGGTTCAAATCAGCAAAAAATGTGTTTTTTGGCATGCGGCAGAATTTCAGTAAGTAGTTTACTAGTATGTGTGCCATGACATGAAAAAGGTTGAAAATCACTGGTATAGCCCTGACCGGTTTGGCTCAGTGGATAGAGCGTCGGCCTGCAGACTCAAGGGTCCCAGGTTCAATTCCAGCCAAGGGCATGTCCCTTGGTTTCGGGCACATCCCCAGTAGGGAGTGTGCAGGAGGCGGCTGATTGATGTTTCTAACTCTCTATCCCTCTCCCTTCCTCTCTGTAAAAAAATCAATAAAATATATTAAAAAGAAAATCACTGCTATAGGGTGGGGAGGGGCTGGGATGGCTCAGCTGCACTGGGAGGATCATGGGCAGAGGGTGGGGAGGGGACAAGGGGGGATGGGCTAATCTTTATCTGGGCAAAGAGGAGCTGGAAGCAGTTTGCACGTGTGTATGTGTGTATATATTTGTGTGTATGTGTGTGTCTCTGTGTGTGTGTGTGTGTGTGTGTGTGTGTGTGTGTAGCAGGTGGAGAGAGTAGGGGACAGCCCATTACCTGATTGGTCTGGTAACAGGACCCAAGGCAGGGGTTTCAGACCCTGGCAAGACTGTTCGCACCCAGGGACTGGCTCGAAATATTTGTGGAGCTGCTACTGAACCCCAGGCCTTTTGCTGCTTCACAAACTTCAATCAACTGATTCCTACCAAATGGATAGGATTCTTACCTGCTTCCATGGGTGGAGAGGAAATAGTGACCTGGTGGAAGGAACAGGTGGACGATGTGCCCTGAATACCAAGTCCCAGTCCTGAGTGCTCAAATGTGCTTCTGCAACCCAGGGAGCCATATTGCGAGTGGAAATTGAACAAGTCAGAAAAGGGGGCTTTTTGGGTGGAATTTAGACAAGACAGAAAGGAGCCTGGGGTTTTGAAGTCCAGGCTGCCAACTTGCTCTGCACTCTGCAAGCCCCTGTGCTCCGGCCTCCACTAAGCAGTTCCACTTGGGTCAATGTCAATCATGTCAATTATTCATGTTGTGCGCCTACCATGTGATTTTCATGGTGATCCTATAGATCCCTGTCCCTGAGTAAACACCTGGCATAAAGGTGGGAGAGGATGGCTTGGTGACATCAGTGCATCCAGAGCAGGGAAGAGCAGGATGGAGTTAGTGGGGAGGGGCCTATGGAAGATCCAGGGACCCAAAGACCTTTGCAAGTGAATGGAAAGTCTTCCAGAGTCCTAGCTGCTTGTTCCTGTCTCCTCCCACCAGGATTGGAAGTTGGTGGGAGGCCTGGGGTCTGAGCCAAGTTGTCATTCACCAACAAGTGTGTTCTCATTGGATGGACTACTGAGGAACTCAAGATGGTGCCAAGGTTGGCCTCATGTTGCTTGGGGCTGGCAGGGGGGTCACAATGGACAACCCCAGAATGGACCAAGTGCGTACACAGTACATTCATTTTTTCCTGACCCACAAATTAGAATACATTATGTAACAGAAAGACCAAATTCTTAACATCAGGGCTCTCTGGTACTCATATAGTTGCTGAGCATAGAAGCACAAATGTTCACACACACACACACACACAAACCCAAAGATGTGGT
>NW_006383006.1:5594465-5595635 GCF_000327345.1 Myotis davidii
TTTTGCCAAGGCAGAGCGGTGCCGGGGGTTTTGTAGTCAAGGCTGCCAACTTGCTCTGCACTCTGCAAGCCCCTGTGCTCCGGCCTCCACTAAGCCTGGCCTCTGCTTGGGCCACAACCCTTTGCTCTGTGTGCTCTGGCTACACTGGCCTCCCTTACGCCCTGCAGACACGCCAGGTACCCCTGTACTCCTATCTCCCTGGTCCTTTCTTCTAATGTTGCTTGCCTCCCCCCCCCCTGGACTGTGTGCTCACCTTAGCCAATCCAGGGACTGGCCCTTAGCAGTTCTCCTGGCACTTAGCAGGTGCCCAGTAAGTATCTGGTGAAGTTGAAGTGTAGCTATTGTTGGGTAGTAATGAAAACATTATATATATATCCCTTTCTGTGGTCTATGCTTTGTGTTTTTTCTCTCTGTTACATATTTTAAATATTTTATTGATTTCAGAGAGGAAAGGAAGTGCGTACACAGTACATTCATTTTTTCCTGACCCACAAATTAGAATACATTATGTAACAGAAAGACCAAATTCTTAACATCAGGGCTCTCTGGTACTCATATAGTTGCTGAGCATAGAAGCACAAATGTTCACACACACACACACACACACACACACACACACACAATAGTATTAAACACAAATAACTGGGAAATAACATAAATGAACTAAAAACCTAAAAGATTCATTTTCCTGTGAAATAACTGCTTTGGGAACACCTTTCTGCTTGTTTGTTTTTAATCTTTATTGTTGAAAGTGGGAACACTTTTCTATTTGATAACTTCACAAGCACATTTATCTTGACTTACAATCTATCAACTACTTTGATAAATACTGGTTTTAATGATAATTCTAAATACAAATGTGATTAAGATCCAGGGAGAGGTAAACATTTTTTTTTCCAGGACTACAGGCTTTATCAGAGGAGAAGGACCTGCCAGGCTGTCTCTCAAGGGGAGGACAGCAGCACTCGCAGGGCTGGGCACGCCTTTTGAGGGGCAGAATGGGAAGGGGTGGGGGCTTAGTGTACTCGGCGCACACTGATTGGTGGCTACTGCATTGTCCATATAGGAGAAGGGCTTAGGGTATTTGGCAGGTGTGGATTGGTAGTCCAATGTATAGTCCATATGAGGTACCTGGTTAGTCACTCAGGTGTTTCTGGGCTGCAGGTTACG
>NW_006383006.1:5596980-5597338 GCF_000327345.1 Myotis davidii
TTACATATTTTAAATATTTTAATGATTTCAGAGAGGAAAGGAGAGGGAGAGAGAGATAGAAACGTGACTGATAAGAGAGAATCATTGATTGGCTGCCTCCTGCATGCCCCCTACTGGGCATTGAGCTGGCAACCCAGGCATGTGTCCCCACCAGGACTCCAACCATAACCTCCTGGTTTATAGATCAGTTCATAGATCAATGCTCATCCACTGAGCCATGCCAGCCTGGCAAAGGAAGGAAATCTTCTCATTTGCAACAACATGGATGGACTTTGAGTGAGACATTATGCTAAGTGAAATAAGTCAGACAGAGAAAGACAAATACTGTATAATCTCACTTACATCTGGAATTTACTTC
>NW_006383006.1:5599138-5606771 GCF_000327345.1 Myotis davidii
TTACATATTTTAAATATTTTAATGATTTCAGAGAGGAAAGGAGAGGGAGAGAGAGATAGAAACGTGACTGATAAGAGAGAATCATTGATTGGCTGCCTCCTGCATGCCCCCTACTGGGCATTGAGCTTTTCAACCAGGCATGTGTCCCCACCAGGACTCCAACCATAACCTCCTGGTTTATAGATCAGTTCATAGATCCAATGCTCATCACTGAGCCATGCCAGCCTGGTGAAAGAAGGAGGAAAATATCTCCCAGGATGACAGTCCCTGGCTGGCCTGAGCTCCTGCTGCCCACCCTGGCGCTCACAGTGTCCGGCAACACCGAGGCCAGCCGAGACTCCATTCTCAGGCAGAGGGCTTGGGCGGCTCCTGTTTCAACCAAAAACAAGAACCATGTGAAATTGCAAGAGAAAGCAGAGAAGCTAAAACAGTCACTGTTCCAGGTTGTCCTTTAAAGAGCCTGGGAGAACTACCTGCACCTGAACGGCATTAAATTCATTTTTAAAAAGTAACACACTTAGCCTGGGCTGGTGTGTCTCAGTGGTTGAGTGTTGACCTTCTGGAATATAAAAAAAAACAGAAAACAAAAACAAACAAATAAAAAAATTTAAAAACCTCTCAGCTCATAGACACAGAAAGCAGATTGGTGATTATCAAAGGTGGCGGGGCGGGGTGGGGGGGTGTGTGAAATGAGAGAAGGGGATCAAAAGGTACAAACTGTTGCATACTTTAAACTAATAGATGTCAATTAAACCTAATAAAAAAGCCTTGGGCTCTCTCCCCAATTCAGGACAAGTGCTTGAGGCTCTGAAAGGGAACTAGTCATTCAATCCTTTCACCCCTCGGCAAAACCCCTCTGCCTGGCATGGCAGAGGCTATAAATTCAAGTATAAGTGAAGCAGAAGGTGGAGGTTCGGGGGCTTGGCCAGGAATGGGAGCAGGGCAGGTGAACAGACAGACACAAGGACACATGCCCACTTTGATGCCCAGTGTGGGGCGTGCAGGAGGCAGCCAATCCATGATTCTCTCTCCCTCCCCCTTCCTCTCTGAAATCAATTAAATGAAAAAAGTAACACCTCTAGCCATGGCCTGTGGTTAGAAGTCTGCCTATGCATGTTAGATTCCTGGTCAAGGGCGCATGCTGGAGGCACCCAATCTCTCTCTCTCTCTTTCTCTCCTTTTCCACTCTATAAAATAAATGGAAAAATATCCTCCAGTGAGGATTAACAGATAAAGAGTTACATACCTAGTCTCCGGGTAAAGATGGCAGAGCATGGTTGGGGTAGGTTACAGCTCCTCGCTGATCACATTCAGCCATCTGGTAAACTTGTCCAGACTGCATGTGCTTTAGCTGCTGTAGCTGGAGGAGCCCCCACCCCGCTTCAGTGGGAATTAAAGCTGCAAATGGTGTGGTATTGGCACCTGAGGAGAAACAGAAACCCATTCTGTATGATGAGCAAAGTGTACACAAAGTGGAGCCAGTCACCAAACATACAGGCTTGGCTATGGTGGCCCGCGCCCAGTTAGAGTGCTGGGCACAGAGCTGGGATCTGGCTCAGCAATCTTATCTTGTTTACCAAGAACCCATTCCCACCGCTCAGCTGGTGCAGAGTAGCTTCTGTGGTGCAAGAATACGCCCGTCACGTAACGTTCGCCCATTGGAGAGTTTTACTAATTTGCGGTTGGAATGAGAGGGTGACCATATTTATTTTATTTAGATCCATCAAGAGCCTGCTTTGCCTGGAAAGCCACAGCAGTGGGAAAGAACCAGGTGAATGGGAAACTTTCCTTGAGAAAAGATATAATGAAGATCTAGAACTTGAAGATGCCGTTCATACAGCCCTATTAACCCTGAAGGAAAGCTTTGAAGGGCCAATGACACAAGATAATGGAGAAGCTGGAATCTGCCATGACGCTGGGTTTAGGAGGCTTACTCCAACTGAAGTTAAGGATTACTTGGCTGCCATGAAGTGACTGAAAAATCCAGAATTTCAGATTATCTCTATACTTAAACACGTTTAAAGTATGCTTTGTTTTGCCAACTTTTTGCATACTTATTTCTACATGATTTAATGGATCAATGCTTTAAAAATGACACTTATAAATCATAATAAACTGTTAAGTCCAAAACATAAAAATAAAATAAAAAGTAACATATCTATTGGCAGATAGGAACTAGACTTATCTGGGTGTTCGATTTGTAAGGTATACAAATGCCTAATCACTCTGCTGCATACCTGAAACTGATGTAATACTGTATGCCAACTGTAACCGAAAAATATTTTAATTTAAAAAAAAGAAAAAAGTAGCGTATCTGAGAGAAATGGAAACAGGTCCTCACAAAGGCTTATCCTTGAATGTTCAGAGTAGCTTTGTTTGGAAAAGCTAAACCTCGGGATCTTCTCAAATGTCCATGAATAGGCGAATGAATAAACAAATGGTGGTACGTGCTTTTGATGGAATACTACTCAACGATAAAAAGAACTTTGGCGGGGACTTCCGGTACCGTCCTCGGGGCGGGGCGGACCTGGTGGCTTCCGTTAACGGACCTGCAGGGTTCTGCGCGCGGCTGAGCGTTGGTGGCACGGAGGAGGAGGCGTGGGAGGCAGCGTCCCGGTTGCGCAGGGCGGGCCTGAGGCTGGTTGAGCCCCAAAACCCGGGATTGGGGTCCCCGAGCCTCCTGACTCCTCTCCGCCGACAGAGTCCCCTCAGTCTCACCCCATTGGACCCTCCAGCCTCGGTGCCGGAGGCAGCGCCCCGCTGCGCAGGGTGGGCCTGAGGCTGGTTGAGCCCCAACAGCCGGGACTGGGGTCCCCGAGGCTCCCCAACTCCTCTCCGCCGACTGAGTCCACTTAGCCTGACCCCATTGTACCCTCCAGCCTTGGTGCCAGCGCCGCTCGGGTCCCGCAGCCCAGGGCGCAGCGTCCAGCGCAGATAGGAACTTTGAGGACGCGGCCATTGCCTTCTATCAGGAGTGGGGGCTCCTTGATGAGGCTCAGAGACTTCTCTGATGCTGGATGTTTTTGCGTTTGAAGAATCTGTAGAAGGCTCTGGTTCTACTCCGGTTCTTGATCGGGCTCCTGAAGTGACGTTTCTCTTCCTCCAAAGTCTGCCTCATGCAGGTGAGCACGAAAACCCAGATCAGCAACGTCTCCCACACCGCACGCCTCTGTGACTCCACTGCTGGGAATCTGCTCCCAAAAGATGAAAAGGCCACGTCACAGAGATGCCGTTTCGGTGTGATCACACCCGTCGGAGGGGCCAACACGGCCCATGACATGGGGATGGCCAAGTGCACTTTCCAATCAGGCAGCCACTGCCACGTGTGCCCACTGAGCACTGAACACGCAGCCAGTCGAGCTGAGATGCGCCTGCAGTGCCCCATATGCAGCAGGTTCTGAGGACTGAAACAGTGTGGACTCTCCCATTCATACGCTGCCCTGCAGGGCGGAGGCGGTACCTGTCTCCCTCCTGCCGCAGCCTCTCGTTCTCTTCTGCGGCCAGGACCTTGGCCTCCTGCTCCTGCTGCAGGGTCTCCTGCTTGGTGGTCAGGAGCTTCCTCAGCTCCTGCAGCGCTGCCTCCTGTTGGAGCGGGTCCTGCTGCCTGAGGGGGGAAACCCACCCCAGACTCACCGGAGCCTGCACAGCCTCTGTGAGTGGCTTCTCTCTCTGCGGAGCTGAAGGAGGCGGGGATGGGCAAGGGTCTCCTCCAGCCATAGACCCCCACCTTCCCTCTCCCCCTGTGTCCCCCGGGTCCCTTCCAGTCCCCGTGAAGCAGAGGGTCCAAGGGAAATACGAGGGGCCACAGGGAAGGGGGGACAGGAGCCCTGGGGAGCCCAGCAGTCAACCAGCCAGTGGCCGGCACTCACCTCAGCCTGACCGCCTGGCTCTTCTCCTCCCCCCAGTTCTGTCAATCAACAAGATGGCCAGTGCCCCTGGGAGGCCATACCTGCCCCCGTCTCCCTGCCCTGGCTGAGAATGGCTGTTCTGAGCTGGAGCTAGCGAGGGAACTGGTCACCCAGGAATCACTGACCAGGACATGGCTGTGGCCCTGGACGCTCCCTCTGGCAGGCAGGGCGCCAGGGGGGCACGCGCTCTGGAGGGCCTACCTGTGCAGTCCTGTGCGCCCTCAGGGTGTGTATGATGTTGAACCGTTGCTCAAGGTCTTCCTCCAGCCCTTCATTGAGGGTCTCCAAGTGCTGGCTGCTGGCCTTTTCCTTCTGTAGTTGCAACCCCAACTCTTCCGCCTGCGGAGCCAACGACCCAGCCCATAGTCAGGTCACAAACTGAACTTGGCTTTAAAGCAAACCCCACGCCTGTCACCCCATGGGTCACCTGGCCCCCGGCTCACCCAGCGTTCCGGACACCACCCAGCGTTACCTGCTTCCAGAGTTGCCAGTTCTCCTCGTGCAGCTCTGTGCACTTGACACTGCCCTCCTGCACGGTCAGGGAGGCGCCCCGCAGCTCCTGGACTGTGCCCTGGAGGGTCTGCTTTTTTTTCCAACGCCAGGATTCGGATGGAGGCTGAAGAGCAAAGTGGAGTCAGAGCCCAGATTCCAGAAGCTCTGCTTACCCTCTCTGCCCCCGGCCCCGAGACGGCCCTCCCCCCGAGTCCTAGGTCTGAGGGGCTTGGGCTGGGCAGCTGGGTGCCCTCCCTTTTCCCAGGGTGCAGTTGCTGTGAGCACCTGAGGGTTCCTCAGGCCACTGTGGCCCCTCTGCTGGCTCAGCTGGGTCCGTTAGGGGAGCCCCCAGAGCTTAAGAAGAAAGGTTTCTGTGGAGGTGCCAATGCAAACCTTCAAGACGGTGGAACCGCTTTTTACTAATTCTAACCTGACTATTCAAGGATTTCAGACTCACAGAGACGGCAAAGTGATGCGTGGTCTGTGCCAGCCCTCAGAGTGGGGGGCTCGGCTGGGGTGGGGGGGTGGCAGGCTCGGTCACTGACCAGCATGTCTGCGGGTGGAGAGGCTCTGGACGCGTGGGCCCAGTCCTGCCAGCCCCGGGCAAGGTCCTTCGGGTGGAGAGTTCGTTGTGCGATTTCACGATGGCACGGAAGAAAGAATGAGACAGGAGATGTAAATTGCTTGAATTCCAAACGAGATACAAACATAAGGTAGACACAGAAAAGGGCAGGCTTCCTCCCTTGGTTTGAAGCAGCGGAGCGCAGAAGAGAAAGGAGTGCACAGACCCGAGAAGAACGGGAGTTCCCTGCCCCTTCCTGCCCCAGCAGGGGCGTGACTGTAGGTTCAGGAACGTGTGAGGGGCCAGGAGCTCCCTCACCTGTCCCTCCAGGGCCACATCCTCAGCCCGGGAGCCTCCTCACACTGCATTGCTGCTAGGGCTGCACCCCACCTGCTTCCTATCCCCCCACTCACCCATTCCCGGGGTTGGAAGGACCGGGAGGGGACTCTGGCTTTCATGGCGGCACATCACGCGGGACCTTCTCATCGCCCAGAGAGGACAGTGGCACAGACCCTGGAGCCGGAACAGACTGAAGGCCCCCCGAGCAGCAGGGAGCTCAGCAGGGGAGCAAACGCACCATCACGGCCGCAACTCCAGCTCAGCGCTCACCACACACAGACACGCATGCTCTCAGCACACGAAAACATGCCAAAGGCTGTGTCCTGACAAGGCTACAAAGGAGACTAACCGCCTAAAACTCCACTAAGTCACAACCGGTGCTCATTCAAACGGCACCTGTGCAGCCTTCGCTTTAAAAATAAGTTAGAGCATTGGCCCGCACACCAAAGGGTCTGTTTGATTCCCTATCAAGCGCACATACTTGGATTGCAGGTTTGATCCTAGGCCCCTGTCTGGGCATGTGCAGGAGGCAACCAATCGATGTGTCTCATTCACATCGATGTTTCTCTCTCTCTCTCTCCTTCCTCTCCCCCCACTTCCACTCTCTCTAAAAATCAATGGAAAAAATACCCTTGGGTGAGGATTAACAACAACAACAAAGAACTTTGCTATATGCTAAAATATGATTGAATCTCAAAATAACTGCGAATGAAAGAAGCAACACATACTGTATAATTCTGTCTAGAAAATTCTAGAATTTTGAAAAATTTTAGAATTTTGGAAATGGGAGGGGATGGAAGGAGATGTTAGAAAGGGATACCAGGACACTTTGGGGTTTGATGGATATTTTCATTATCTTGATTGTGGTGATGGTTCATGGATTATACATAGACAAAACTTACCAAATTGCACAATTTGTGCAGTTTATGGTACGTCAATTTGTTCTCACTTAGGGCTGTGAAAAGAGAAGTAACAACCACACCAGAAAATTATTTGAAAAATGGAGAGAAGGAAAAAGAGTGATTATTATTTTCATGGTGGACAGAAAAGTATTTCTGTGTGTCAGGTTCTTTTATAGTATCAACTAGAGGCCCGCTGCACAAAATCTGTGCCCTTGGTACAGGGGAGGGGTCCCTCAGCCCAGCCTGTGCCTTCTCCCAGTCTGGGAGCCCTTGGGGGATGTCTGACTTAGGCGGGAGCGGGCCTACGCCATCAGTCAGGCACCCTTAGCGCTGCTGCTCACGCCACCTCCGCTGCACTCGCCAGCCATGAGCCCGGCTTCTGGCCGAGCGGCGCTCCCCCTGTGGAAGCGCCCTGACCACCAGGGGGCAGCTCCTGCATTGAGGGTCTGTCCCCTGGTGGTCAGTGCACGTCATAGCGACTGGTCATTCCGCTGTTCAGTCCATTTGCATATTAGCCTTTTTAAATACAGGATTATCTCATATCAACTCTTGAAGATTAGTCTTATCTTCCCTTCTTTTGTAGATAAAAACAAATCCAGGATTCAGAGGCTTTAGAAAATTTGCCTGAGGCCACCCAGCCAGGGTACAGTTAGTCATCTGAGTCTAGCCTGGACCCCTTCTCCTCCCTACAGTTGTCTCTCCTTTCAGGAATGCTCTTCGGAACAATTGCAGCCTGCTTTGGTAACATGGTGGGCAAAGGACTTCTGTCCATGACTCGGTGCAGTTACTACTGCATCACCCATGCATTTGCTGTGAGCCTGCGGGGGCGGGGCAGGGCACGGAAGGGGGAGGCCCACGGGGAAGTTTACGAAGGCGTGGTGCTCATAGTGCTCCCAGCCCTCAGCCCACACTGCGTGAATGGCAGGACTTGCGTCCACCCGGGGCCCGTCTTCGCCAGCCCTCCATGCCCCCGGCCCACTTCCAGGAATCCTCCTTTTCTCTTTCAGGGCCCCTGACAACATGACCTCCCACTCCACATACCCCAGCTTTGGCAGGGAGTCTAAAGGGGAGGCCTATGTCCTCCAGGGCCCGCGGGGGCTGAGGGGCTGCAGGCTTGAGGAGCGCTGTGAGGGCTCCCTGCTCTGGTCTCAGGGTTCAGGGCCTCCGTTCTCACCATCTCTGGAGTCAAGGTCTGAGCTCACTGAGGGACGTGGTGGGAGGTAGAGAGGTGGCAGACCTGCCTTGATGAGGTGACAGAGAAGCTAGGACAGACTGAGGAGCCTGGCTGGGGTGGGAGGCCTGAGAGAAGCGAGGACGCCCACAGGAAGTCAGCACGTCAGAGTCGGTTTACAGCAGAGCCTGACGCTCTGGTCCTCCCTACCCAACCCTACGACGTGCAAGCAGGGCCCCAGCCACACGTGTCCCTCTTT
>NW_006383006.1:5606789-5628392 GCF_000327345.1 Myotis davidii
TCCCTGCCTGCCAGGGGTGCGTGCCAAGTGCTTGGGCTTACTGCCTGGCTAGAGAGGTGGCACCTTCCTGCCAGAAAGGCGCTACATGGAAGAGAAAGGAGCCCTGGGGCACAAAGGAGACATGGCTGGGTGAGGGGCTGGGCTCAGGGAGAGGAGAGGCGGTAGAGGCGATGGGCCGGGGTCTCGGGAAGGTGCGCACTGTCAGTGAAGCCGGAAGGCGCAACGTCCGCTCTGTGGCATCCCATCTCTCTCAGCAGATGCAAGGCCTGCAAGGCCCCTTGCTCCTGGGCTCCGTGGGTGGGAGGGAGGCAGCACAGCAGGCTCTTTACTTGTTTTGGGTGGACAGGTTTCTCACTGCAGGAGGGCAAAGGTGGCCAGCTCTGGGCACGCCCTGGAGAGTGTGCAGCGGGGCTGGGGCAGGGGCCTCAGTGCTGCAGGCAGGTGAGTGGGAGGCCTCCACCCCTCCACCCAGGCTCCTGGGCCAAAGAGAAGCTAATAACACCAGCCCTGGCTCACTCGTGGATTTCAGAGCTCGACAGATCAAATGGCATCAGGTGTGTGAGGGTTTGGCACTGTCAGATGTAAGTGGGAGGTGTTGCTACTATTGTCAGCATGAGCACCTGGGACCTACTGAAATGCCCTTGCTCACACAGGGACCTTCCTATGGGCAGGGCTCCACCACTGGCCCCTGGCATCTCACCGACAGGCTCCCGAGAAGTCCCTTCCCCGCCCCAGCCTTTGGCCACACCTTCCTTCCCCTGAAACCAACCAAATGTCCAGGTTTGCCTAGAATTGAGGGGTTTCTGGAGGCAGGACTTTCACTGCTAAAACGGGGTCAGTTCCAGGCAAACGGGGACAATCGGTCACCCTCCTCCTCGCCCCACCCCCAGGCTGCTTCCTCTTCCCCATGGTGAATATGGTGCCCTGGGCATTTCAGCATTCTCTCTCTCTCTCTCTCTCTCATCGTAGTTGACCTCTTCTGCCTTGAAGCCTCTAGTCCAGGGCACACCACCCCTGGCCATTCCCTCTTGCGGGACCAGCCAGCTCTCTACCCCTCAAAACTTGCCCTACCTATCCCTAGAGGATGTGGCTCCACCCATACCTCACTGCCATGAGCGGCCCCTGGGGTGAGCTTCAAGGTGGAGGAGAGCCTGTCTATCCCATGCAACCCTCTCCGCCTGCCCAGAGGAAGGAGCACCCTGGGCACACGCAGGCAAGCCTGTCTGCTCCACGCTTCCAGGGTCCGCAGGCCTGAGTCCTTGATGTTGTATGGGCCTTTCCCCTCTCCGCAGTGCTCACCCCCAGCTGTGCTAATACTCTGAGGCCTCCTGCTCACTCTCCCTGGACCCCCACTGCTCTGCCTGGCCCAGACCCCCCTCCCAGCTCTGGACACAGCTTCCTACTTGTGTGCTCACCTCCTTGTCCCCCCAGCCAGGTGAAGCACACAGTAGGTGCCCTGATGGGGCAGCACTTGGCCTCTGGTGTGGGCAGCTCTTAGAAAAACACTCGAGTTACTTTGCAGCCTCCAGGGAGAAGGAAGATCCCCATCGGGGAGCTGTGCCACACAAGGGTTCACCTCCCACTGCTAGGCCTAAAGCTGGAAAGCTCTAGAGGCCCCGCCCGGGTGTGCCCTGAGAGCAGAATGGAGGGGTGGGTCCCCAGACCAGCTTTCCTTCTGCCTCTAAGGCAGCGGTTCTCAACCTGTGGGTCGCGACCCCTTTGGCGCGGGGTCGCCTAAGACCATCCTGCATATCAGATATTTACATTACGATTCATAACAGTAGCAACATTACAGTTATGAAGTAGCAGCGAAAATAATTTTATGGTTGGATCACAACATGAGGAACTGTATTTAAAGGGCCAGAAGGTTGAGAACCACTGCAAGTCTAAGGGCTTTGGCCCTGCCCCGCTCTGGCATGTGTGTTGTTGGGAGAGGCGGGCCCAGACTTTGTCCCTGGCACCTGGAGCCTACCCAGGACTGGTCCTTTTGGCCCAATCGCATGCACTCTGAGTCTTCACCCAGGGCCAGGCCTGGCCGGACCTGAAAGGCCTGCATATACTCTAATAGAGCGGTCGCCAACCTTTCGGACCTCACGGACCACCTGTGGTCCGCGGACCTCCGGCTGCCGACCGCTGGTCTAGTCAGTAGGACTGAGCACAGCAGTGTCTTCAGGCAGGAATAGGGGGAGTGGGGGAAGTGGGTCTGTAGGAAAAGAACACCATGCTTTAAGCCACCTTCTTGTCTCTCCTTACTCAGAGGGCTGCTGCCTAGTAACTGGGCTCTTGTGCAATCTAGCTTTGCCCATCCTCTTCCTCAATATCCACCCACCCACCCAGAGCTCTCCAATGGGCCCAGTGACCCCTAGGGGTTAGCCCCAGTCAAAAAGAACGGTCCCAGGCACCGGGACGTGAGCCTGGAACTGGACCCGGTGGGATCCAGAGGCAGGCGAAGCACAGGGCCTGTTGCCAGGAGCTCCAGTGCTGGAGATGGGTGGCAGCCAGAGCCTGGAGTTCAGAGGCAACAAGGCCTGGGGGAGGGGAGCAGGCAGAGGAGACTCCTGAGCGGGTGGGGCAGGAGCCCGGCCTTGCAGGATTTTCCTGGCAGGGAGTAGCATGAAGGGAGGCGCAGACAGGATGCTGAGAATGTACGTGCCTCAGGATCTCCTGCACCAGGTCACAGGTCTCCACACACCACACGTCCACAGTGTGTGCAGCCCCCGCACCCCTTGGGATGCCTCAGAGGAAGCATCCAGAGGTGGCTTTCAAGGTTCCCTGAGGCAAGAAAACTATTTTGAGCTGCACCCTAGTAGAGACACATACAGATGTTACGGTGTTTTTTCATTTCATTTGCCAGTGACTCGAAGTAGTTACACCTCATTTTATAAATGAGGACCAGAGGCATAAGGAACTTGCCAAAGCCACGCAGCCAGTAAGGGGTGAAGTTAATTTGGAATCTGCCATTGCACTCTGCCTCGTTTTATGACAAGGCTGAGGAAGGGCAAGGAGTGCTTGTATTTAACCATCACCCTTTCTGGAGACAGTGGCCAGGGTCTGAGTAGTGCGGGCTCCATGGGCGTGGCCTCTGCCCGATCGGTGCTCCCATCTCAGCCTTTCTTCCCCTGCAAGCGTTCCTCCTCTTTCCTTCCTCGACAAGAATCTCCAGACTTGCAGCCACCTGCCCTCAGGGTTGGCTCTGGGTCTGTGGACCATAGACCCATAATACCTTCCAAAGGGAAGAGATGTGACCCAGACCTGTGAGGGGTGGGGGAGGGCGCTGGGCAAGGGAGGCAGGTGCCCTGGTGGTTTCTAGTACAGTGGGGCCTTGACTTACGAGTGTCCCGACTAACGAGCTTTTTGAGATACCAACTGTCGACTGATTTTTTGCATTGAGTTGACAGAGTAATTTGAGTTAACGAGCTCCTTAACGAGCTCGGTCTCGGAACGAATTAAACTCCTAAGTCAAGGCCTCACTGTAGTTGCATCTGTGCCTCATACAGGCTGTGCAGCCTAGGCAAATGGGGCTACCTTTCTGAGCTTCCTCACCTCCATGCTGGTGGAGTTGGGAGGTGGGCATTACAGAGACTTAAGGAGGAGGAGCTGGGGGAGCCGGAGGAGTGAAGGGGAAGACCACGCCTCCCCAAACCGGGCTTTTGCGACTCTGCTGCCCCCTAGTGGTGGCACGGAGTAACAGCATCAGGGTCTCCTGGAACTTCATGCTGGTCATCTCCCTGCCTCCCCCAGACAGGGAAGGGGGGTTCCCTCTTAGTGGCCTTTACCAGCCCCCGCCTCCCTCAGGGCTGCCTGCGGTCTGGGTGAAAGGCAGGCACAGCCTGCCTATATATAAGATACGCACAGCTGCGCCCAAGATGGCATGGGCTATTCCCTCACATATTCATTCTGTGTGTGTGTGGGGGGGTGGGGGGGCTGTCCTTTTCGAGGGCGCTGTGCCAGGCCCTTGGCACCCATTTCTGCCCTCAGAGCGCCTCTGTCCAGCGGGAGAGCACACAGGCAAATAAGGCCCCGGAGAAAACAGAAGCGTGCGGGGCCGCTCTGAGGTGTGGCAATGGAACTCTTGGGCAGCCCAGGACCAGAAACTGCGGGGCTCTGACTGTTGGTTTGTCCCACGTGGGCCTCCAGCGGCGCTGTGCCAGGCCCTTGGCACCCATTTCTGCCCTCAGAGCGCCTCTGTCCAGCGGGAGAGCACACAGGCAAATAAGGCCCCGGAGAAAATAGGAGCGTGCGGGGCCGCTCTGAGGTGTGGCAATGGAACTCTTGGGCAGCCCAGGACCAGAAACTGCGGGGCTCTGACTGTTGGTTTGTCCCACGTGGGCCTCCAGCCCGATGGGCTTCTGCCACTAGGTCAGTGGAGTCCCTCCTGGCAGGCCCTTCCAGAAGCGCTGGGTCACCCTCGCCCGGGACGGCTGGATTTCTACCTGTGCCTCCTGTCCCCCTGGCTGGGAGTGGGACCCAGCAGGACAGCAGACCTTGCCTCACCCTTGCAGCCTCTTCTATCTATACCCCTCCTCCTCGGCCTGGTCTGGGAGCCTGGGCTGCAAATGTGGTCGAGAACATTCGTCTCAGCTGCATCTCCCCTCCCAGGCTGATGCTCTGCAGGCCTCTGGCTCCAACACGGGTGGGCAGCGGACGGGAAGCCTGCCGGCCATGCTCCAGGGCCTGCAAAAACTCAGCGGATGTGGGGGGCAGCGCATGAAGGTGGAGATGGGGCGAGTGTGCCCGAGAGAGAGAGAGAGGCCCAGGACCAGGAGCCTGGGTGCCTCAGTTGCTGGGAAAGTAGATGATGAGTCTGACTCAGTGGGAACATCCGGCAGGAAAGGAAGAGAGAGCAGGGGCATTTGCAAGGGAACTCGGGGTGTGTGGAGACTGAGGTGCGGTTAGGGTGCTGGGTGAGGGCCTGGCCAGGGAAGAGGCTAACCGTGGAGGGGAGGGGCGGGCCCCAGGAAGGGGGTTCCAGAGGAGCAGAGGTGGGACCTCTGGCTGGTCTGGGAAGACAGAGGGCAGAGGAGCTTTCTGCTCTGGAACCAGAAGGGCACGAGCCATGGCATGGGATTAGGGAAACGGAGGCCTTGTCAATCGGGGAGGCAGGGGACGCAGGCAAGCTGCTCCCCTGGGCACAGGGGCAGCCGTAGCTACAGGGAAAGTTGAGCGAGAAACTTTCCCAAGAAAGGCTGCTTCCTTTCTCCGGGTCAGGGAGGCCGAAAGGGCCAGCCCCAGAGAGCCTGGGCCCAGAGTCAGAGCCTGAGGAGGGAGGCTGGTGGCCAGCTGTGAGCTGCGGTGGCAAGGACCCTTCACCCCGTTCCGAAGAGACACGCACGGCCGAGCCTCCCAGGAGGGGCTGAACTTTAAAACACAGTTCAGCCTAAAGGAATGAGTGACTAATGGTGTTATTTTAGGTATGAGTAGTATTTGGTAGCAGCGACTAGGTCAGGTGAGCTTCTCGATCGCTTCAGATTATGTTCACGAGGGCTGGGGAGGAGAGGGAGGGAGGCTCCCCTGAGGCGGGGGCCCTCAGACCAGGTTGCTGAGGGGCTGTGTCCTGTGTCCTGTGGGCCTTTCTCTACTAAAGGGAGGGCTAAAGGCCGCCCATCTGGCTGCAGGCAGGCCAGCCGGGGCCTTGCTGGGCACAGGGCCATGGGGAAAGTGGGGCCTGGGGCAGGTCCCCTGTGTCGGCTCGACCTGCCAGGGAGAAGTCCTGTGGGTCTGTCTGGGGACACTGGGGCAGGGCAGGGAGAGGCGCTGGGCAGGACCAGCTGGCTGCCGGCGGCCGGGTCCTCGCCCTCTGAGGGTGGATGGGTGGGGGCAGCGGCCAAGGCGTTCCTGGCCGGGAGCCCAGAGGAGTCTTTTGTAATCACAACATGATCTCGTGTGCTGAGCAGCGAAGCCGACAGGGAGAGGCCGGCAGAGGCCTGGCTCCAGTGGCTCCAGTGTCCCTCCTGCTTCGGCTCCCCCGGGGCTGCTCTGGAATTCTCTCCGTGCCTGCTGTTGCCATGCACTCAGCTGTGAGTGGCACCTCGCCCTTGGTGGAGGGCTTCTTGGGGCTGGGAGAGGGTTGAGACATCAGGAAGCCATACTCTGGCGGCAGCTGGGCCTGGGAGGAAAAGGACTGTGCCTAGGCAGGCGGAGGGCTGGGCAGGGGCATTGGTGACCAAGGAGACCCTGCAGCCAGACACAGAGGGGCCTGGGCCTCCCTGGAACCGGCTCCCTCCTGTGCCCACTGCCAGCAGCTCACGGGCCCGAGAGGCTGGACCCCTGGGGACAGTGCTTTCCCACAGGCTGGGCGCAGGCCTGGGAAGTGGGGTCCAGGGCCTGGGAGTTCAGGACGAATCAGGGGCCTCTCTTCTCACTGTGGTTCTCGGCCTACGAGCCAAACCGCTCGCTCCTCGGCCTCCTGAATCCCCTGGCAACTTCCCAGTCACGGCAGGTTCTGCTGCCAGAGCCATTTATAACTCCCATTCCAGGCTGTGCTCAGCAGTGGCGCTCCCTGGAGAGCCGGGGGAGGGGCAGCCCCCTGCTGGGAGCCTGGGGCCTGGGTATGAGGCCTTGACCTGAGCCCGAGAATGCAGAGCGATGGGCAGACAGGCCTTGGGCGGGTGTGGGGGGGAGGGGGGCTGGGCCCTCTCTGTGCTGTCTCCCCTTGTGCCCCCAGCCCTGGGTCTCAGGTCTGTTCCTTGGGTGGTGAGAATCAGGTTGGTGGGGAGGTTGGGGCACTGGTGAGTGTTGGGCCCAGCAGTCAGGGTCGCAGGCCCCCTGCCCTCCGCAGGGGCCTCACGGAGCCGAGTCCCTGATGGACAGGCAGGAAGAGAAGGATGCAGAGCTGGACCGGAGGATAGTTGCTCTTCGCAAGAAGAACCAGGCCCTACTACGCAGGTACCAGGTGAGTGGGCTGTGCCAGGGGCGGGAGGACCAGCTGGGTGGGCAGGGTCCTCCCTGTCTGACCCGCACCCCTTGTGCGGCGGTCTCTCCCTGAGGGCTCGGGCTGGGGACGGGGCAAGGGTGGGCGTGGTCCATCTCAGAGGCTCCGGAGGGTCTTGGTGGGACACTGCCTCCTGGTGCCCCGCGGCGTCTGTGTCTCTGTGCTTCTGGGGCCTGTGCTGACCCCGGCTTGTCCCCCAGGAGATCCAGGAGGACCGGCGGCAGGCGGAGCAGGGGGGCATGGCTGTGACCACGCCGGAGCTCCTGCGCCCTGACAGCCTCACCGTCACCATCAGCCAGGTTCCCGGTGTAAGCCCCACCCGCAGGCAGGGCAGGCGGCAGGAGGTGGAGGCCCAGCCCACGTCAGGGGAGGACAACACCCCGGCCCTCTGCTTCTCCCACTTACAGTCCTGGGCTACTCTCCAGCCCCCAACCCCATGCAGCCCAAGCCACTGCTGTCCCCCATCCCCTAAGGGCCACAGCTGAAAGGCCAACAAATAGAAGCCTCTTCATACCCTTTTCAGCCCCACAGCCCTGTACATAGGCCTCAAAGCCTGGGCTACTCCTAAACCCCAAACCCCAGGGATCAGGGAGCTGGGACTGAATGCTAGGAACAGCGGATGAGGGACAAAGCCCCATTGTCCAACTGCTCTGCATTTCCCAGCTCAGAGATGACCGGTCACTGTGGCATCTTGGGCCCCAGGCCTCGATAACCTAATGCCACTGGCATGTGAACACCCATGGAGTCAGCTTCTCTGTGGGCATTCCAGGGAGGGCCAGGGTGGAGCCCAGCCTGGGGAGCCACCCAAAGGACCCAGCCCCCAGCATTGCCCACAAGGCCTGAGGGCAGAGTACCTCATTCTGCAGGAGAAGCGGGTGGTCAGCCGGAACTGGGCAAGGAGCACCCTTGGGCCTGGAGCAGCCAATGAGATGCCGGAGGACGAGGAGGTGGGGGACCTCGCTGATATTTTCTGCTTGGGGGAGCGGGTGGAGCTGGCCGTGACCATGGAAAACAAAGCCGAGGTGAGCAGGGTGGTGGGGGCAGCCCAGGGCCCGGTGTGCAGCCTCTCCTCCCCCAGCTCTGCCACATTGCCCACACTCACCTCCCCCAGGCCAAGCGGATCGTGAGTGAGAAGCCCAGACCGAGGAACTGGGGGGCAGAAGGGTCACCTGGAGAGGGCGTGGGCCGGAGCGCCTTCATGCACAGGACTGCCAGCTTGGATTCCGCTCCGAGGGTATATCTTCCAGAGGGGATGGGGGCATGGCCAGGCAGCACCAGCAAGAATTCCCACCCTTTCTTCCGTTCTCGGGCCAGTCCCTATGTTGGGTGGTCTTGCAGTGAGAGTCAGGGTAAGCCAGACCTGCGATCCAGCCCCTTACCCTACCTGGACCACTGGTGGCAAGTGGGTAGGGCCGGGAGGGAGCCAGGGACCGGCCGCGTGTGAGGTTCGACCTCTAGGTGGCAGCAGCACCTAGTCCTGGCTCTTGCTCACAGCCGCTGGGTGCCCTCACTCCGGGCCTGGCCACACACCCCTGCAGCACCCCCGTGGGTAGGTGCTACTATTTCCCCGTTTTACAGATGAGGAAATGGTACGCAGAGAGGTTAAGTAACTGCCCAAAAGACACAGCTAGCCAGTGGCTGGAAGCCATGCCTATGGCAAACAGCACGTTAGAGATGGAACATAGCCAATGTTTACACGGGGGCAGTGAAACCTTGGGAGAGGAAGGGGTTAGTAGGCTCTGGATTTCCATTCCAAACTAAGGGCACTTTCTGCTTCGACCCCATAGTTCTGAGTGTCTTTTCCTGGCAGGGTGCCCGGGAGCCCCGGAATCCAGGCCTGGGACGCTCAGCTCCCCACCGGCCAGTGTGGGAGCCCCTAGAGGAGGGCTGGGACTATGCGCGGTGGAAGCAGGAGCGGGAGGAGATTGACCTGGCCCGCCTCGCCCGGCACAGGGATGCACAGGGTGACTGGCGCCGCCCATGGGACCTGGACAAGGCCAAGCCCACGTGGGTGGCAGGGCAGGGAAGCTTGTTGGGCTGACATGCTGTGGGGCGTGGGGTCGGCTCACTGTGGGCGCTTTTTGGAGAGCTGGTCGGACCCTCCCCGGGTGGCGAGGGTCTGCCTGGGCCTTCGGGTCAGGGCTCTGTGTGAGCCCTGGGTCTCCCATCTTTCCTGGGCCCATCATCTTCCTGCTGCCCTCAGTTCTGGGGCTCGGGTGGGGGAGGTGGAGCAGGTGTGGGTCTTGCTGCAGCCTCTGTCCTCCCTGCACCAGCAGCCTGACGCCTCTCTGTCTCCACAGGCTCCAGGGCTCCAGCAAGCCTCGCGATGAGGGCCCTGGCAGGGCAGGCGGCACCAGGGGTGAGCCGCACCCCACCTCACTCCCTGCCCCTCTTTGGCTTTTTATTTTTTTTCCCCGTTGTCCCCCTCTTCCTCTCTTTTCTCTGTCTCTTGGTTTGCCACTTATTTTTAGAGCTGGAAGGAAGCACGGAAGAACATCTTCCTTCCTCTCCCTTGCTATCAGAGGAGGTCACCGTGTCCTCCCTGCTCACCCTTCAAACCACAGCTCCTGCCCCTGGTTCTGACCCCAGCTGTCTGGGGAGAAGCTCACCAGGAAGTCTGTGCTGGGTCCGAGTGAGCTGTTGGCTCCTCGCGGGCGAAAGCCCGAGCTCCCCTGCCCCTGGCCTGACGCAGAACAGAGCTCTGCGGATCCCTGGCCCCTTGTCTTGCACACGGGGAGGCTGGTGCTGGAGCGGCTGGCCTGCTACTGAGCCAGGAGTGGCAGTGAGCCAGGGACCCAGCCCTCCTGATGGCCAGACCAGGGCTCTGTGTGGGAGCCAGAAAACCCACAACTGGACCAGGAATGACCCACAGCTTCCTGGTCCTGGGAGAACTGGTGTCCCTGCTCCAAACTGGTGTTTGGATTCTTTGTCACCCTCCCTTTCCCCATTTCCTTGGCCTCACTTAGGTCCCAGGAGCCACCGGAAGCTACAGCCCCCACCACTGTCCCCTGATGGCAAAGGTGAGTTAGGAGGGAGGGAGGAGCAGGGTCCCATGAGCTGGTGAAGGAGCCGGGCTGCGAAGGCCCTTCTTCTCACCTTGATTTGTGGGCCGTTTCTTGCAGGTGGTACTACTCGGGGTGGGCCATCCAGCAGGCCTTTGGTGGCACTGGCCCTACACAGCAAAGCCCGAGGGACGGAGAGGCTGACTGGCAGGGCCCGCAGGTAACGGGGGCAGCGTCTGAGCTTGCAGGTTTCCTGGCTCCCCTCTGCCCCAGGCATTGAGGACCCACACTGGTCCGGGTGCCCGCTCCGGCCCTCCGGGCTCTGCCTCCTGGTTGACTGCTGCCTGCGGCCAGGTGGCCGGTTAATGAGACGCAGGGAGAGGCCATCAGCAAAGGCGGCAGCCGCAGAGCCTGGTGCCCAGGGAGGCCAGTGGTAATTACAGCAGTTCCCTTCCCCCGGGAAGTCAGGTGCCTTTCCCAGGCAGCGCAGGCAGGGACGTGCCTGGAGTCTCCACAGAACTCAGGGTGCTTCAGGCTTGGCCATAAATAGCAGCGGGGTACCTGAGATGGGGCTCAGGAGGGCAGTGTTCAGAGGAAACTGAATTCGGGGAGCAAGGCGGGTTGGAAGGGAGGCATCCCGGAACCTCATTCTGGCTCTGTTGCTCCTGAGACCCTGGAGCCACTGACTACGGTGCTGGTGACGTGAGTGGGGAGGATAAGAGTAGGGCCTACTGTGTGCTGTGTTTCTCCAGGTGGGAGACAAAGGAAGACAAGGAGGAGGTGGAGAGGCAGGAGGTGGGTACCTGGACAGAGGGTGGGGCGGGCTAGGGACATGAGCCCTGGCTGGCCAGCCAGCGGTGCCAATCTCTTGTTTCAGGGAAGTGAAAGCACCAGCCAGACTCTGAGTGAGAAGGAACATGCACAGACACAGAGCAGGATGGAGCAGGGCAGACCCCTGAGTGCTCCGGCAGCCAGCCCAGCTCCAGCATCCCCGGAGGGGACAAAAGGGGAATCAGAAGCTTCGACAGCCAGTCCCGTCCCTGGCTCTCCACAAAACACTGACTTGGTTCCCCTTGACCTCTCTCTAGGAGGCGCCGGCAGCCCCGGGCCTGGGAAGAAAAAAAAAGCGTGTGCCAGGCCTGGGGCCCAGGAGAGTCCCGTGTCCCCGTGGGATGGTTCTGAACAGCCTGTGTGGCGGGATGACCCCCAGGCTGAGCCAGAAGTCCAGGCTTGCTCTGAGCCACAAAGAGGAGCAGGGCCCCTAGAACCCAGAAAAGACAGGCCTGGCAAGGCTGGGGCCCAGCAGGGCCTGGCTCCGCGAAGCAGGCCCCCCAGAGGAACTGGCCAAAGAGCGAGGGGCACAGGAGGTGTGAGGAGTAGAAGAGGGGGCCCTGGCCCTGCAGGGAGATGCTGAGCAAAGCTCCTGGGAGCCGGGCACCAGGCTGGGAAGAGAAGGGAAGATCGCAGTCAAGAGCCTTCTTGGTGATGGGCGTCTGGTTGCTGTGGCTTGTGGCCATCTGGCTCAACAGTTTGGCAAACTCTCTGGCACAGTGACATGTGGGGGCAAGGAGCTGTCCTTCCCTGCACCTCGTGTGCACATCCCTGTGCATGTGTGTTTCCCACCTGGTCTCTGAGGCTGGTAAGCCCTCTCTTGGGTCTACTGCTGCCTCGGCCACAAGCTGGCCCTGCCCCGCCCCACCCCTGAGGGAGAGAGCAAGGCTGAGAAGCACTTAGCACCTGGCTGGGTGGCCTCCCTCTCCAGCTGCCAGCGTCCAGCCCCTCAGTGCCGGCACCCAGCAGCTGGCATGACCAGTCCAGGCCTGGGCCCTTCCCCTCGCCGCTGCCTCGCACCCAGATGACTCACAGCCCCAGATTCACACGGTGGCCAATCCAGCGGCCAGAAGCCTTCTGCCCTCTGGAAAAGGAGGCTGAGGCCCAGAGAAAGGGAGGCCACAGCTGCAGAGGCTGAGCTGGGGCTAGAAGAGCAGGCTCAGGTCTCCCCTAGAAAGACTTCCTCTCTGGAATGGGGTGAGAGTGGGAGGAGAGGGGACAGTCTCCTCTCCCCACAGTAAAGTGGGAGAGCTTACCATCAGGGACCACCCCCCACACCAGATCAGACACTGAGTGCACCCTGAATGGGGTCAGGGAGCAGCCCTGCAGCCTGGGGTCATTTCCTGCCATCGCCTACTTCCTCCCCCCACCACCTCACTGCACCACAGTCCGGCAAAAGCAAGGACTCAGACAGGATCTCAGAGATGAGAAACAGCAGCTCTCCATAAGTATGACAGCAGGGCTTGTCTTTCCTACTTAAGTCTCCATTTCTGCCCCTCCTCCGAGGCCCACGTCTGGTGAATTATCCAGACTCCGCACAAGCTGTGGCTTCCTCTCAATTCAACAAACATTTCCTGAGCGCACACTACCAGCAATGCAAGCCTGTGGGCGACAGTGACTTTGCCAGCAAGGGGGAGGGAGGAAACCTAGTCATCGGCAGATCCCGGCTGCACAGCAGGAGCCGTTCTTCAATGTAGGTGCCCGACAGGGGACAGAGACTGGGATGGTGGTAGGAACCCTCCCTTTCTCATCATGTGAACCCTTTGCCCCCCAAGCCCTTGCCTGGATCTTCCCATGGGACCCCCCCCCCGCCGCTCCCCTCCTCTCTGCTCCTGCCATGGCTTGTCCTCTCTGGCCTCCCCAGCTTCCCTAGGTTCTCTGGGGAGTATCCAGATTGTCCCCAGGATTTCCATTGTCAAAGGGAGGCCTTGACCATGCGGTCGCAGCCTGGGCTTCCTCACTGGTTCTCACTCCACCCTCCCCAACTATTCAGGAAGCGTGAGGAGGGGCTCCGACGGTTTCCATCAGTGCTTCTCACACATGAAGGCCCAGAGTAATGCAGATTCTAATTCAGCAGGTGGGGGTAGGCCTGGGAACTTCAATTTCTGATGCATCTCCAGCTGGTGCCTATGCAGCTGACTCCTGGACCACACTAGAGCAGTAAGGGTTTGAACCAGCATATATGGGGGCTGGGGGCAAAGACAGGCTGGACTCTCCCTGCCTGCTGCTGGCTGTGTGAGGAACGAGGAAGCGCTGCCCCTGTGTGGGGAGCTTCCTGGCTTCAGAGCTGGTGGGAAGCTGAGGCAGCTGGGAAGATGCTGGAGAGGCCAGTGAGTGGGGCTGCCAGCTTCCTGTGGTGGAGAGTGAGGAAGCGGGTGGGACAGGGCTGGGATGAAGGGGCTGGAAGAGGCTGGTGTGGGTTGACCAAAGGGGTTTGGAAAAGGCTTGGGAACATTCCTATGCGTATGGGAGGAAGACCCCTGTGAAACGAATAGGCAAGAACGAGAGAGTCCCAGCTCAAGCTTTCCTCTCGCCTTCCAGTCACACAGATACGGCGTTGGAGCTTTGCTCTGGCCCTGGAGCCCATGACTCCCAAAGGATGGAGCCGGGGTAGGCACAGCCCTTGAATGCAGGTGTCTCCAAAAATAACTGTGATCAAGACTTTGAATTCTAAGGTTCACAAACTTCTCCCAATGCCAATGCTTCCAACTGTACAGATGTGCCTTCATTCGAGGGGAGGTGCCAGGGCACGTTGACTGTGGGATGGGGGTTTAGTATTTGGGCAGAGCTCTGGTTCAGTCCTCACAACAGGACATAAGCAAGAGAGAAAGCGGGGCGGAAGGCTGTGGACAGATAGGGCTTCTCTCCCTGAGGGTCGCATCCAAAGGATGTTAGGAGGAAGGGAGTCACGAGGGGCTGGAAAGAAGACTGGCACAGGACATCTTCCCTGGAGGAAGAGGGTAGGGCGAGGCAAAGATCACTGAACTTTAACAACAAAGGGGAGCCCTGCCCTGGCCAGTGTGGCTCAGTGGTGGAGCACCGGCCCACGCACCAACAACTCTCGGGTTCGATTCCTAGTCAAGGGCACGTACTTGGGTTTGTTCCAGGCCCCGGGTTGGGGCATGTGGGAGGCAAGCAATCGATGTGTCTCTCTCACAAGAATATTTCTCTCTCTGTCCCTCTCCCACTCCCTCCCTTCCACTCTAAAATAATCAATGGAAAAAATATCCTGGGGTGAGGATTAACAACAACAACAAAAAGGGAGCCCTTCTTCAGAATAAAGGGAACCAGCTATGAGGGCCACCCCTCCTGCTCTAAGAACCAGAGATGGAGCAGGAGGGAAACGTGGGTAGGTGCCCCTCCACAAACTCGGGGTCCTGGAAGGCTGGCTTTCTCTCTTCCTGGATCCTTAAGGCCTGGTTGGGAGCCTTCCTCTTAGAATCCCTTCTCTTCTCAACCAACTGACAAGATTGCTCTTAAAAGTGGGAAATTCTTCATGAGACATGGCTTTCAGGAGCCCAGGCACAGAGCTGGAGGAACTAAGGGAGGGCACAGAGTGTAACAGGAAACCAGCAGGGAGATGACAACTTTACCGAAGGCCTCAAAACAGGGAGTGCAGAAGAGGCAGGAGGCATCTCTGTGCTGGGCCCATATCACTTCGCAGAGAGGAACAGCAGACCACATTGTAAGGGAGATATGTGTTTTGTCTTAAAAATATTTTTTATTTATTGATTCTTAGAGAGGAAGGTTGAGGGAGAGAGAGAAACATTGATGCAACATCCATCAGCTGTCTCCTGCACTTCCCCAACCCGGATCGAGACTGCAACCTGGGCATGTGCCCTGAATTGAACCAGCGATCTTTCAGTGCATGGGACAAAGCCCAACCAATTGAGCCACACCGGCCAGAGTGGGAAGGACCTTTTTTGATGATGGGACAAACATGGGCCTTGAGATCCAACAGAATCTGAATCCTGTTTGCCATCTGCCAGCGGGATGACCTTGGTCAATTTAACTTCTAAAAGCCTGTTTTCTTATCTGCAATATGGGGCTGGTAATACCTATCTTGAAGGGTTGTTCAAAAAATTAAAGATAAGAGTACAAAAAATATGCCTGCACACAATAGGCACTTTATTAATAGTAGCCTGGCACCTGGAAGGCACTTAGTGAATATTTGTTGAATAAATGAAGTAGCTATTTGGTGTGACCTGTCTACTTTGTTTCCCATCTTTTCTTTTACTTTCTCTTCTAGTCTCATCTTCACTGGGTCAGTACACCCTCAGGGAACAAGGGATGGTTTATAGAGCTCACCAGCGTTCATCCCGGGAAGTCTAGCTGAGTCAAAGCCTCAGGGAAGTGGCCCTTCTCTTACAGGGACGGTTCTTTGTCCCACCCACTAGTGGGATCCGAGGATGTCCTAGGCCAGTGGTTCTCAACCTTCCTAATGCCGCGACCCTTTAATACAGTTCCTCATGTTGTGGTGACCCCCAACCATAAAATTATTTCCGTTGCTACTTCATAACTGTAATTTTGCTACTGTTATGAATCATAATGTAAATATCTGCTATGCAGGATGTATTTTCATTGTTACAAATTGAACATAATTAAAGCATAATGATGAATCACAAAAACAATATGTAATTATATATGTGTTTTCTGATGGTCTTAGGTGACCCCTGTGAAAGGGTCATTCGACCCCCAAAGGGGTTGCGACCCACAGGTTGAGAACCGCTGTGCTAAGCGCTTCTGCCTGCCTTTGCACATTGGCTCCCACAGTTCAGAGCGGTTTCTCTTTTCCTGTTTGCATCATTAGGAATCTCATGAACTCCCACTGGTGTTTACTCCTTTAATATTTCCCCACAAACAAATTCAACTTGTGGAGTTTGCTCCATGCCTCCTAGTGTTTTGTCACCCAAAGGAGCAGCATGAATATATTTTCTTATGGTCAAGGGATGGGTAATTGGGGATCCCTGGAAGCAGGGGCTCCCCAGCTACCCAACAAGGCACAAGTTGGGAAGGTTTGACCACCAGTCAACTCCAATCCCAACCCTGGCCTCAGGGACTGGAATAGCAGGTAAAGATGGTACTAGCTCCCCAGAAGAACAAAGGAGACTGCAAAAACCCACCATACCTTCTTATTTGGGGGATTAATCAGAGGGGATCAAGGGCATAGGAGAAAGTAAAGGCACCAACCACTTCGCTTCTGCCTCTTGAGTCATTTATCAGCACCCACAGACCCCGGCAAGCGTCTTGCTGAGCAAGGGTTATCGGGGCTTTTGAGGAAGGGCTGACACTGGGTAACCACAGCCTCACTGAGGGGGAGAACTCAAGGCTGGGAAAGGCAATGAGAGGAGCCAGCATAAGGCCCAGACTGAGGCTGCTTTTTCTCAACAAGGCTGCTGGCCCGCGTCACAGCCTCTCATTAAGCATCCACTTGACGCCAGGGAAGTGAAATTGCGCAGACCTGGCACCAGAAGGAACCAATGTGGCACCCACTGCTCCTTTTAAGGACTGGCTCGAGGAGCAGCAGGCTCAGGGAGGAGGTGAGGCAAACACAGCCATACCTTTGTAGGAAGGGGCGAGATGACTGCCTCCTTCTTAACGAGCTCTCCAGGGCAAGTAATGCTGTAACTGTCACAAATATTCAACACTGTAGGCTTTTCCCCTTTTCCCACAAACTCTGGGGACACAGCATTTCCCTTCCTCCTAGCAGGGCAGCTGGCTTCAACCAAGAAGATCAAAAGCCCCCTTGATAATCATCTGTCAAAACAGAAATACCCTCAGACCTGGCCCGTGTGGCTCTGTTGGTTGGGCATCATCCCGCACACCAAGAGGTGGTGGGTTTGATTCCCAGTCAGGGCATGTGCAGGAGGCAGCTGGTTGATGTTTTTCTCACATTGATGTCTCTCTCTCTCCCTTCCTCTCCTCTCTCTGAAATCAAAATAAATAACAGGAATACCCTCACCTGTTACAGGTTCAGAGGGAAAGGCTGGACCAGGTTCTGAATTTTAGTATGCATCAGAATCACCTGGAAGGCTAGTCAAACCACAATGCTGGGCTCCATTCCTGGATTTCTCATTCACTTGGTCTGAGATGGGGCCCAAGACATGGCATTTCTAAAGGCTCATGCTGATGGTCTGGGCACGGGTGTGGTGTTTGCTACCTGTCCCTTCACATTTCTTTCCATGCATCCATTTTTCCCAAAGGGACAGACATTCCCTTGAAAATATATGACCCCATGTGTGTACACTGTACTTTTATTCCCAAGATCTCCAAGCCCTGTCGCATCTATCGCCTCCATTTGCTCTCAAGGGCCATAACCAATGCCATTACTGAGTCCTCAAGTTTCCAATTCAGGAGTCCCTCCTAAGAGCATGTGCCTCCCACCCAGGGCCTCTCGATACTGCGAGCTGTCAGTGGATCAGGGACTGGCTGCTGTGACACACATTGCCTAGACCAGGGGTGGGCAAACTTTTTGACTCGAGGGCCACAATGGGTTCTTAAACTGGCCCGGCGGGCCGGTACAAAAGCATGGATGGAGTGTTTGTGTGAACTAATATAAATTCAAAGTAAACATCATTACATAAAAGGGTACGGTCTTTTTTTTCAATAGTTTTATTCATTTTAAACGGGCCGTAGTTTGCCCACGGCTGGCCTAGACTGACCAGCAGGGAGCTGAGGGGATAAGTGGCCTCCAGAACACAGTGAGGGGAGACTCAACTCGTGACTCAGGATACTAGGAGGCAGCAGAGAGAGGTATATTTAAAAATAAATCCTTGGTAATCAACATAATTGCTTTTTTGGACAAGTTGGTTTTGGGACTTTTGAGGCTCACTTGTCACGCTGTAGGCACTAAATAAATAGTTCTTGAATTAGTGGTAGTGGTTTATGGAAAACAATCTAAATTAAGTTAGAATCTTGTTGCTGCTTAACTGATAAGCTATTGGCAAAAACAGATTACTGAAGTTAAGAAAACAGGGCAGTAACAAGGGTAGATTCTTGTTGGCACGGCTGTACATGCCTTGGGGTGAGAACTGTGCAGTAATTTTCTGGCCCCTTAGCAGTAGCTTAATGAAGGTTCAGAGTAGCACACGGGAACTGTGCTCTTTACTGACCAGGTGGCTCCGTGCATCCTGGGAGCACAGCCGTTTCTGTACTTAGGATGGAAAGCCTGGTAGAGTCTGGCTGTGTGGAAAAAAAAAAAGGTTTTGTTTTTGTATTCTTAAAATTAGATACTGGAGGGAACAAAGAGCGTCACATAGGTTTTCTGGCAGCAGAAACCCACAGGCTATGTCAGCAAGTAAAACAGATGTGACCAAAAAACTGTTGATGGGGCAGGTATTTTTATAGCTCAACACCAGGCATAACAGGTCAGAACGGAGGAGACAATGAACAGGTCACACATTCTGCGTTGCCTCCATTAAGGCCCTCGTGGAATACAGCTCCCAGGACTTCTGGAGCCTGGAGAGAGCACGCAGGCCCAGCCCAAGTCCCCCAACTTACAAATGAAGAAAACAGCGGCTAGCAAGGCCAGTCGTGATTGGCAGGGGTTCCCTTCGGCAATCAGTCCACTCCCTAGAAGCAGACTATGGGCTGTGGATGTGGGTCCACAAGTGAATTATGACCGCGACACCACAATGACACAAGGACAAGGCTATCCAACACAGTGACTAGTCAGGGGGCACCTACTACTGTGCCAGGCGCTGAGCTCCAAACACACACACACACACACACACACACACACACACACACACACACACACAACCCCCGACAGCTGTAACCCTTTTGTTAATGCAATTGCAATTCCAGAAATACCTCCATTCTCTGCAAACAGGAAGGGGAGGACAATTATTACCCCTTTTAAATAGCTGTGGTAGCCCTAAACCTAGGAGCTGACCTTTCAGTTCCCCTTGAAGAAACATGTAGAAACAAGTAGATGCTCTCCACTCAGCATTTCAAAACAGGATATAAATACTCAACTAGAGAACACAGCATCTTAGAATTCCCTGGTGAAAATTGAAAAACAAGGTAGACAGAAAATGGTCTCATACTGTGCAGAAATCGAGAGCTGAGGAAGAAAAACATTTCTTATGCTTAAAATTTCAGAGAAGCACGTTTTGTACCTCGGCATCCATCGGGGAGAGAAATGATACCCACACAAACTCAGTGTAACCGGCTTAGCCACCTCCCGGCCCTTCACCCTCCCAAACCTCACTTTCAAAGGAGGATTATCTGTCTCTTCCTCCCAACTCGGGCTGTCAGAATAAGCGCATTGCCGTAACTTCTAACATAAGCAAACACCGAGGAATTATCCTGGTGGTGCAGGTACAAAGCAGCTGAAGGAAAAGTAACTGACTTTGCACAAATCTCTCCTCTCTGGCTCAAAAGCTGTTGGACAATGCTGCAGGTAACTTCTCACCCTTGAAAATAAACCTCTTCAGACCACTGTCCCCCACCAACGGGGCCCTATTCTGGCAGAACGGTGCCCTTCTCATCAGCCAGCAGGCCCCTGCCACACACACCCTGTGAAGCCGGGAGCAGCAGCAAAAGCCATAGGTCACCATCCACGGGAAGGGGCGCCTGACTAGAACCACAAAACTCTCTCCCTCCCCTCGGGCTCTGCCTTACCAAGCCCTCTCACAGAAAGCCATTGTGTAGGCTGAGGAGGGAAATAAAAGAAGGGCGGGCTTTTTCCACGCTCCCCTGCGGACTACAAGGTGATGTAAAAGAGCAGCAGCCACCCCCCAACAGCTCTGTAGAAGTGCAGGCCCCAGGGGGCCCCACCAACACTGGCTTTTGGTTGTGTACTGGGCAGGCCGTCTAATTACTAGCCGAGCTCAATTGCTTGCCATGTATTTTGCGGCATAACTAATCCCTTAGTTTTGTGCTTCTCACCCACATGTCTTTTATTGTTCGCTTTGGGGGGAGAAAAAGCCTCACCTTTGAAGCAATCTAAAGTTCTCTCAGCATCTGGCTCACTCGCCTCCTCCATTTAGGCCAAGCTCTGACCAACCACTGCAGCCTCCTCAGTGTGTCTTTCCCAGTGTTAGCATTTCCCCGAACTATCTAGGGGCCAATGGTTTGTTTAAAGCTGAGAAGAGTGATGCTATCAGGCGGCTTATCCTCACCTCAGCTCTCAGCCAGCTCAATATTTGCAATAATTCTTAATATGCATGGTGGTTGATCCCTTAGCTTCTTCAGCTAGGCATCTGTTCAGAGTCCCATAAAAGCAGAACTTTTTTTTCCTTCAGTCTTTTAAAGCTGGATATCACTGTTCTGCCAAACCCGTCATTGCTTCCCAACTAAGATGGATCTTGCCACCCTTGACTAATCAATTCAGTCAAGCCATCGGGCAGAGAACATTAGGGCAATTGTTTTTTCCTCCGACAGCTATTTACCATCAGCCATCCACCACATCTCAGACCATTTCCTCTTCCAACTTCTACTGCTTCCCCTAAGAAATTCGAAAACAGAAACAACTTACACAGGCTTACGCAGAGTTCTTAGAATGTATTTTTGTTCACCTGAAAAATAAAACTTTTAAAAAATATACAAGACTTTTTTGAGTACAGGTATATCTTAAATGGCTGAGTTATAAATAATGTCTCTGGTCATGTTCACAGCTAGGGCTGGAACGAATGTCCCAGTTCCAGTGAAGGCGTTAGAGTCAGGAGGCCAGCAGTTGGGCCTAGGAGTGGTCTCTCTAGACTCTGATCCATCCCGCAGTGGATCCAACAGTCCCGAATGCAGGGGTCAGGATGGGGACAGGGGGTTGGACTCCCAGATGTTCTCCTGCAAGTTCAAAGAATCCTTGGAATAAGAGATCCATTTATAAATTATTAAAATATAGGACTAAAAATTCACACAATAAATATAAAGTACAGGCTATTGAAGTTATAAATTGGCATTTTATGTTTCTCCCCCATGGGTCCCCACCAAAATTTTAAAAGGCCTCAGAGGCTTTCTAATGACCAAAGTCAAGCCAGCAGCTCAGAAATCTCCCCCAGCGGGACACCGTGGGGGTGCAACCAGCCTGCCCCCAGGCGATGACAGCTCAGCTGCAGTTTTCTTGCCCACAACAGGACATGGCTTAAAGCACGGCTGTGCCTCCTTGGATCAGAGCTAACTAGAGTGTAGGCCAGAAAACTGGAGAGACAAACTGTTTCTGGGCTCAGGTGGCGAAATTTGTCCTTTTTTTTTTTTTTTTAAAGGTGCCTCATTTCCCAAAAAGGAAACATTAGGGGTTTGGTATCTTGTCATACCCACACTCAATTGCCTAAAAGCAAGTGGCAGGAGGAAATGGAATCCTAATTGAGGATGTATAATTCTTGCTGCCCCAGAGCTCTGCAAGTGTCATTCCCCTTGATGTTTCTCCTCTCAGTAAACACACAGGCGGTTTTATCAGGAGAGGTAAAGACAAGCCCACTGAACCTTGCCGCCACCACTCGCCTTTAACTGGCTATCAACGCAGTCCTGAGCTTTCAAGCCCATCTTTTAAACCAGAGGACGTGTTCAAAGCTCCGATTTCACAACAAATTCCATCCCGATCGCTGGGCTAAATTGCCCGGACAAGCTCAGGAAGGAGGGAAGGCTGGGATGCTTACTGGACCAAGACAAGATTTTGGGGAGCGGGGGTAGAACAAACACGTGCGAGTCACTCTACCTACAAAGCTTGCTCTTCCTAAACAACTGTGAGGAGGCCAAAGACTGAAGCACACAGGCGCGGCTCTCTCCCTTCCTTCCCTCCTGGCCCATGTCCAGACACTCAGGGTGCCACAGCAAACCTCCTGGGTGGGGGCACTAGGGTGGGAAGAGGAGGAGATCGCCCCCCCCCCCCCCCCC